>NC_044550.1:23901093-24241926 GCF_007565055.1 Rhinopithecus roxellana
GCCAAGTACAGAAAAACAAACAATATTTGATCTCACTCATATATAGACTCTAAAAAAAGTTGATTTTACAAAAGTAGAGAGTAGAATAGTGGTTACCACATGCTAAGGAGGAGAGGTTACAGGCAGGAATGAGGAGAGATTGGTCAATAGATATAAAGTTACAGTTAGATAGGAAGAAAAGTTTTAGAGTTCTATTAAATACACATAGTGAATACTACACATGCTATAGCGAATATCAATGTACATGTATTTCAAGATAGTTAGAAGATATTTATTGTTGCCACTATAAAGAAATAATAAATATGTAAAGTGATAGATACATTAATTATCCTCATTTAATCATTATAACTTATATTATTGATAATATAAATCAGTTTTTAGCAGGCATATGGATATTTAAATGTATACAAACATTTAAACATCATATTGTACACCATAAATATGTATAATCACTATTTGTCAACTATAAATTATAAATTTAATTTAAAATTTAATTTTTTAATTAAAAAATATGGTGAAGGTAACTGGTCTTACCTTCTTCATTTCGTCTTTTAGAAGAAATAAAGATAATAAACTGTATGTAATGGTTGTGCATGGGCAGAGGAAGATAAGCAATTAAAACTAATTAGAGAAAAAAGATTTTTCAATGTAGCATCAGACTGGCATCAGCCACCCAAATTTGTTTAACCAGAACATAATACAAATAAAGAACAGGCCTTATATATTTTCTTAGAACTTCCTAACCACATTTTTGCATTATTTCTCTTCGGATGTTCAGAAAGATCAAACTTAACCACCCCTTCCTCATCTTCCTATGTCTAGAATAGTCAGGTGCTACAGAGAAATTCTAGAGTAGTACTGTCCAAGAGTATTTTCTCCAGTGATACCAATATTCTATAATCCACACTCTCCAATATGGTGGTGATGAGTCATGTGTTGCTGTTCAGCATGTATATATGGTTCGTGGGACTGAGAAATTCAGCTTTTATTATCTAATAATGAACTTAATTATTTCTTATAAGTAAATGTAAATTTTAAAATGTAAGTTATTTAATTTATATTTACTATTTTATTATAAATCTGAATTAAATTAATTGTTTTAGATTTTAATTTTAAAAACCTCATCTGGCTCACAGTGTTCTTACATAAATAACTTTTATTAGAACGTAATCATACTCATTTGTTTACATACTATCTATAGCTGTGTTTGTGCTAAACAGCAGAGTCAAATAATTTCTATAGAGACCTTATGATCACAAAACCAATAATATCACCTGACCCTTTACAGAAAAAGTTTGCCAATGTTGTTTTAGAGTATTTTTTTGGTTTTAGTCTGGGAAGGGGTTCCTTGCTACCTGATTGAGATTTATGAACTTTGTGAAATTGAGAAAACCTCTAGCCCAACCATACCTGACTTAATAGTTTGATTGTAGTCACTGATGTTTCTGGATGCCTCTTAGTTCTAGAGAAGTATGTTGAAGACCTATTCTTTCCCTAATAACCTATGATACACACCAACCCTGAGATCCTCCAGGAGGAAATGGAAAGGTTTGGGTAATTACAGAGCATTGACTTGGCAAGAAAATGAAAAACATCTCTCTTCTTTCTCTGCATCTCTAGTGAGCACAAAATTCTATAACTATGTGTTGAGTGAATCATGTAGATGAGTAAATTAATTTCTTTACCCCCAAAAATGGAAAAGGTCAATACTCATGCTTTCCTCTACTGCTAAAATATTTCTGTAATACTTGTATACAAAGAGGACAGGAATGATGAAAAATATATATAATCATCACATTACCAAATACAGATTCTCATCATTTTCTTCTTTCCAATAATTTGCAATCAGAAAATGCAAAACTTTCTTAAGAAAGTTTATATTACTAACATTTATAATCAAGCGGTATACATGAAGAAATTATGTTCTGGTTAAACAAATTTGGGTGGCTGATGCCACGCTTATGCTACATTGAAAAATCTTTTTTCTCTACTGAGTTTTAATTGTCCTATATTTCTCTGCCCGTACACAACCATTACATACAGTTTATTATCTTTATTTCGTCTAAGAGAAGTTTGTAAATATTATATTTGAAATATAATTTTAAATCATATCCAGAAATTATAAAGAATGTGATACCTTATTAAAAGCAAGAGAACTTGATATCCTTCTTAAAAAGCAATTTGCTTTGTAGAAATGCATACCCAAATCCCAAAACTAGGATTTATTGGTTAAAACAATGCAAACCAAATGTGTTCCTTGACAAAAAGTTCTGGGTCAATTAAGCTTTTCGTTGTTATTATCTGACAAGAAAGTGTTGGACTTTAACTCTTAGCTCTCCTCACAATATACACTGTTCCACATGTTTGAGACTAGACTCATTCTGTCCCATGGATTAGGAACATCCCTTCACCTTTATCTGGCAAACTCTCACGCATCCTTTAAGATTAGATTAGACATCACTTTCTTTAAAAATCTTAGGCTGAACTGAATGCACAGCCTAGGCACTCGCACAGCATCCCATACATCCTTCATCTATCAATCATGGACTTACCACACGGAAATTATATCTCTTGATGTATCTGACTCCCCAATTAGATTTCAAGCTTCTTGAAAGTTCCTTGAATGCAAGATTCAGTTCTAGTGATTGCTTATTCAATATTAAACAGAATCTGTTCGATTCAGTTAAGTCAGAGACAGAAATCAGTTCAAAATCACTGAATGATGATATAAATCAGTTTTCAGTAAGCAGCCCTCCAAATCTACCTCCACAATAATTGGAATTCATGTGACTTATAAGAGAGACAGATGTGACATATTTCTGAATTTGGGAATTTTTTTTTTTTTTTTTCTTGAGATAGAGTCTTGCACAGTTGCCCAGACTGGAGTGCGGTGGCGCGATCTTGGCTCACTGCAAGCTCCGCCTCCCAGGTTCACGCCATTCTGCTTACAGGCATGAGCCACCGTGCCCAGCCAAGAAATTTTTAACGAGTTTCTAAAAAGAGGCCCGAGTGGTGATCCAATGTTTAGAAGTGTCTGTTCCTTACTTCACCCCAATTCTTAAAACTGATTTTACACAGATGACTTTGTAGCCCTGAGGTTTTTTAATAAATTATTTTTTAAACTTACTTGACAAATTGTAGGTCTGCTTCAATTTTATTCCCGTTTTATTAACTTTATTTCCATGCAGCATTTTTTAACCTTTATTGTTTTTATTTTTATTTTTTTCTTTCCCAATTTTAGGTTCAAGAGGTACATGCGCAGTTTTGTTACCTGGGTAAATTTGATATCACAGGAGTCTGGTGTACAGATAATTTTGTCACTAAGGTAATCAGCATTGTACCCAATAGGTAGGTTTTCAGTCCTTGCCCTCCACCCAACCTCCACCCTCAAATAGACTTCGGTGACTTGTTCCCTTCCTTACGTCCATGTGTTCTCCATGTTTAGCTCCCACTTATAAGTGAGACTATGCAGTATTTGCTTTTGTTTCTGCAGGAATTCACTTAGCTCATGGCCTCCAACTCCATCCATGTTGCTGCAAAGGCCAGGATCTCATTTTTTTATAGCTCCATAAGACATTTAAAACCTATTTCCTCTTTTAAAATTTCATTTCTCTTCATTTTTAACATCATTTGATACTTATTTGGCTGGCTTTCCTTTATCTCTTTTTTAAAATTTGCCTTCTTTCTTTTCAACTCACTTTGTGCTTAGACATATTTTCTTATCTCTTTATCAATTCTCTAAAACCTCACATTGTATTTAGATTTTCTCAAATTCAGAATCAATCACATTTATAGTTGTTTGCTATACATATCCACTAGGTTGCACTGCCAATATGTAAAATACAGCAAGACCTGTTTCAAACACCCACCTTCCTCCCCCATACCTACTCCAAGGCTCTGCCTATCTTGAACTCAATTTTTTGATTTGTAGTACAACCTTAGTTTGAATCCTGAAATACTCATTGGCTGTTTTTCTCTTTGTGCATAATGTTAGCACCATACATATAGCTAAACGTTAGCTTCAGTCTAAACACTTAGCCACCATGAATATAAATTATTACCTTGGGAAAATAATGCAAGACAAATTCATCCCATATTTTCATAGTTCTTGTGGATCCTCTTTTGGATATATGTATTCAGAGGTCCTCAAATTTCTCTTAGATGAATTTAGAACTGAAGCAGTCTTTCTCAGACTTAAGAAGAAAATATCAAGATCTGCTGAATTTAAGGTTGCCAAAGTGTTCCTAGGCAGCTGCTCTGTATAACCTAGAAGGATGCATTGCACTTGTCAAAGAAATTTTTAAATTTGTCTATTGTTAGGCATTAATCTATAAACCACAGCCTTAGGAAATTTATTGAGAAATAAGTCTAATAAAAAATGCATAGAAATATTCTAACATAGCTTTTAAGTTGGTAAGAGACTCTAGAGATCAAACACTATATTGTCAGTATAAAGAAACCACAGTGGTAACAGAAAAAGAATGGAAATTCATATTCAATTACCATATAGATATTTGGAATTTACATTTTAAGTTTTTTTAAAATTCTCTTTATACACTATTCTAATCAATTTTTCCGCCTTTTATTTTTCTAAATACTGCAGGAAACATAGTTGCAAATTCTCTTAGAATACCTATGGCATATATTATATTTCTGAAATAATTTGCAATTCTTTAAAATAAAATTCAACATATAACTTTAAAGGGCTCTATTGTCATGCTTTGTGAAAATATTAAGCTCAATTATCCAATTCTATAAATAAAATATAATAAAAATATTAGTTTAACTAGAGCATTCAACAGAAAAAAAACAAGACCTTTATGTCTCTATATGGAGCACATCGTAACCCTGGCCCATGTTTTTATGAAGTAGCTACTTTCTGCAGAGTATTTTATCAGTAGAAAACAGCCTGTGCCCTCAATTTATTTAAAATTTAGCTAGAGATCTAAAACACAGAATACACACAAAAGCAAAATAAAAACCACAAACATTCAACTAGGCTTATGATATATGTGGAGAGACAAACTAAGCAGAAGTTTAGGTAGTTTTCTGATGGAAATAGGTCTGGTGCAAAATATTTAAAATTAATTGAAAAAGACAGAGGAGAGAATGGAAGTGAGTGAAAATATCACATGGGAGATCATGTTAAATCTTTTTCTAAAGGATAATGTCAACATTTGTGGATCATGAAGATCCTGAAGCTTAAGCTAACAGCAGACTTATCCCTCTGGTATGTACTTTTCGTTTAGGAATTTGTGTTCAACAATATGGATTAAATCAGAATTTAAGAATTTAAAAGAGAAAATATTTTTGATGTTCATACAGTTTCAGTTTTTCATGGTAGTAGTTTCCCTGTACAAAAGTGTGGTGAAGACAGACAAAAAAGTGAGTAATTCAATTAGATTTTTGTAAATTCCAGAAAGAAGCTCAGTACTACAAGCACAATGTAAAGGATATAGTGCTTAGCAAGAATCTGTAGATTAATTCAAAAAAGTCGGGGGGGGGAATGCAGGGGGGAGAGAGAGGAGAGGAGAATACAGCTAATACATGATTAAGTGAGGAGTCTTCACTAACATTTATAATTGAATACCTAAATGTTATATATTAAATGTTATACATAACCTAAGCATTATATATATATTTCTGAAAAATAAGTTTATGTAAGACTAATTTGAAAAACTTTTTATTGCTCTTCTAATACAATACTTTGTCATGAGCCATTATTTATAAGTAAAAAAAGTATTGCTAAATTAAAGAGAAAATGGCAGAGATCATGATATAGTAAGAGACTATGTATTTTAAGCAGATCAAGTTTTGTTAAATTGTTAGTCCAAGAAATAAACAAAAAGTATTGGTACCAAAAGCACTGAAAAGAAACATTTTCCTTTCCTTTTTCTTTATGACACAATTTTTTTAAGCTAGAATAATTTGTATGAAGGTGGACAGATACTTCATTTAAGGAAAATATGGAAAAAAGAAAACATGTATGTAAACTAACCAGATGTTTATGATTAGTTCCTAGTTAACATCACCCAGGTGGCTAAAGATGATTTTTATGGAGGGAGAGCATTGTAGAATGCCACATGTTTAAATAAATCATGAGTATAGCAGTCATGATCCTGGGGCAAAAGAGCTACACATCCCATTTTAAGTAACCTCTTCAAATCACACCATATAACATTAGAACAGCCATTACTCCCCAACACAGTATCTGTTTCCAGTTTCCTCCTACATTTTGATGGGCATCGTTACGTGTCAGCTTTCATTCTGTTTTCCAATGTTGTAACACATTGTATGGGTTTTTGTACCAGATGAAGTCCATTACAATATTACGTGTTAGTATCAATGGGTTGGAAAAATATATACAACAGTTATTTTACATTAAATATTTTCTTTGGAAATAGGTTGTTGATATTTTGTGGAGATATCTGTTTCAAAGTCTATAGCTCAATATCAGTTATAAAGTCATTCCTAACTAATTGTGATTTAAATAGAACTTTATATTTTCATACCATTCAAACAATAAACATGTATATTTGAACACCAAATATTTAATTCAATGGAAAAGAAATACAAGAAGAAAGAATTATATTGCTTCTTTAATATTGAATCACATTTTATTATGTAATTAAAAACCTTAAAAATTGCCTTAATGGCTACATAATATTTAACCCACAAATTAGGTAAAAATTAAGAAAATCTAAATAAAGTATATATTTAAGCTTATTGGTTTATTCATTATGTAAAATGTACCATAGTAATGTAAGATGTTAACAATAAGGGAAACAGCACAGGATAAATTGGAACTCTACTCTCATTGCAACACTTTTGTATATTTAAAACAATTCTTTTTTTTTTTTTTTTTTTTTGAGATAGCATTTCGCTCTGTCACCCAGGTTGGCATGATCTCGGCTCTCTGCAATCTCTGCCTCCCGACTTCAAGCAATTCTCCTGCCTCAGCCTCCCGAGTAGCTGGGATTACAGGTGTGC
Organism: Rhinopithecus roxellana; assembly: GCF_007565055.1. NCBI lineage: Eukaryota > Metazoa > Chordata > Mammalia > Primates > Cercopithecidae > Rhinopithecus > Rhinopithecus roxellana. The sequence goes on from NC_044550.1 coordinate 23,908,084, forward strand.
ACCACCACGCCTGGCTAATTTTTGTATTCTTAGTAGAGACAGGGTTTCATCATGTTGGCCAGGCTTCTCTTGAACTCCTGACCTCAAATGATCCGCCCACCTCAGCCTACCAAAGAACAATTCTAAAATAAAAAGTTTACCTAAAAACCTACTTAATATTCTTAAAACTAGGCATTTATTTTTAATGGATCCTTATGAACATGAAGCTGTGTTTACTATTTTTTATCACTTCCTATTGGATTATTTTATTTATATATATAGAGAGAGAGAGACAGAGAGAGAGAGAGAGAGAGAGAGTCTTGCTCTGTCGCCAACGATGGCATACAGTGGTGTGATCTCAGCTCACTGCAACCTAAGCCTTCTGGGGTGAAGCGATTTTAGTTTCTCAGCTTCGCAAATAGCTGGGATTACAGGCACGCAGCACTATACCTGGCTAACTTTTGTATTTTTAGTAAAGAAGGGGTTTCACCGTGTTGGCCAGGTTGGTCTCGAACTCCTGACCTCATGTGATCCACCTGCCTCAGCTTCCCAAAGTGCTGGGATTACAGATGTTAGCCACTGGGCCCAGCCTGTATTATTTCTTGATTTTAGTTATTATATCAAGGTATGAGTATTATATACATATCAAGAGATCATTTTAAAGAAAAGTTGTATAGATTTACATTCTCACCATTAGTGTATAAGATTGTCCTTCATCCTGTATTTTCCCCAGTGATTTATTATGAAAATTTTTCAATGTACCACAAAATAGAAACAACATTATCCTGAACATCATATAGCCATCTCCTAGATTCTCCCATTGTACTGCATATGTTATGTCCATGCCTCTATCCATCTATTAATTCCTTTTATTTTTATGCATTTCAAATAAATTGCAGACTTCTGTTCACTTTCCAATAAATGCCTCAGCATGTATATCATTCATCAGTTTAATATTTAGAATATTTTCATATAAAACGTACAATAAAGCACCCAAATCTTTTTTTATTATTATACTTTAAGTTCTGGGGTACATGTGCACAACATGCAAGTTTGTTACATAGGTATACATGTGCCATGTTGGTTTGCTGAACCCATCAACTTGTCATTTACATTAATTATTTCTCCTAGTGCTATCCCTCCCCTAGCCCCCCAGCCCCTGACAGGCCCCAGTGTGTGATGTTCTCCTCCCTGTGTCCATGTGTTCTCCATGGATTCTCATTGTTCAGCTCCCAATTATGAGTAAGAACATGCAAAAAGAACACCCAAATCTCAATCATATGCCCTTGACAAATGTATATACTTGTGTAACCAAAATCTCTCCTGAGATATAGGGCATTGCTATTACTCCCAAAATATTCCTTGTGCCTCTTCCCGGTCAGTTCCCACAACCACCTGAGGCAACAACTATTCTGATTTTTTCATCACAGATTAGTTTTGCTTGTTCTGGATCCTAATGTAAATGAAGTTGTACAGTAGATATTCTTTTGCATATGACTTTTTTCACTCTGTATCATATTTTGGAGTTTCATCTATTACATGTTATCAGCATATTGCTTTATTTTTCATATATATTACCTATAAATTGATGACAAAGCCCACAAGACACTATTATATTTAATAAAATTATGAAGAAAAGTAGTCTTTTATAATTACCATAGTTAATGCTTTTTATTTCTTGAAGATGAATGTTATACAGATTTTCATTTTATATTTTATTGTACTATATTTATTAGACATGTGTAAAAAACATGATCTCCAAATACTGACAATTTTTCTCCCTCTTAATATTTTATTTCTTATATCTGTTTTATCTTTATTGAGGTGACTAAAATTTCAAGTAAAAATTGTGCTATTAAGCATACTTGTTTAGGTTTTGTTTTTAACCCGTGTTCTGGTTACCTATTGTTGCATAGCAAATTATTGCAAAATATGTTGGCTTTTAACTACAGCCTATAAATGTTCACAATTCATGGAAGTGACTGGACAATCTTTTTAACTTACATAAAGTTCACTAAGGTTCTGGATGGCTGGAAGCTCCATTATGGCCTCATTTCCATGGTTGACAGGGTGCTACTGGTGACCAGCTAAGAGATCAGTTGTCATTGATTTTACTCTCCTCATGGACTGTATTCAAAGACAAATGAGCACAAAAGCAGATGAGCTTCAAGGGAAGGGCAATTAAGCTTTACCTCCATGTGAGGTGTGACTTGTGCATACAGGAAGGGAAGAGATTGTTGGGAGCCATCACTGGAGACTAGGCACCACATCCTTTTAGTCTTATGCCACTAAACATGACGTTGATACAGAATACCCTTTTATTCCTAGTGTTTTAAAGAAGTACTATAATGAAGTTTATCATGTGTTATTATAAAATCAATTTTGAGATCATATATCCTGGTAGATTTCATAATACTAAAACAGCTTTGGTTGCTTAAGTGTGTGCTTACACAAATGTTCAAGGAGAAATTAATTACAATTTTATACAAGTTGTTACAAAAATATAAATAGAACAAATGCTACCCAGCATTTGCAAAATAATACAAATGCTTAACTCAGGATATCTTGTTTTACAGGGTTGAAAATTTCTTGCTATAAAATAGAAAACAAAACAAACTTTAAGGCAAAAAAATTATGAATTTGATTAAGATGAATTAAGATATCAAACAAATAATGACATAGATAGAATTAACATACAATTACCAGACGAGAGGGAGAAGAAATTTGCAATGTTTAAAACTGACAAGAAATTCTCTTATCTAGAATGCACAAATCCACAGGAGTAAGATAGCAACTCTATCTGTAAAATGGGAAAAGATATAGTTAATTTTCAAAATATGAAAATGAAAAGTTTAAAAGCACCAAAAAAACACAAGTTGAGGTATAGGTTTGTGTGGCCATGCTGAAGTACAATTTTGATGGTAGTACTTAATCAAACTAAGAATCCACAGCTACATAATCCAAATTCTGCTCCTGGGATAATATCCTAGAAAAATTGTCACACAGGTCTATAATAGAGACATATATGAAAATATTCTTCCTGGTAACATTGCTGTAGCAGAGAGAGAGAGAAGCAAATTAGATGCTGATCAATGGAGGTATGGATAAGTAAAATTTGGTGCACCACTATGTAATAAAACAATTAGATGCAATGAATGAAATATATATGAAGCCACATCAAGACACTTATTGCATATCACTTTTTGCTCTAAAGTATGTGAAACAAAATAATAGCATATTAGTAAAAAGACATACTTCAAATGTATTTGAATGTTGCCAATAGAGAAGCAAAGAATAAGGATGAAGGGGAATGAAACACAAGAAAAAAGAGAAAGAAACTTTCACAAAAACGATGATAATAGACCATAAGATGTAGAGCACATAACTTGTTGCTTGCCTGCTTTTTTATTGGCATTCTTTGAATTTCTTTTAAAAAGCTAGGATATGGCTACATATTTGCATGCAGTAATTTCCCAAGAAGAAACAAAAGTCAAAATTAGTACATGTTTGATAGACTAGAATCTGGTTGCTACTTAAATAATATTAATCATTCAAGTCTTGCTCTTAGGTAATGTTTTGATTGCAACTAGCTCTCTTATATAATAATTGATTACCATTAAAGCAAAAAGTATACAAAATATTCTGTTTATTAAAAAACATACTTAATGAAGAGACAAAAGAAAAATTTACTGGGTCAGTATAAATATTCAGATACTGTTTTTATAACATATAATGCAAATAGCTAGCAAACGGAAGTGAATTCAGCTACAGTTAAATGTAATCATTTGCATTGTCCTCTAACGCAAAGTATATTGAGGGAAAGCTTAGAGAGGTGCTTTCAAATTAAGTTCTTTCTTCTTTCTCAACGATGTTGTAACTCTAAGAGGAAGACTATATCAAGTTCCCTCCAATCACTTGGAAATAATATTCTATGAAAGAGCAACATACCATTCTCATTCCATTGTGTAACCTCAGATTCTTCTTTAAAACCTGTGTATATAGCACAATTTGAACCAAACACTAAAAAAGATCATTTGTCACTTTTTCTGAATAAAGAACTGAAGTTCTAATTTTATATTAAGTGACTTCCTATTACTATCTTTAAAAGATATAGTCAAAATCTATTTACCATGCAAATCATTCCTCATATTAATAAAAACTGTTAACCCCTTCAGTTATAAGCCATTGCCTATCATACAAATAATAAATAAGCCTGATTTGCTATGAAGAGTTCCATTCTTCTATCGAAAACTAGCAAAATGACTTCATAGAAATATGGGCATAATAAAAATGCAATCCCCACCATGCCTGGTTCCGATAGACGTGAATTTCAATTACACAAATTAGTTAAATAACACCAGTCAATCAACAGCGTAGTTCACATTTCAGTTACCACATTATATTAACTGACGACTGCAAAAAGTAAAATCTTGGTTGCTAGCTCTTCAGATTACAAATCCCAACTATGTGATAACAGATACCCGTCATGATCAATGACCAAGTATGTCACTGCTTTTGCAGTGTGCCAGGGCTTGGTCACTATGTTCACTTCATTCTCAGACAGCTAAGCATACATCTCTCTGTTGCCTCCTTGTTTCTCAGAGAAAAACCCACCAATGTGCCACTTTACACAATGAGTAATTAAAAGAAAGAATAGGTCAACAAAGATGAAAGTACAGCAAGGGCAAAAATGATAATGCTAGAAGAGAAACTTGAACCAAATGTAAATGGAATCATAGAAGAGCTAGTTGAATGTGAGAATGTAGGTATTTGACATTTGAGACTCTAGATACACAGCCAGAGGAACTCAGGGAGGGCAAATTTATCAACGTAAATAAGAAAATGGTTGGGACAAAAAGGATGACAAGGTCACAGCGGAAGTTATGCTACAGAACAACTTCACATTAAAGGAACTCTCAGATGTTTCATGACATTGTAAGTACAAAAAATAAAATGTTGGAAGCTGATCCAAACTTGGAAAGAAATATGACAATTCACCAATGAATATAAAAATGATCATTCAATAGGTATTGTCAGCTTTATGAGAAGGCAAGCAATAATCAATATATTTTTGATAAGTTATTTGCAAAGAAATAAAACATTTTAGTTCTCATTGTTTCTAATGTTTTGAATTACAGTGTACCAAAAAATGTTAATTTTATTTTTATTTCCTTTTATGTTTATAAATAACAGTAAAATTTTTAATGTTTTTCATATTTTGTTACATAAATTTTTAAAGATTATGGTAATTTTTTAATTTTTCCTATTGTTAAAAATCACTTTCAACATGTCAGCTAGCACAGTGACATTTACAGCCCACACAACCTGTCCAAAGTGAAAGTTGCTTTTATTTTATGCATGCTATTTTACAGTTTACCAATAAGTTTAAAAGTACTAGTTTAACTTATGTTCTTAGAAGTTTGGAGAGAAAACTGATTATCTTCATTTTATAGTTGATGCAACTAGTTGAACTTTTGTTACATACCCAACATAAAGAGACTGGTAAGAAATAGAACTAGACCCCATTGCAAACATGAAGATGTTTATTTGCATTATAATCTATTCATATTTGATTATATACCTACAATGTACTAGAAGCAATAATCACCACTATGAACAATAGTGGACACTATAGAGTTTTATTTTCCTTGTGAATCTTGCTATTTTATGTCCATCTCTGTTCCTTACTTTCACATGGAAAAAAATGAACTTTGTAGAAAAAATTCGATGGCAAGAAAGTAACACACATTATGAGTCATTTTGTTCAAGATGTCCTACGTATATTTTCCCAATTTAAGGCTGGAGTTAGTATTTCTCTTAGACCAAAGATGGTAACTCATTTGACAATAATATATATGTTTAACCAAGAGCATATAATTTTTATCATCTTGCTTTTTGGGTATTTTTAAAGTGTGATGTGGCACATGCTTTTATTCATATTAAAGAAATGTATTCTGATCTTCATTTCTAGGGGTAAGTCTCAACTATATTTCAAAAAGAATGATAAAAGCTTGCAAATTAATATATCTGGCACTATATATTAAACGTGAATCCAAATGTTTGACTTATGACTAATTAGATAACCTACAGTTGCAATTTTTTTCTGTTTAAGAAATAGAGCATTTAACTTAAATTTCAACAATCAAAATGAAGCAGATTTCAGCTGATTATAAAATGTTAAATTATCATTGGGCTCTATTATAAGGATGAGTAATTTTAAACAGCAATATAACATGTTTCTATAGTTTCTCAATACCCAATTTTCTGCTCAGAGGCAGTATTGGAAGGCGATGCCACTCAATGTATTCACAGTAATAACTCCTATATAAATATCATATACATGTATATATCTGTGTACATATGTAACTATACATATATATAACTATATGCAGAATGGTAATCAGACATGTTAAACATAATAAAATATTTCTGAACATAACAAAATATTTCAATATATATAGATACACATGCTGTTTTACAGTTAAGCAACAATATTGCTACAATGAGAAATTATCTAATTTATGGTCATTTTAAAATTTGCCATATAATGAATGTATTTGATACTTATAATAAACCTACACAGGTAATTATCTTCATTCATATTTCCTTTCCAACAACAATAACCTCACACTATGTTTTACATTAACTATTTCTTATTTTCCAAATACTAAAATCTCTATTTACTTACACTTTTTTCATAAATTTTGTGTGCATTCTCATGTCTATTAACTGATCCCCTATATCTAAATCCATTAGCCCAATATTGATGGCCATGGGAGAGTCAAATTTTGCATTCTCATATAATATTTTAACTTTAAAGAGTATCCACATTCTTTGATATTCAGTATTGGATATGTTACATAGGATTAGCATTATCCTTGACTAAGAGATTAGTTTAAAACAAAGAAAACATTTTAGGTGCCTAAAGGACACTACCAAGATCAGAATCTGTAATTCTTTATATGCGGTCTCATAAAATTTTTATTTTAAAATGTAAATTATTTTATAATTATACTTTTAATATTTTAAAAGCCTCTTGTAACAAACACATAAAGGTAGTTCATTTTCATCATCATAGTTTTATTTAAAAATTCATTATATTCAATCATTGTAACAAATTCTGAAAACACAAAAGTGAATAAAATAGGGTTCTTACCTAATGAATATAATCAATAGGATAAATGTCATAATGTAAATATGCAAAATTCCATGAGAGCAGACAGAAAGTTTTCGCTGAGTTAAGGAGATTTCTGAAAGTTCTATTTATGATTATATGAATTTTATTTGGTTTAGATGAGCAAAGCAAACCTCATCATATGCATTAGAATTTATTCTGTGAAGAGCACCGTCATAGTTTTCCTCTTTAAAAAGTATAAGTGGCCGGGTGCAGTGACTCATGCCTGTAATCCCAGCACTTTGGGAGGAAGAGGTGGGAGGATCACCTGAGGTCAGAAGTTGGAGACCAGCCTGCCCAACATGGTGAAACCCCATCTCTACTAAAAATACAAAAAAATTAGCCGGGCATGGTGGTACACACCTGTAATCCCAGTTAGGCAGGGAGAATCGCTTGAACCCAGGAGAAGGAGGTTGCAGTGGGCTGAGATCGCACCATTGCACTCCAGCCTGGGCAACAAGAGTGAAACTCCATTTCAAAAAGAAAAAAAAAAGTATAAGCTTAGCTGGGTGCGGTGGTGGCTCACACCTGTAATCTCAGCACTTTGGGAGGCTGAAGGGATCACTTGAGCCCAGGAGTTTGAGACCAGCCTGGAGAACATAGGGATACCCATCTCTAAAAAAAATAGTAATTTTTAAAAAGCATAGAAATTTCAGGTAGTATGTTTTGACATAAAATGAGGAAAATGGGACTACTGCAAAGTACATCTTACTTTGAGAACAACTTCCCCCTTAGAATAAACCCCATAAACAAAAATAGGTAACCATATCTATATTGGTTATTATCCTGCATCACAGTCCATGACAGCAGATAGTACAAAATCTGTACAGGAGTCATGGGAGGATGCCTACTGAGTTAGACACCTTCATTTGCCATTCGTGTAGCAGATGCATGTGTGGTGTTCATGTATTCATTAATTTTAGACTGGATTCAGTGATGCTAGCTGTAATAGTTGAGATTTTAAAAGTCTTACCCTTCATCATCTCTTTCTGCTACTTTCCCTCTATGTTGCCACATTTTTATAATTTTTGCTTAAATTTTGAAAGATTACTATTGTCTAATATGGCGTCAAGTGGCATGCTATTTTCTCATTTCCTTTTTCCTATGATTATTTTTCTTGGGTCATTTTTCATAATTTACTTGGTTTTCTAGGTATTTTTTACCTATTTATACACCAATAACACATGATATTCCATGCAATAATTTTCCAGTGTTCAGTTAAATCATGTAAGTATCAATTTATATCTCTTTGTAACCTAGAGACTACCATCCCAGCCTCTCTTCCTACTCTGGTTTCAATACCTCTTTCCAGGCCTACTTCTCAGTGGCTGCTGTGAACCTGATTACCTATTTCTAGCCTGAAGCTTTTCCCAGCTATATTAGTCTGTTTTCACACTGCTATAAAGAACTACGTGAGACTGGGTAATTTATAAAGAAAAGAGGTTTAATTGACTCACAGTTCCACATGGCTGGGGAGGTACGAAGAAACTTACAATCATGGCAGAAGGCAAAGTTGAAGTAAGGCATGTCTTACATGGCAGCAGGAGAGAGAGAGTGAGGAGGGTACTGCTGCACACTTTTAAACCATCAAATCTCATGAGAACTCATTCACTATCATGAGAATAACATAAGGAAAACCACCACCATGATCCATTCACCTCCCACCAAGTCCCTCCCAATACATGGAGATTACAATTCAAGACGAGATTTAGGCAGGGACACAGAGCAAAACCATATCATTCTGTCCCGGCCCCTTCCAAATCTCATATCATTCTCACATTTCAAAACACAATCATGCCTTCCCAACAGTCCCCAGAAGTCTTAACTCATTCCAGCATTAACCTAAAAGTCCAAGTCCAAATTCTCATCTGAGATGAGGCAAGTACCTTCTACCTATGAATCTGTAAAATCAAAAGCAAGTTAGCTACTTCCAAGATACATTGGGGGTATAGCCATTGGGTAAATGCTCCCATTCAAAAAGGGATAAACTGGCCCAAACCAAGGGGCTACAGGCCCCATGCAAGTCTGAAACTCAGCAGGACAGTCATTAAATCTTAAAGCTTCCAAATAATCACCTTCGTCTCCATGTCTCAAATCCAGGGAACGCTGATGCAAAGGGTGGGCTCCCAAGGCCTCGGGCAGCTCCGCCCCTGTGGCTCTATACAGGGTACAGCCCCCAACATACTTTCATGGGCTGGCATGAGTGCCTATGGCTTTTCCAGACACACTGTGCAAGCTGTCAGTGAATCTACCATTCTGGGATATGGAGGATGGTGGTCCTCTTATCACAGTTCCACCAGGCAGTGTCCCAGTGGAAATTCTGTGTGGAGTCTCCAACCCCACATTTGTCATCTGCACTGCCCTAGTAGAGGTTCTCCATGAGGGCTCTGCCCATAGCAGACTTCTGCCTGGACATCTAAGTATTTCCATACACCCTCTGAAATCTAGGCAGAGGTTCCCAAACTCTTGCATTCTGCACACTCACAGGCCCAGCATCACATGGAAGCACTCAAGACTTGGGGCTTGCACTCTCTGAAGCAATGGCCTGAACTGTACATTGCCTTTTAGCCACAGCTGGAGCTGAAGCAGGGCACCATATCCTGAGGCTGCACAGAGCAATGGAGTCTTGGGCCTGCCCCACAAACAATTTTTCTGTCCTAGACCCCCAGGCCTATGATGAAAGGGCATATTGTGAAGGTCTCTGACATGCCCTGGAGACATTTTCCCCATGGTCTTGACCATTAACCTTCAGCTCCTCTTTAATTGTGCAGATTTCTCCAGCCATCTTGAATTTCTCACCAGAAAACCATTTTTCCTTTTCTACCGCATGGTCAGGCTGCAAATTTTCCAAAATTTTATGCTCTGCTTTCCTTTTAAATGTAAGTTCCAATTTCAGACCATCTCTTTGTGAATGCATATGAATGTATACTTTCAGAAACAGTCAGGTAATATCTGGAATACTTTACTGCTTAGAAAATTTTTCTGCCAGGTATGATAAATCATCTCTCTCAAGTTCAAAGTTCCACAGATCTCTAGGGCAGGGGCAAAATACTACCAGTCTCTTTGCTAAAGCATAGTGAGAGGGACCTTTATTCCAGTTCCCAATGAGTTTCTCATCTCCATCTGAAACCACCCCAGCCTGGATTTCATTGTCCATATCACTATCAGCATTTTGGTCAAAACTATTCAACAAGTCTCTAAGAAGTTCCAAACTTTCCCAAATTTTCCTATCTTCTTGTGAGCCCTCCAAACTCTTCCCACCTCTGCTTGTTACGCAGTTCCAAAGTTGCTTCCACATTTTCAGGTATCTTTATACCAGTGCTCCACCCTTGGTACCAATTTTGTGCATTGGTCCATTTTCGCACTGCTATAAAGATACTATCTGAGACTGGGTAATTTATAAAGAAAAGAGGTTTAATTGACTCACAGTTCTGCATGGCTGGTGAAGCATCTAGAAACTTACAATCATGGTGGAAGGCAAAGGTAAAGCAAGACATGTCTTACATGGTGGCAGGAGAGACAGAGAGCAAGGGGGAACTGCCACACAGTTTTAAACCATCAAGTCTCACGAAAACTCACTCACTATTACTAGAACAGCATGGGAGAAACCACTCCCATGATCAAATCACCTCCCACCAGGTCCCTCACCCAACACATGAAGATTACAATTTGAGATAACATTTGAGCGGGCACATAGAGCCAAACCACCTCACCACACTTGCAGACTACTTGATTTCTCCTAGGAACTTTAGGTGTTCTACCAGAAAAACTGGTACTGTTTCATAGGCATCGGCCCTATGCACTTAGGTTGTAACTTCTTTTGCTTTCATGAATCAATTGCAACTATGCTGTCAGCTTTATATTTTTCCAAAATGTTTTAAAAATTTGTGCTATGATGTTCTATCATTCTGGTATTCTTGGTGGTTAATCCTTTTTTTCTAATTTACTATCTTATTGATGCTGAGACAGGGAGAAAATAAACACATATGTTCAATCCATTGTGTTTATGAAGAAATAGTCTTCAACACATTTTGCAGGGAAGACATAAAATACAATCCAATAAGAATAAATATAAAATCAGGTAAAAAAAAATATTTCTCCATTACTAGTCCCAAGAGGAACGAAGAACATGAGGTCCAAGAGTTACATTTGGATAAATTATATTACACACCAGTCAATATTAAATCTGGAGCTCTTTCATCTCTGTTTTATTTTTCAATATTTCTTCTACAATTTTGACTGTGAAGTGAGTTGGCACACATTAAATACAGGGAGAGTGGAGATATTTTAAGCATTAGCTGATTTAAGAAAAAAGTAAGACTAAATTAAGGTTTATTTTACTAATTATGCACAAATTAAAATACATTCTTTACAATTTGAAATATTTTCTGATACTGCAGGAAATATTAGCATTTGATATATTATTCATATAAAATATTTATTGAACAATGTTATTTATATATATGAATAATTATTTTTAAAAATTATGATAGTTGAAATCTTTTGGTATACAGGATCTGGAACCCAGATGAATCATTCTGATTTCAAGATTTTTTAAATCTGAATTTTTAGAATTAATGAAAGTTTGTGTATGCTTAACTGCTTCTGAAAGAAATTACAGTTTGCCATTTATATCAAATACTGACTCAGTATGAATCACAGGAATCATGGAAGATGGATCTGCCAGAGTGAATCCCAAGCACTTCCTCTAACCTACACAGTAGATCTCTTCTTATTGAAGTAAAATATTTCTATGCCCATTTTACAAGTGAGGTAACTGATACTCATGATATAGTTTCTGCCATTACCAAGGCAGGGACCTTGTCTCCTGCTCCTCCAGACCAGTAATCTCAAGTTTTCAAGGGAAATCTTTCAAAAATAATGTTTGTTCTATTATTAATGGAACTAGAGGAAGTACCCCTAAAAAAATGCAACTAAAAAAGTATACATAAGACAGTGTCTCAGTCCATTTCGGCTGCTGACGTAAACACTACAGACTGGATAGTTAACTTGTAGACAACAGAAAATTAAACCTTACTGTTCTGGATGGTGCAAAGCCCAAGATCAAGTAGATTTGGTATCCAGTGAAGGTCTGTTCCTAGAGGGCACTTTCCAGCTGTGTCCTCACATGGTGGAAGGGTGAAGGCAACTCTCTAGGACCTCTTTTATAAGAACACTAATCCCATTTACGAGAGTTCCACCCTCATAGCTTAATCACATCTGGGATGTCCTACCTCTTAATACCATTGCATTGGTGATTAGGTTCAGATATATGAATTTTAAGTAGACATAACTATTCAGAACAGAGCAGACAGGGTTTTTAGAGTACCTAAAATAAGGGTCTGAACCCCTGATTGTTTATAATGATTAAATCAGTCGTTTGACATTCCATCCTAATTAAAACTTCTTCCCTTTTAATTGCTCCTCCTGTACCTCTCCTCTTCTTTTCTACCAAGAGCCACGTGCCCAGTGAGCAAACTATCATCTCTGTTCTTTCTAATGCACAACTCAGACAAGACATAGTGTGTGATATTTCAATTGTTAGTTTTTATAGATGTAGACAAATATCAGCTCGTCTGCAATTGAGATACCACAATAACTCAATCTTCCATTTAAAGCACATTTTAAACTTAGGTGCCTGTGAGGTAAAAAGTTAATGCATTGGCTTGTGTGTAGCTCCCTTGTCAAAACGGTCTTGTTGGTCGGACATGGTGGCTAACGCCTGTAATCCCAGCATTTTGGGAAGCTGAGGCAGGCAGATCACGAGGTCAAGAATTTGAGACCATCGTGACCAACATGGTGAAATCCTGTCTCTAGTAAAAATACAAAAATTAGCCTGGCGTGGTGGTGGGCGCCTGTAATCCCAGCTACTCAGGAGGCTGAGGCAGGAGAATCCGTTGAACCCGGGAGGTGTAGGTTGCAGTGAGCTGAGATGGCGCCATTGCACTCCAGCCTGGGCGACAAAGTGAGACTTCACCTCACACACACAAAAAAAGTCTTGTTTTTGCCCTAAGTTGTATACTATTTCAATATACTTTACAGCTACTAGGTAAATATGACATTCAGATGTGATCCCCAAGGGTACAGAAAGCTACTGACATCTCAATACTATCTCAAATAATAGATATTAGAAATAGTTTCCTTTTTGAGACTTATTTTATAAAATTTCTTATTTTTTTCTGTAATGAAGTCAGAGAATGCTTCCCTTGGTATATTTATGCAAGTAGAAATAAATTATGTCCTAATTATATTTAAACTTCTCTTTTATAAGATTATGTAAATATTTACATCTCATGGACAAAATTTATTATGATAATAAGCAAATGTGTGTTTGATGAGGGTGGGGAAGTCACAAAAATATAATGACCTTAGGAATGGAAATTATACACTCAGCCTTTGTTTATGAATTTTCATATATGATGCACAATGTTTTTACATACCTGTTTAACATAATTACTTATTTTAAATCTTAACTGACCTGTAGTTTTGTCTCATATATTTTATTTATTGTATTTTTCTTATTCATATGCGTATACTTAATAAATCAACTTAGAAACACATGCTGTTGGGGGCCGAGCAAGATGGCCGAATAGGAACAGCTCCAGTCTCCAACTCCCAGCGCGAGCGACACAGAAGACCGGTGATTTCTGCATTTTCAACTGAGGTACCGGGGTCATCTCACTGGGGAGTGCCAGACAATTGGTGCTGGTCAGCTGCTGCAGCCCAACCAGCGAGAGCTGAAGCAGAGCGAGGCATCACCTCACCTGGGAAGTGCAAGGGGGAAGGGAATCCCTTTTCCTAGCCAGGGGAACTGAGACACACAACACCTGGAAAATCGGGTAACTCCCACCCCAATACTGCACTTTAAGCAAATGGACACACCAGGAGAATACATCCCACACCTGGCCGGGAGGGTCCCATGCCCACAGAGCCTCCCTCATTGCTAACACAGCAGTCTGCGATCTAACCGCAAGGCAGCAGTGAGGCTGGGGGAGGGGCGCCCACCATTGCTGAGGCTTAAGTAGGTAAACAAAGCCGCTGGGAAGCTCGAACTGGGTGGAGCTCGCAGCAGCTCAAGGAAACCTGCCTGTCTCTGTAGACTCCACCTCTGGGGACAGGGCACAGTTAACAACAACAACAACAAAAGCAGCAGGAACCTCTGCAGATGCAAACGACTCTCTCTGACAGCTTTGAAGAGAGCAGTGGATCTCCCAACACGGAGGTTGAGATCTGAGAACGGACAGACTGCCTGCTCAAGTGGGTCCCTGACCCCTGAGTAGCCTAACTGGGAGACATCCCCCACTAGGGGCACTCTGACACCCCACATCTCACAGGGTGGAGTACACCCCTGAGAGGAAGCTTCCAAAGTAAGAATCAGACAGGTACACTCGCTGTTCAGCAATATTCTATCTTCTGCAACCTCTTCTGCTGATACCCAGGCAAACAGGGTCTGGAGTGGACCTCAAGCAATCTCAAACAGACCTACAGCTGAGGGTCCTGACTGTCAGAAGGAAAACTATCAAACAGGAAGGACACCTATACCAAAACACCATCAGTACGTCACCACCATCAAAGACCAGAGGCAGGTAAAACCACAAAGATGGGGAAAAAGCAGGGCAGAAAAGCTGGAAATTCAAAAAATAAGAGTGCATCTCCCCCCTGCAAAGGAGTGCAGCCCATTGCCAGCAACAGATCAAAGCTGGTCAGAGAATGACTTTGACGAGATGAGAGAAGGCTTCAGTCCATCAAACTTCTCAGAGCTAAAGGAGAAACTATGTACCCAGCAATAAGAAACTAAAAATCTTGAAAAAAGAGTGGAAGAATTGACAGCTACACTAATTAATGCAGAGAAGGCCATAAACGAAATGACAGAGATGAAAACCATGACACGAGAAATACGTGACAAATCCACAAGCTTCAGTAACCGACTCGATCAACTAGAAGAAAGAGCATCAGCGATTGAGGATCAAATGAATGAAATGAAGCGAGAAGAGAAACCAAAAGACAAAAGAAGAAAAAGAAATGAACAAAGCCTGCAAGAAGTATGGGATTATGTAAAAAGACCAAATCTACATCTGATTGGGGTGCCTGAAAGTGAGAGGGAAAATGGAACCAAGTTGGAAAACACTCTTCAGGATATCATCCAGGAGAACTTCCCCAACCCAGTAGGGCAGGCCAACATTCAAATTCAGGAAATACAGAGAACGCCTCAAAGATACTCCTCGAGAAGAGCAACTCCAAGACACATAATTGCCAGATTCACCAAAGTTGAAATGAAGGAAAAAATCTTAAGGGCAGCCAGAGAGAAAGGTCGGGTTACCCACAAAGGGAAGACCATCAGACTAACAGCAGATCTCTCGGTAGAAACTCTACAAGCCAGAAGAGAGTGGGGGCCAATATTCAACATTCTTTTTTTTTTTTTTTTTTTGAGACGGAGTCTAGCTCTGTCGCCCAGGCTGGAATGCAGTGGCGCGATCTCGGCTCACTGCAAGCTCCGCCTCCCGGGTTTACGCCATTCTCCTGCCTCAGCCTCCCAAGTAGCTGGGACTACAGGCGCCCGCCATCTCGCCCAGCTAGTTTCTTTCTATTTTTTTCGTAGAGACGGGGTTTCACCGTGTAGACCAGGATGGTCTCAATCTCCTGACCTTGTGATCCACCCGTCTCGGCCTCCCAAAATGCTGGGATTACAGGCTTGAGCCACAGCGCCCGGCCAACATTCTTAAAGAAAAGAATTTTCAACCCAGAATTTCATATCCAGCCAAACTAAGTTTCATAAGTGAAGGAGAAATAAAATCCTTTACAGATAAGCAAATGCTGAGAGATTTTGTCACCACCAGGCCTGCCTTACAAGAGACCCTGAAGGAAGCCCTAAACATGGAAAGGAACAACCGATACCAGCCATTGCAAAAACATGCCAAAATGTAAAGACCATCGAGGCTAGGAAGAAACTGCATCAACTAACGAGCAAAATAACCAGTTAATATCATAATGGCAGGATCAAGTTCACACATAACAATATTAACCTTAAATGTCAATGGACTAAATGCTCCAATTAAAAGACACAGACTGGCAAACTGGATAAAGAGTCAAGACCCATCAGTCTGCTGTATTCAGGAGACCCATCTCACATGCAGAGACATACATAGGCTCAAAATAAAGGGATGGAGGAAGATCTACCAAGCAAATGGAGAACAAAAAAAAGCAGGGGTTGCAATCCTAGTCTCTGATAAAACAGACTTTAAACCATCAAAGATCAAAAGAGACAAAGAAGGCCATTACATAATGGTAAAGGGATCAATTCAACAGGAAGAGCTAACTATCCTAAATATATATGCACCCAATACAGGAGCACCCAGATTCATAAAGCAAGTCCTTAGAGACTTACAAAGAGACTTAGACTCCCATACAATAATAATGGAAGACTTCAACACTCCACTGTCAACATTAGACAGACAAACGAGACAGAAAGTTAACAAGGATATCCAGAAATTGAACTCATCTCTTCACCAAGCGGACCTAATAGACATCTATAGAACTCTCCACCCCAAATCAACAGAATATACATTCTTCTCAGCACCACGTTGCACTTATTCCAAAATTGACCACATAATTGGAAGTAAAGCACTCCTCAGCAAATGTAAAAGAACAGAAATTATAACAAACTGTCTCTCAGACCACAGTGCAATCAAACTAGAACTCAGGAAAAAGAAACTCAATCAAAACCACTCAACCACATGGAAACTGAACAACCTGCTCCTGAATGACTACTGGGTACATAACGAAATGAAGGCAGAAATAAAGATGTTCTTTGAAACCAATGAGAACAAAGATACAACATACCAGAATCTCTGGGACACATTTAAAGCAGTGTGTAGAGGAAAATGTATAGCACTAAATGCCCACAAGAGAAAGCTGGAAAGATCTAAAATTGACACTCTAACATCACAATTAAAAGAACTAGAGAGGCAAGAGCAAACACATTCAAAAGCTAGCAGAAGGCAAGAAATAACTAAGATCAGAGCAGAACTGAAGGAGATAGAGACACAAAAAACCCTCCAAAAAATCAATGAATCCAGGAGTTGGTTTTTGGAAAAGATCAACAAAATTGACAGACCGCTAGCAAGACTAATAAAGAAGAAAAGAGAGAAGAATCAAATAGATGCAATAAAAAATGATAAAGGGGATATCACCATGGACCCCACAGAAATACAAACTACCATCAGAGAATATTATAAACACCTCTATGCAAATCAACTAGAAAATCTAGAAGAAATGGATAATTTCCTGGACACTTACACTCTTCCAAGACTAAACCAGGAAGAAGTTGAATCCCTGAATAGACCAATAGCAGCCTCTGAAATTGAGGCAATAATTAATAGCCTACCCACCAAAAGAAGTCCAGGACCAGATGGATTCACAGCTGAATTCTACCAGAGGTACAAGGAGGAGCTGGTACCATTCCTTCTGAAACTATTCCAATCAATAGAAAAAGAGGGAATCCTCCCTAACTCATTTTATGAGGCCAACATCATCCTGATACCAAAGCCTGGCAGAGACACAACAAAAAAAGAGAATTTTAGACCAATATCCCTGATGAACATCGATGCAAAAATCCTCAATAAAATACTGGCAAACCGGATTCAGCAGCACATCACAAAGCTTATCCACCATGATCAAGTGGGCTTCATCCCTGGGATGCAAGGCTGGTTCAACATTCACAAATCAATAAATGTAATCCAGCATATAAACAGAACCAAAGTCAGGAACCACATGATTATCTCAATAGATGCTGAAAAGGCTTTTGACAAAATTCAACAGCCCTTCATGCTAAAAACACTCAATAAATTCGGTATTGATGGAACGTACCTCAAAATAATAAGAGCTATTTATGACAGACCCACAGCCAATATCATACTGAATGGGCAAAAACTGGAAAAATTCCCTTTGAAAACTGGCACAAGGCAGGGATGCCCTCTCTCACCACTCCTATTCAACGTAGTGTTGGAAGTTCTGGCTAGGGCAATCAGGCAAGAGAAAGAAATCAAGGGTATTCAGTTAGGAAAAGAAGAAGTCGAATTGTCCCTGTTTGCAGATGACATGATTGTATGTTTAGAAAACCCCATTGTCTCAGCCCAAAATCTCCTTAAGCTGATCAGCAACTTCAGCAAAGTCTCAGGATACAAAATTAATGTGCAAAAATCACAAGCATTCTTATACACCAGTAACAGACAAACAGAGAGCCAAGTCAGGAATGAACTTCCATTCACAATTGCTTCAAGGAGAATAAAATACCTAGGAATCCAACTTACAAGGGATGTAAAGGACCTCTTCAAGGAGAACTACAAACCACTGCTCAGTGAAATCAAAGAGGACACAAACAAATGGAAGAACATACCATGCTCATGGATAGGAAGAATCAATATCATGAAAATGGCCATACTGCCCAAGGTTATTTATAGATTCAATGCCATCCCCATCAAGCTACCAATGAGTTTCTTCACAGAATTGGAAAAAACTGCTTTAAAGTTCATATGGAACCAAAAAAGAGCCCACATTGCCAAGACAATCCTAAGTCAAAAGGACAAAGCTGGAGGCGTCACGCTACCTGACTTCAAACTATACTACACGGCTACAGTAACCAAAACAGCATGGTACTGGTACCAAAACAGAGATATAGACCAAAGGAACAGAACAGAGTCCTCAGAAATAATACCACACATCTACAGCCATCTGATCTTTGACAAACCTGAGAGAAACAAGAAATGGGGAAAGGATTCCCTATTTAATAAATGGTGCTGGGAAAATTGGCTAGCCATAAGTAGAAAGCTGAAACTGGATCCTTTCCTTACCCCTTATACGAAAATTAATTCAAGATGGATTACAGACTTAAATGTTAGACCTAATACCATAAAAACCCTAGAAGAAAATCTAGGTAGTACCATTCAGGACATAAGCATGGGCAAGGATTTCATGTCTAAAACACCAAAAGCAATGGCAGCAAAAGCAAAAATTGACAAATGGGATCTAATTAAACTAAAGAGCTTCTGCACAGCAAAAGAAACTACCATCAGAGTGAACAGGCAACCTACAGAATGGGAGAAAATTTTTGCAATCTACTCATCTGACAAAGGGCTAATATCCAGAACCTACAAAGAATTCAAACAAATATACAAGAAAAAAACAAACAACCCCATCAAAAAGTGGGCAAAGGATATGAACAGACATTTCTCAAAAGAAGACTTTATACAGCCAACAGACACATGAAAAAATGCTCATCATCACTGGCCATCAGAGAAATGCAAATCAAAACCACAATGAGATACCATCTCACACCAGTTAGAATGGCAATCATTAAAGTTAGGAAACAACAGGTGTTGGAGAGGATGTGGAGAAATAGGAACACTTTTACACTGTTGGTGGGATTGTAAACTAGTTCAACCATTATGGAAAACAGTATGGCCATTCCTCAAGGATCTAGAAGTAGATGTACCATATGACCCAGCCATCCCACTACTGGGTATATACCCAAAGGATTATAAATCATGCTGCTATAAAGACACATGCACACGTATGTTTATTGCGGCACTATTCACAATAGCAAAGACTTGGAATCAACCCAAATGTCCATCTGTGACAGACTGGATTAAGAAAATGTGGCACATATACACCATGGAATACTATGCAGCCATAAAAAAGGATGAGTTTGCGTCCTTTTTAGGGACATGGATGCAGCTGGAGACCATCATTCTTAGCAAGCTATCACAAGAACAGAAAAGCAAACACCACATGTTCTCACTCATAGGTGGGAACTGAACAATGAGATCACTTGGACTCGGGAAGGGAACATCACACACCAGGGCCTATCATGGGGAGGGGGGAGGGGGGAGGGACTGCATTGGGAGTTATACCTGATATAAATGATGAATTGATGGGTGCTGACGAGTTGATGGGTGCAGCACACCAACATGGCACAAGTATACATATGTAACAAACCTGCACGTTATGCACATGTACCCTAGAACTTAAAGTATAATAAAAAAAAAAAATTTAAAACAAAAAGAAACACATGCTGTTATAACCAGTAATGTCCCCATATTAGAAAACCAAAATAGAATATGCTAATTAATATGAGAAAAGTAGAATTTCTGGTGAAATGACACGAAATGAAAGCAAACAGTATGGCTTCACTTGTTAATTGGCTAGGTAAGTTCATCCTCATGTGAAAGGTTTACCAAAATGTGTATTTAAAACTTTCCTACCACAATAATGTCATCATCCTAATTCTTTCAAGCTGATGGGAACTAGAAGCAACTTTTCCTTCCCAGGGTGTGGCAAATGTGAAACTGTAAGCTGATTAAAAACAAAAACATGTATTTTAAAAGTAGGAATCTTGTCTTTAACAACTGCGGAACTAATGGTTCTCCATAGTGAGACAAGCAAGGAAATGAGAAAAAAGAAGGAGATTTTTAACTGTGCTATTGCCTTCTTATTTAATATTGTTTCTATTGTTCATTGTTGACCTTTTTTGTCAAACTATAAAAACTCAGTTTCTTTTCAGTTTTCCCTTTTATTCTTTTTACCGTCAGTAAAATAATAGTGAATAATACAAGTCTTGTACTTGTTCACTCATTTATTTTTCTTTTCATTTCAATTTTGTGAGGAAATGGCCAGCCCCAAACCTCTCTGCACAGACTATGTTCTCTTGAGAATGATACAGAATCATTCTTTCATATACTAAAAATAGTGCTGCCTGTCTGCAAAAATATTCACTGTGGCATGTAATGTCACATTTAAAAATTCATAAATTTATGAATTGCC
This sequence comes from Rhinopithecus roxellana, assembly GCF_007565055.1. Taxonomy (NCBI): domain Eukaryota; kingdom Metazoa; phylum Chordata; class Mammalia; order Primates; family Cercopithecidae; genus Rhinopithecus; species Rhinopithecus roxellana. The sequence goes on from NC_044550.1 coordinate 23,929,055, forward strand.
CACAAAAATCATTGCAAATTTTTAATCATTGAGATTCTTCTGTCAAGTAACAAAAAAAGAGAAATAAAGAAGAAAAATCAGAAAAGGAATAAAGTGATTAAAAGAAAGTACATTTCTATAAATAATTGCTTTCATGTGGTATGAATTGTGATGTCACAAGTAGATAAAAGTCAAGGATACACAGAAGTTTTAGCTTAACTTTTTTCTGTTAAAGAGAAAGGCAACTACTATTAGACCAAATCAAAATATATCTTTATTCAACCATTTATTTATTCCCCATCTTGGTTTACAAATAATTTCAGATAGATATACTTAAAGTTGGATATGAAAAACTTTATCTATAAAAATGAGTTTTGTTTTATTTTGTTTTTCTTTTTGCTCAATGCTGCATAGGATCGGTTATGAAATGCCAAACAATATACTCAATAGCAATGGCAGAATATGTTTCACAAATGTCCGAAATCTAGCACCAAATGCCATTACTGGGCAGGAAATGAGTGCTTTGGTTAAACAGGTCCAGGGGAAACTAGTATAAATTATATACTTGCACATTAATTAAGAGCAGTTAAAGGTTATTTTTGTAAATGGCTTCCATACCACTAGATTCTGAATGATGGGGGTTGATTGGATTTATCAATGATTCTCAATCACCTGACCCTTAATTACAGACTGCTCTCCAAACCTATAGTTAAGAGTATTAAAGTGAATGTTCCTGTCATCTGAATCATGGTGTGGAATTGTGTGGGTCACCAGGTTAAAAGGGAATTCATTAGATAGACTTCAGGGAATAATGTTGGTGATCACTTTCTCTATTTACTACTGTTGTATTGAACAAGTTAACATGTACATGATAGCTTTCCATTAAATGGCTGAAGTTAATTTAAAATGAATGCTCCTTTATAATTGTAAAAGCGAAACTGACCTCATTACGCTTGGCTTTACTCATATCATTTTGCTGGATTAATTTTATTATGGTGTATAATTACTTGGGCATGATATCTGGAATAAAACAACTCTGTTTATCATAACTTTGAAATATTTTATTAATCCAAGGACACAACATATAAAACAGGTCTTTTTTTTTTGAGAGTTAGAAACATAAAATGTGTCTCACTTCTAAAGAAAATTCTTGCCTAGGATTTCAAGGACTTATCATCAGGACTTAGTAAGAGAAAATATGTGATGGTGAGTTGTTACAGGAATGTGAAATGATTTGGAAAACTTGTCTCGATATGTTGGAAAATCCAGATACTGTACAGAATGCAAACCAAAACATCCCCACCCTTTCCCCACCTCACATATGTCCTCACCCAAAAGATGTTGAAAACTGTGGATCATGCTTTTAAAATAATTGAAAACTAGCCAGAGTATATATGTATGTGCATGTGTGTGTGTGTGTGTGTGTGTGTGTGTGTGTGTGTATGTATAATATGTATATATGAATCCTTAAAAGTAGGTCATATATAATTAACTTAATATTTTTCTTGATTCTTGTGATTCTGTTCCTTATGGTAATAAAACATATTGAAATACATCAATGAAAATGTGTAATGTAAATAACTCAGTGACAAAATTTAGAAACAAAATGATAAATTTACCTGTTACTCACTGTCTTCCTTAACCCTTGCCACTACTACAAATGCTTTAGATTTCTACTCACAAATACACAAAGATTAAAATCCCAGTTTCATACATATATCATTTAATACTATGGCTTTATTCTGTGATAATTAGTATTTCTAAATCTGTTTCAAATTACCAACAATTCTCATAGACATTGTGCTCCAGAGAACGTAACAGTAACATGCAGCAGGATAATATCAACATGGAAGATTTCATGATGAGAACTAAATAAAACTCCATGTGGAAATGCAAACCCTTTCCCTGACAGGATGAGAAAAGATTGTGCTAACACTGCAACCATATTGAATATAAAGTCTGTCTTAGAAAACTTTCAGCTTTGAGAAAATTCTTTAGATTATTGTACCTTATTTTCAAATGCACAATTCTTCAAATTCAGAACCACTAACTGTGATGAGATAGTTAATTAGTTCCTAACATTTTGCCCACTTTCTTTTAACATAATTATTTGGGAAAAAAATAAACACAGATAAGATCCATACTTTCTGAAAGAAGTTCCAAGTAAAATACAGCACGGGGAGGACAAAAATAGCAAAATAGAAGTTCTTCGATACTTTGGGAAGTTTTTCTCTCATCAAGCAGCACATCAAAAAGAATTTATTCACAAAATGTTAAAAATACGATAAAAAATATTATGAAACCTTAATACTGTACATATTTTTTCTTTTCAAGATTGAAAATCTCTAGACTGCCTCCATTAAATATATCTCACCTATCTGACATATTTATATGTTAATTTTATCTAATTCAACAGTATATTTTCAGCACAGGGGAAATTTTCTATTGGAAAACCCAAGCGATAGAAAAGTGAAGAGCTTTCCAAAAGATTCCCTCTTAGGTATTCAATTCCCAGTCAGTGGCTTCCTTAACACATCTTTTACAGTTGGATGCTTTTTAAGCAGTAAGTATTCTGAGGCATTCCTCCAAATATACAATGTCAGCATCATAATGGAATAACATACATGTCAAGTAATATACACTTTTAATAATTTATTGTTTCCTTATTTAGAGATACATTTGTAGTAGGTACAGTAAGCTTTCTATTACAATCCCTTTCAAGGAATCTTTCTGTAGGTCTAGTTCCAAAGTTAGTTACTGGATTTTTTTTTTACTTAGGTATCAAATACTCCTAGGTGTAGTTCAAACTTTATGCCCAAATTGGTCTACTGATATTGTAATTAAATATTGGGGTTTTTCAGACATGCATATTTTGCACATATACAGCCATAAATGTTTATGTATACTGCATGTGGTCAAAATGTAGAATTATAAATTTATTACTCGAGGTACATTCAACATTTTGATGTTAATTTGGATCTATAAACAAGGAAAAATAAACTTAGAAATTTCAGTTCTGTGTCAAGTTATAAATCTGTTTTTTAATAAACTCAGAAAAAAATTAATGTTTTTAGATTTCAAACTAAAATATAAACTTTCATAGGTAGGAAGATAGTGTCACTTCAAATTACCTACTAAACCATAAAGGCTCATCAAGGAAAATACGAAGAAAGATATTTCTGTCCCTTTTTCTTATAACTAAGTGTTTTCAAAACTCCTCTTAGTCCTGAGTTAGAACACTATACACCAAGTTAAGAGTATCAGTTTTTAAATTTATATTTAATTTAAAAAATTAAACAATATAATTTTAAAATTTAAATTTAATTTAAAAAATTAAATACTCTGGAAAACTTTGAGAAGAAATATTTAATATTTTGCAAGTATATTTTTAAAATAAAAGGTGCATCCCCTGAAAGTTTACTATTGTAATAATTCTTTTCAATTAGGGATTCTCTGACTCAATAATGATTGGTTAAAATATCAAATTAATTAAAACATTTGAACTATTTTCCAAGCCACAGCTCTATTTTGCTGCTTCTTTTATTATTTATCCTGGTGCCCTGACAGCTACACTGCACCATCCCTTCTACCTTTCTATAGATTCATAGATTTTTCTTTGTTCTGTGATGGAGATTAAAATAATAGGACTTAATTTTTATGTAGTTAACATGATTTAAATATGTGTTCTAGAAAGTAGCATTGCATATCTTTTGAATTGGAAAAATTTGATTCAGCATTTGTAGAGTGTGGTGTTAAGAAGAGGGGGAAGAGAGAGAAAGAGACTGAGACATATTGATATGAAAACAATTATTAACTGTACTCTGTGGCATCCTAATTCATCTTGAGTCTTATAAGTTTGTATCTGTGGTTGTCAAGGAGAGTTCAAGTGTAAACAGAGACAGTTTGAGCCCGCAATCCATTTTAAGGATCATAAGACTTATTAGTACATTAATAAAGCAGACAAGTATTAGGCATGTATGAACACATAAAAATTGATTAAAGTATCTCTAATTACTTATTTAGGCAAAAAAATAGAAGCTAATGAATAACTTTACAAAGATTGTTTTAAAAAACGCTGCATTCATTGTTGAACTATTAATATTTTGCTTTTGTCTCTGTTTCAAGTACATGAAACTTGAAAAGTTTTAAACTGCATTTGAAATTTTTCTTTTGCAATAATGTACACAAAACTTGGCAGTTCTACAGAGCCTTAATATTAAAGAGTAATAAGCCGGGCACAGTGGCTCACGCCTGTAATCCTAGCACTTTGGGAGGCTGAGGCGGGTGGATTACCTGAGTTCAGGAGTTCAAGACCAGCCTGAGCAACCCAATGAAACCCTGTCTCTACTAAAATACAAAAAAAAAAAAAAAAATTAGCTAGGCATGGCAGCATGCACCTGTAATCCCAGCTACTTGGGAGGCTAAAGGAGAATTGCTTGAACCTGGGAGGTGGAGGTTGCAGTGAGCCGAGATTGCACCATTGCACTCCAGCCTGGGCAACAGAGCAAGACTCTGCAAAAAAAAAAAAAAAAAAAAAAAAAAAAAAAAAAAAAAATTAAATAATAGTTACTCAAATGTTTTATAATTTCAAAATACCTCCAAATAATCAACATAAAAATTATGGCAAAATTAAGGAAGCCCATTTATTTATAGTATAGTTGGTTAAAGCAATTAATTGGTGTCTATTACACTTCAATTAGTGGTGTGATCTGTTAAAAGAGGAAAAGAAGCGTACTTCTTATTTTTCAGTAATTTGCCATTTATTTGGGTAAGCTATTCACATGCCCATATAAATATGTAAAAAATAGCTTTCTTCTGTAGAAAGCAAATTTGTAAATTTTCTAAGTCTTATATACTACCTGTGAGTCTCACTTTTCACAACACAATTTATCTAAATTAAATAATGTTCTAAAAGCAGGATATGACACTAGCATCTAAATGTACTCAATTTATTATTTACATATTATAAAAATTATTTTACATAGAGAATTACTACCTATGAATGACATTTTTAACTGTTTTAATTAATTTTCTAATACACATCTAATTAAAAGCAAATAGGTTATAAACAAAATCTACGCGTGATTGAAAATAAAAGCCATTGCATCTATAATTTTAAGATGCAATAATCCATTTGGTTTACTATATCAAATATATGTAATAAATTTGTGATAAAGGAAGCCATCAATTTAATAACATGATTTTGCCTTCTAACACTCAAAGGCCTTATAAATTTTTCTTTGATTTGTATATTTTGTTTTATTGTCACAAAAGACAAGTCAGTCAATTTTCATTTGTAAATATAATTGCCACCACTGTATCCTCATAAACAATACATTTTATTTTAATATTTAGCTACTATGAATTGTGGATGGCTAGTTATATAGTATTTACCAAACTGTCTTACTACTTCCTCTGGATTATTGGCATAAAATGTATTACATGTCTAATTTACCAAGATTTAAAAGTTTTGTCTTAAAGAAGGTAAGTGAAATATGGAGCCTAATTAAGACCCATGAGGGTAATTCTTGAATATACATTTTTATTGGTAGCAAGTCTTGGTATATATATTTTTTTAGATAGATAATACCAGCTCTCCTCTATATATTTAAACTAATTTTTAGAGTTGGCTTGCTGTTAATTATACCAGTAGTGCTTCAGCCCTCTGTCACTAATGTGTATTTGTACAGATGAGTCAAATGAACACAAGCCTCCCACAGGCAGAGGATGTGACTTAGCTCTAGAAGTCCAGTGTTTGGGACTTGGGAGATCATCTAAAGCAGCAATTCTCAGAAGTTAATGAGCATACGAATTATCTGGAGAACTTACAGAAATGTGCATTCTGATTCAGTAGATCTGACATGGGGCTTGTGGGTTCTGCATTTTTAACAAACTCCAAAGAAATGCAAATGCTATTGACCCATTGACCAGACATTATCTACACCATTTTATTTTACAAATGAGAAAACTGAGTGTCCTGAAAAGTCAAAATTTTCAAAGTTGGGCTTGATACTTAAATGAAGAGAAGTCCACCACAAACAAAACATACCCTGAGGTTATACCTTCCTTAGTATGTATACTTTCCTTATTGGAAGATCTTGAAGAGCAGTAATTACGGGTTGAACCTGTTTTCATCAGCCACAGCACCTACCACAGGGTTTTATCCATAGTGGAGTTTATTGAATAAATATTACTTGAAGGAATTAAACATCAGAAGTGTTTTCTTTGTTTTCATCTCACTAAGTAGCTACAATCCAGCTTTAATCCCTGCCTGAGCAGCTTCTCTTCCAGTGTTGGTAAGTGGCAGCACCTTATCCCAACAGCTGCACATGGCAGGAGCTAGGAATCCATCCGTGGCATGCTTTTGTCCCCAGACATCGCATACATGCAAAATATTTGTTGACTCCACAGGGAAGATACACCTTACATTTGTTCACATCTCTCCATTGCCACTGCAAACTTCCCAATCCAAGCCTCCTTAATTTCTCCCCAAACCATCAGCTTCCTTCATTTTTCCATTGAACTAAAAACTATCCAACCATTTGCTCAATTCTGTTTTCGACATCTCCCCCATCAACTATCCTCACAACGTTAAATATTCTTAATATATTAACAGGATCTTGGCACACCCTTACTTAAAACTTTTCAAAGCTTCCTCATCAGAACTAAAATACTAAGCATCCAGAGTCCCTTCTTTTACCATGTGCAAACCTCTCAAGCCTCACATCACACTAAGTTCAGCCAACTCAACACTCTCACTCCAGCCTTTCTGGTGCCTCGGCCTTATGTGCTGTCTGTTCCCTCAGCCTAAAATGCTTTTTTAAAGATGGAGTTTTGCTCTTGTCACCCATGCTGGAGTGCAATGGTGCAATTTTGGCTCATGGCAACCCCTGCATCCAGGGTTCAAACGAATGTCCTGCCTCAGCCTACCGAGTAGCTGGGATTATAGGCGCACACCATCACACTTGGCTAATTTTTGTATTTTTAGTAGGGACGGGATTTCACCATGTTGGCCAGCTAATCTCGAACTCCTGACCTCAGATGATCCGCCTTCCTTGGCCTCCCAAAGTGCTGGGATTACAGGCGTGAGCCACTGCACCCCACCCCTACAATACAATTTTTACCATGCATTTGTACTCCTCTTTCAACTTAAATAGTACATACTCAAAAAGGCCTTCTCTAATCTCTCATCCTACATATGACATTCTGTTCTCATAATACCTCACACTTCTTAAAAATCACTTCTTATGGTCAAGGTCTTTACATGTGTTTATGCAACTCTGTTTAATTTCTGTACCTCCCAGTAATCTGTAACCTCCATAAAGACTAGAAATGTGTTCTGGTCACCCCTTTTTTCTCACTTCTCTATTCTAACTCATTAAAAATGTTTACTTAATAAGTGAAGTGACCTGACCAAGTCAGGCAACTGAGAGCTTTCTAGAGATACTGCGGAAAAAGATCTCCCATGCCAATGTTTTAGTGATTATGCAAATAGGCAATCAGAAGATGAGGAAAGTGAGAGATGACAGAGATGAAGGACAGTTTATTACCCCAATTCACGTAGACACATAAACTTTACATAGCCAGAATCACTCAATGTTTGTGTTCCCCCAAAATTCATACATTAAAATCCTAATGCCCAGTGTTACAATATTAGGAGGTGGGACCTTCCAGAGTCCAGGTCATGAGGTCATGAGGATGAAGTCCTCATGAATAGGATTAGTGTCCTAATAAGAAGAGACAGGATAGAGATGATTTTCCTCTCCCATGTAAGGATCCGATGGGAAGAGAGTCATCTGCAAACTTAGAAGAGGGCCCTCACCAGACATCATATATGCCTGTGCCTTGACCTTGGTCTTCCCAGCCTCAGAAACATGAAAAATAAATATTATTTAAGCCACCAAATCTATGGTATTTTGTTATAGTAGCCCAACAACTAAGACACACATGTGCTTTCACACCACCACCACAATTAGCAACAGACATAACCCTGAGTGCTATATCTAAAAGAAAATCACCTAACATTCTGGGATTCATTTGCCTCATCTATCAAATATGTTTATATCAAACTATACTGTAACACTTGAAACTTGAGGGTTTCTAAGATGATATGCTGACCAAGTGGATGTCTCCTTTCCATAAAATAGCAATTTTACTTCCATTAAAGCTTTGTGTATTTTGAGTCTTAAACTATTTCACTCTTGAGAACCACATTTTAAAGTGAAAATAACCCTTCTGAAGGGCAGTGTCATAGCCATTATCAGTAAACACTTTAAATTACTTAAACGACATCCAGGGAAAAGAGGAGTGCTGTACCTACCGTCACCCATACTTTCATCTGTTTGGTCTGCTACTCGGCAGTTTGAACCACACCTTCATTCTTGGAGCCTTCTCCTCCCTTAGCCACCATATGTCTGCTGGTTCTTTGACTTAAGTAACTACTCCTTGTCACAGTTCTTCTATGCCAATTAAAAGGGACACAATGTTCCTTTTAGAAAACATGAGTAGTATACAGTGTGCATTATACGCATAAGTAGGTATTAAGAAACTAACTTATTTAACCTAATTAGCTTCTGCTTAGCAGGAAAATAATTTGGCTTATTCTTAAAATGTGGAATGATTATGTGAAATTATTGCTTAAGGTCACCTAATTTTCATTTCTAAATGACATATTGCCTTTCATATATATGTTAAAGTGGATATTCTTAGATATGGAGCATGTCCTTACCTAGAGACTTTGTATTCATAAAAACCCATCTGTGCTCTCATGAGGCATGTGTCAAAAAGAGAAAAAAAAAAATCACTGAATTCAAACCTAGGAAAGGTAATATGTGTAGTATTTGCAGAGAATTAAAAGTAAAAGTATTTTGGGGGCATAAATGTTATAACATTGACTTCTCAGTTTTCCTTCTTATTAATTTTTCAAATAACCTTGACCATCCAAAAAGAAAGAGCCCTTTTTTGAATCATATTCAAAGTACCAAGCTTATGGCACCTCAATTAAAAATAACCTCCATATCAAAATCACTTAATCTTTCTACAATGTGTCTCATGAAACTAGTCGATGGCATTTTCACTAACTCTTGTGCTCACGATAATAGCTATGTTATTCTATGTCATATTTCTTAATTGGGGAAAACTGCATCTTACTTTACCTATCTTACGGACATTTTTTTTTTTTTTTTTTTTTTTTTTTTTTTTGAGATGGAGTTTCACTCTTGTTGCCCAGGCTGGAGTACAATGATGTGATCTCGGCTCACTGTAACCTCCACCTCCTAGGTTCAAGCAATTCTCCTGCCTCAGCCTCCCAAGTAGCTGAGATTACAGGTGCCTGCCACCACGCCTGGCTGATTTTTTGTATTTTTAGTAGAGACAGGGTTTCACCATGTTGGCCAGGCTGGTCTTAAACACCTGACCTCAGGTGATCCTCCTACCTCAGCCTCCCAAAGTGCTGGGATTACAGGTATGAGCCACTGCGCCCGGCCTAATTTTGTATTTTTAATAGAGACAGAGTTTCACTATGTTGGTCAGGCTGATCTCAGACTCCTGACCTCAGGTGATCCACTTATGGACATTTTTTAATCTCTTAGATAAATTTTCTTTCAAAGCTATCAAAATTCCATATGTTTTAAATTCTAGAGCTTAGCTGACTACAGATTCAGAAACCAGAGTACTAGTTTCAAATTTTAGATTTATTTCTCATTGATCAAATATTACTGGGCATGTCTCACACTTTTTCAGCATCCTCATAAGGTTACCATAAAAATTTAAAAACTGAATACAAATAAAACCCCTTTGTGCTCCTAATTTTTCTTGTTTTGCAAAATGAGCAATTCTTAGCCAATATTTCAAAGGAGCACATTAAAATTTCCTAAACTAAAAAACTAGTATACCAGCAATGGCACTTGTACTTTAGGAGCATCTCTTCTTAAAAAATATTTTAATCAGTAGTTCTTTGTAATATTTATTCTCGGTAATAGACGTTAAATGATGTCATCATATTGAATTGAGGGTAAATATTAGCTAATTTTTCCTACCACATTATAAGGCTAGATGTTTTATCATATCCTTTTGAAATGTGCTGTAGGAATCTAACAGCTCTTTGTCATATCAGAAAACATTAATTTCTAAACAGATGCAAATGTCTTTACAAATACAGGGCATTTAAATCACAACAAGCTAAAGCTGTTGTATTTAGTACTTGAGAGATAAATGTTAAATTATGTCATTTCATAATATACATTTTGTTATACTTTGTATTCAAATAAGTAACATACAATGATAATATGGATAGTAAATAATCTGTTGAGCATTCACCATATATTAAATGTCATTTTTGTATAATAATCATGTGAACTCCATGACTTAATGCCATACAATTGTGATTCTCACTATACAGTGTGAGGTAACCAGTCCAGCATCCTCAACTAGTGAGTAAAGGAGTAAGGATTAAACTCATATTGTTACAACTCTGAAGTACTAGAAGTTAACTTACGCTATACACAGGAGGAATAATTGCATCTGAGAGAATGCAGTCTGTTCTACAGCCTCAATGTTGACTGGCCCCATACTCTACTGGGCCAGAGGTGGAGAAAGAAGCCTTGAAGTAGGGCATGGTTCTAGGTGAGCCATGTACAAGGGATTAATGTCTTCTCTGCCTTCATGGTTTCCTTTCTCACTTTTGTGAGCCTTTTATGGATAATTTCCTCTCTTAATATTACCCTGTGGTTGTGTCATTCAATAAATGAAACCCGTGCTACCTAGAAAGAGGACCATTCTACACTTGTCTGTCCCCAATCTCCCTCCCTTTCCTTGGGATGTGTTGGATTCGGAAGTTTGGATAAGCTGCTCCAGCATTTAGAAAAGTTCCTGTCTTTCACATGCTACTTTTTTCTCACACAGGTTTTATTTTTGTCACTCCTTGAACCCAGTCAAAACTAATGGTGTTAATCCTTTCAATACCAAAATTAGAGAGGTCAAAAGTCAGTGACGAACACCTACATTTTGTACTGTGCTAAGGAGACAAGAGGCACCTTGTGGCCCACCGCTGGTCAGGAACAGTTTACCTGAAAATTACATGGAAGTTGATATCAAAGCCTGGTTGAAAATTAAGATTTTTTTCTGATCTACTCTGTGCACACATCTTCTGAGGATCATTTTGGAAGTGGTTGAGGACAGGGCAGAATTTGGGTTCAGGATTCATGGGCAGGCTTGAGATTTTGACTATCTGCCTCTCTTTTTCACCATGTCATCACCATAAGTACCCATCAGGCCTATAGTAACTATTTTCTTTGATAGCTTCATGTGTGGTCTCATTTTGACATTGTACTTACCACAGTAGCAGGGTGAATTAGCAGAATACCACATGATCTGTCTTCTTGCTCAAAAGCTTCAAGACTCAAATGATGTGGATTCTACCCTTAATCATTCCATATCTTCTTAAACAATACTGTATGATATGTTTTAGTGTTATTTTTCTGTGTAATTCAATGTAAGTTCTACAAAGACAGCTTTTATGTTCAATCCCACTCGAGAGATATTGGGTGTACAAAAATTTTATAATGCATCATTTCTTTCATTAGAGAGTTTATAATCTAATAGTAAAGCAAAGATATTTATTATTAAGAATGTTAAATAGTACAAAGGTTAGATATCACTGCAAAAATGTGTTTATATCAGTACACAATGAGTACAGTCAAACACATGCTGAGACTCAAAAGAGAAATAGTTTGCCATGAAAGATGGTAGTGGACATGCAGACTTTGCAGAGGAGACTTAGACTGACCTTTGGGTTAACAGGAGAATTAAACAAAGACAGTGAGAAATAACAGTCATGATAACTGGGAATACAGACATAATAATTAGTTGTTAATACTAATCAAACCCAATTTTTAACAATTTTATTTTACAAACATCACAGCTCTGCCATGACTCAGGACCTTTGCAATTATTCCCTCTGCCAGCAATTCTCTTAACCCAGATTTTCTCAGATGATTCCTTCTCTATTTCTGTTTCAGCTCATCATTCTGATAATTTTTTCTCTCCAGCTGTCCCTATCACTTGAGTATTTTTTCATAGAATATATGAATGTCTAAAGTATTCATTTTTTTGTCTTTTGCTCATATTGGGAGCTTTTATTTATTGCTGCATCCCCAGGGGATTGACCAAGTAGCAAATACTCAGAAATTGTGAGATGAATGAGTCACAATGACCGTTAAATTATATCACATTATCGAGAATGAAATGTCCAAAGGGGAGGGGGAGGTGGAGAGTGCATAACATTTGCAGAACTAGCACAATATTTGATTCACAGTAGATATTCATAGACTCTCAATTCAGTTGATATTCAGTAAATGTTTGTTGAACCCACCTGAATTAATAAATTTTCAGATAATCTCAGATAGAATGGAGAGCTCTGATAAAGGAACAACGTCGGAAAATCACATATAGGTTGGAGTCAGATTTTGAAGGGACCTTAAATGTTAACCTAAGAATTTTGTGATAAACTAGCGATAATAGAGGATAATTAAAGATTTTTGAGCAGTAGGGTATTATAATAAAAGTAGTTTGGGGAACAAAAAAATATGGAATTTGAGTCTGATAACATGATGTGATATGGTTAGTCTTAAAGAAAGAGAAACTAAAGACAAGAAGATTTCTTAAGGACCAATTGCAGTACCCCAAGTGTACCACATATAACAAACTCCTGTTCAAGAATGAGACCAAAAAGTCAATATATACTAAACTGACGTGTCTCTTTACCTAGTTCACTATGAAGTGGCTATTAGGCAGATAGACATATATAACTGTAAATATATTTAGAGGTTAAAGTGGGAGATAGGCTAGCATTTTCCAAGTATGTTCCACAGGGTGTTAGAAGATATTGAGCAAGATATAAAAAGAAAAGGAAACGTTGTCATGGCCAACTATGAGATTGAGAAGCACTGAGTCAAATATTTCCCTACTGTAGAATATCTGAGTCTTTAGTATTCCATGTGCATCATAAATCTCAACATAATAGATTCATAAAGTTCCCCAAACATTTGAGCATCATTTTGTGTATTATGAAACATTTACTATGACTCTTGTTTTACAGAAATAAAAATGGGGAAGGCATAGATCATTGTGTTGGTTTACTTGGACTGCTATGCCACAGACTAGGTGGCTTTTACAACAGAAATTTATTTTGTCACAGTTCTGGAGGCTGGAAGTCCAAGATCAAGGTATCAGCAGAGTTTTCTTTAGAGGCCTCTCTTCTTGGCTCTCAGGTGGCTACCTTCTCAGTGTCCTCACATGGCTTTTCCTCTCTGAGAGCATATTCCTGGTGTATCTGTGTGTGTTCAGATTTTCTTGTATTATAAAAACACCAGCCAGATTGAATTAGGGCCCATCCTAGTGGTCTCATTTTAACTTGCTCCCCTCTTTAATGACCCTTTCTCCACAGTCACATTCTTCAGTACTGGGGATGAGAGCTTCAATATATCAATTTGAGCGGAACATAGTCTCGCCCAAAACAACCATCAGTACAATCAGCATGTGTGAGAGTCTCCAAAGAAGAAAAATTAAAGCCAAAAGAAACTGGGTCCCAAGGCTGACATAGAGGAGACCCACAGTTAAAATATAGCAAGAAGAAGCCACGAAAAGAGGTCAGAAAAGTAGAAGCACTGCCAGGACACTAAAGTAAAGAATCAGTTTCCAAGAGTCTCCAATGCAATGTCAATATGTTCAAAAGCTGTAATAAGCAAAAGGGAAAATAATTCAGAAGAGGTAACTTAACCTGAGAGGTCAGGAATATTGGTTGCCTTTGGGATACGGGTAAAGTGGATTGGAGATAGAGTATAAGAGATTAGGAATTTATATTTAATTTTAAGAAACTAAATTCCTTGTTTGAGAAATCTGTCACTAAAAAGAAGAAAATAACTTTTAAGATGGAGTTAACAAAGTTGAGGTTGAACCACATAAATTTGTCACTTTTCTAGGTCAAAAAATTATCAATTATCAGCAATTTCATATGGTTCAATCTAAAATATGGTCTGTTTTCAAGAAAGTTCTGAAATATATAAGGGAGTGTTAAGGAATTATTGGGAAGGGAGATATTGAAAAAGCAAGGAGTTGATCATTGAGAATTTGAGGAGAAACAAGATATTGGCAAAAACAAACAAACAAAAACAACAACAAAAAAAAACAAAAATAAAAACGAAAAATCTTTTTTTTTTTTTTTTTCTTGAGACGGAGTTTCACTCCTGTTGCCCAAGTTGGAGTGCAGTGGCACAATTTCTGCTCACTGCAACCTCTGCCTCCTGGGTTCGAGCGATTCTCCTGCCTCAGCCTCCGGAGTAGCTGGGATTACAGGCATGAGCCACCACGCCTGGCTAATTTTGCATTTTCAATAGAGACAGGGTTTCACCATGTTGGTCAGGCTGGTCTCAAACTCCTGACCTCAGGTAATCCACCCACCTTGGCCTCCCAAAGTGCTGGGCTTACAGGTGTGAGCCACTGCTCCCAGCCTTGAAAAATCTTTTAGAAAGAAAATCATTTTCAATTAGGAGGGAAGTTTATAAAAAGGTGATGGAGAAACCATGATCATATGGGCTCAAATTTTGAACTGTCAAAAAAGCTTAAATGGCAGTCTCTATGTCTATGTATTTCATAAGTGTTTGACAAATTTCTGCAAATATTTCTTTAGTATGGACTGTAATTCCAATATTTTATTATTCTGAGAGCTGATATTTAATTTCATGGTATCTTATCTAAAAGAGTATGACCTACGGTTTTAAAAGAGTAAAAGATATAAGATTTCAACTTTATAAATTTTTTGTAACAGGGATGATATTGTAATATTAAAAATACAAGGCATTTTTCAACATTTCACATAATGCAAAATCTATGCAATTAGCCTATCAACATTTCCTTATCTGCTTACAAATCTCAGCAGGATTCCCAAGTTCACACAGTAATTGTGACCTCGACTAGTATAGAGGAAATAATCTGAAAAAAATGTTTTTCTAGTTGGTATGATGGGAAGATAACACAGATAATTGGATTATCTAAATTCTTTAATAATAGTTACTAAATATGGATGAAATTCTACTGACACAGTAAATAAGTAGCAGCTGTATAAAATCTCGAGCAAAAAGTTTTTACTATTTCTCCTACCCAAGAGAAGAAAAATTCCCCTCATCTTTGTTCTGTTTATTTCAACCACGATTAGAAATACTCCCAAAGTATTGTTACAGTAATAAATATGGCATGTCCTTAAACATAAATTTAATTGGAAAATTTCAGAGGGAAAATAATATTTAAAATCAAAATAAGCAAAAACATATTATGGAGTATTATATAATTGTATATAAGCTTTAATGATAAGGACTTTAAAATATTTTTATTCGGCTGACTGCTTGTGTCTATGCATCCTCTGGGGAATGGTACAGGTTCTCCACATTATTTGTTCTCCTAGGCATTGGGCTTTCTTTCTTGGATCAATTTGAGAACTGCTAAGTGGAAATAAAAAAGGTTCTTGCTCATCTAAACACTCAACATACTATCAGGGATAATATTAGCACCAAGCTTTTCATGTACAAGAAAGACTTGTCACTTAAAAGAGTTGTTCATCAGCACTTTGGGAGGCCGAGATGGGCGGATCACGAGGTCAGGAGATCGAGACCATCCTGGCTAACATGGTGAAACCCCGTCTCTACTAAAAAATACAAAAAACTAGCCGGGCGAGGTGGCGGGCGCCTGTAGTCCCAGCTACTCGGGAGGCTGAGGCAGGAGAATGGCGTAAACCCGGGAGGCGGAGCTTGCAGTGAGCTGAGAGCCGGCCACTGCACTCCAGCCTGGGCGACAGAGCGAGACTCCGTCTCAAAAAAAAAAAAAAAAAAAGTTGTTCATATGAGTAGATTACTAATTTTAGTTATATAACACAAAACTTCTGTAGCTGGACATGTATACACATGGGTTTTATAGAATGAGTCTATAGTGTTTTCAGAACCAACTACTCAGTAAGATACACAGTCAATCATACCCACTTACCTAGGAAAAATTAAAGATAAACAGACTTAACATTAAAATTTACAATCAAAGGCCGGGCGTGGTGGCTCAAGCCTGTAATCCCAGCACTTTGGGAGGCCGAGACGGGCGGATCACAAGGTCAGGAGATCGAGACCATCCTGGCTAACACGGTGAAACCCCGTCTCTACTAAAAATACAAAAAATTAGCCGGGCGAGGTGGCGGGCGCCTGTAGTCCCAGCTACTTGGGAGGCTGAGGCAGGAGAATGGTGCGAACCCGGGAGGCGGAGCTGGCAGTGAGCCGAGATCCGGCCACCGCACTCCAGCCTGGGCGACAGAGCGAGACTCCGTCTCAGGAAAAAGAAAAAAAAAATTACAATCAAATAAAGCTGGAGGACCAGCTCCTGAAACGGCTGGAGAACTAACCATTTAGATAATGCAGTCCAAAGTTTGAGTAGTAGAACCAATAATTTAAAATTAAATAAGTGAAAAAGGATAAAGGATAAATTTAGCCTTTTCAATTTCTCTCTTTAATAAGTGTTTTATCCTTCCATTTGCATTTCCATATTGCCTTTCTTCCAAGATATGCAGAGTATATCCTAGACAGAAAATTATTTCAATATTCATCCAAAAGAGTATGCAAGTAGAAGGGTACAAGAACCACTCTCGTTTTATAGATGGGGACATGATTGTCAGGTGACCAAAATTAAAATTAGATTCCTCTCTTCCAGTTATCTCAAGGAAATATTTTTTAGGTTTTATCCTAAGTTTTATACTAAGTCAGTTGTCATAAATTAGATTTTGCATGTATGTTCTAAATAATAAAAGACATGAAGAAATGAAAAATTAAACTATCTTTTCCTATGTATTTACCTGATGAGCACGTTTTGGGAAGAGCATGTATTAGAGACTTCTGATTCAATGACAGATAGAAAACCAAATATATCTTTTAGCAGAGATAAATTAGACATGCATCAAATGTTCTTCTTCTTTACAGAGACACAGCTCAACTATATTTCTAAGCCTCCCTTGAATTTTGTGATAGCCACATGTACAAATATGATATGTATGCAGCTTCTCGGTCTGGAGTTGCCTTCCATCCTATCCTGCATGAGCTCTCTTTCCAAAATCTACAGGGGACGCAGGAGGCCACAGAGGTCCTAAAGGATGGTAGAACATCAAGTTGGAAGGGGGCTGGATTCCGAAATGACCACATAGTGAGAAGTTGCCCCTTACACTGCATCTTTCTTGATTAGACTGTGATGTTGGTAGGACTGAACGTCCATTGTATTAAGTCCATGAGATCTGGGAACATTTGCTATGATATTTACACTGCTCTAAGGAGCAGAATGTGCTTACATTCCAATGCCTCTTTAAAATATATTGAAATGCTAGCTAATGAAAAGAAAAAAAATTCCAAAAAGGCAAAGAAAACAGGAATGTGTTTTTAAAAGCTCATTATTCTGAAGCTGAAAAGTGAACCGAGGAGACAACGTAAAGTGGAGGAGATGAGGCTGAGAGTTAAGGAGATGGGAATAATAAGAAGCTTAGCCAGCTTTACTTAAATTCCTGAATTTCTTAGTTCCTACAGGTACTAAGTAACATAAAAGGCCATGGCTAGGTAGGCGTTCAAAAGAGGGAGTTGATTGAAAGTCTTAATTAGGAAGCGTCACACCATATAGATCTTTATTCTCTATATCTTGAGAATATAACATAACTTTACTTGCTGAACAAATTGAATTAGGACATACCAGAGCCAGTGGAGAGGAGAAGTCAGGTACCAAAATTAAAACAGTATAATTAAATAAAGCCTGCACAAGAGTGGTGAGGCCTTCCCAGAAAGCTCACTCCACACTGCCCCCAGAGCACTGACATCTAGACATACCCACTAATACAAGAGTAATGGATTTTCATTAGAGAAACTAAATGATCGAGAAAAGTCCTACATAGATACTAATAGGATTGGACACATAGGATACTAATAAGCTCTTTCTGTGAAAATTCTAGTTTTCTTTAGAATGCCTGCAGAATTAAGAACCTTTTCTTCTACAACCACCACCACACACACATTCACCAATGTTTTTCATCATTTCTTTTTAGGTTTCCCTCTGAAAAGTCAAGGAGTACCACGGTTTTGAGAAAATTCTTCAAGGTCAAACACAGACACTAAAATAAGTGAAAAAATAATAATTTAGATGAAACAAAGGTAACACAGGTAGCATATGAAAACTAATCATCATCATCATTGTAATTTTGTCAGATAAGTGAGAAAAAATACTAAATTCATAATCAGAAATAGAATATTAGGTATAAAATTACTCAAAGAACAAAAGTGAACTCCTGCATGGTTTAGATAGGATTATTTTAAAAATTGAAGAGAGTCTTAGTCTGTTAAGGATGCCGTAACAAAAATACCGCAAACCGAGTAACTTATAAGCAAGGGAAATTCGCGTATCCCAGTTTGGGAGGATGAGCATCAGCAGATTTGGCCAGTGTTTGGTGAGGGTCCTCATCCTCATAGGTACTGACTTCTACTGTGTCCTCACATTGCAGAAGGGGCTAATTAGCTTTCTGGGATCTTCTTTATCATGACCTAATCACCTTCCAAAAGCCCCATCTTTTTGTATTGTCACATTAGGTAGGTATGAATTTCATATGTATCTTTGTATGAATGTTGAGGGGACACAAATGTTCAGACCACAAGCAAAGAGTTCTGGCACAAAACGGAAAAAATCCACAAAGTTGAACAAAACAAGAAAAAGAGAAAGATTTAGAAGATCAAGCTCAAAAAGCCACTATGTAACCAGTAGAATTAAGCAAAGACAAAATGCAGAAAGTGAAAACTACAAAAGAAAACCAAAACAAAGATAAAACTGAAAATCATTCGAGTTGGATATTCTCATTGAGTGGATTCACATTCTTAAGGGGGGAGGGGAATGATATTCAGCCTAGAGTTTTACATCTGGCTATGGCCGTTGTTTTAAAATCCCATGGCATGTAAGAAAGCCCAAGCTACAGGGAGAGGTCACATGTAGGCATGCCAGTCTATAATTGCCACCAAACCCAATCTAGGGCCAGATCTGTGAGTGAGTAAGTCCCAAAAGATCTCCGAACAGCCATTTGACTCTTTCTTAGCCTTTTAAACCTTCTCAGATCAAGTTTTAGACACTGTAGAGTTGAAACACGACATTCCACTGTGCCATGCCCCAATTCCTACCCAACAAAATTTGTGAGCATAATAAAATGGTTGTTATTGCCACTAAATTTCAGGGTGATGTGTTACACAGCAATAAATAACAAGAACAGCAGCTAACCCATCAACTGAATGGTGACATTTTCAGACATCTGGAGAATCATAATACAGTCTCACGACATAACATTTCAATGATGAACCTCATATACAAGAGTATATATATATATATATACACACACACACATATACTACAATGTATATATACACATATACAACATATACACATATACAACATAAGATTATAATACCATATTTTTACTGTACCTTTTCTATGTTTAGATATGTTTAGGTATAAAAATACCACCCATTATGTTACAATATCCTATAGTTTTCAGTACAGTAACATGCTGTACAGGTTTGTAGCCTAGGAGGAATAGGGTATACCATAGAGGCTAGGTGTGTGGTAGGCTGCATCATCTACTTTCAGTAAGTATACTCCATGATGTTCACACAGGGATGAAATCACCTAATGATACATTTCTTAGAAAGTGTCCCTATTGTTAAGCCATGAATTACTGTATTTATATTCCAAACATAATTTTGTAGGAAATCACTCTAGCAACATGATGGGTAAGCCAAGAAAGAGAAACATCAGATCCATAAAGCAGGGAATCCAGCACTGGACTCCAGGAAGGACGGCCCAGGGATTACAAACTCTGCACGAGAACTTCCAGGCAAATGATCAAGCTCCAGCAAGAGCGTGGAGGGCCATGGAAGGAAGGTCTCTGAGACAAAAATATTAAATTATAGAGAGTTTGAGCACCTTGAATAATTATTAGTAGTAAAGATTTGACAGATCTACTGCAGCCTTTGGAAACAAATGTTGATAGGCAAATATGAAACTAAACAAATAAAGTGATTATTAACCTCAGAAGTAATAAAAAATGTTGGAAAAGGCAGCAAATATAAGAAGGGACAAGTATTCCACTATCAAAACATAAAGTCAATAGGTAATATCAAAAGTTGATATAATAAGTAATAACATATAGACACATGGATATAAAAGGAAGAACATGCAGATTGAAAATTAATAGTATTTGGCTATGGGAAAAGGAAAGAAGAGTATATAGAAGGTCTGAGGAAAGGGATTGTTGTATTCATAATAAAATCTTGTAGTATTCTTTTAGTTTTCCTCGATAACACATTCCAAAGATATATAGTATACACAGAAATCTTAATCAAGCAATACAAGTAAGCAAATTTAGCGTGGTAAACAGAGAGCTAGTTTTCCTGTCAAGCAGACATTATTTGTATTCAGCCTCTTCCACTGACTGTGCTAGATAAATTATTTATTTAGCCCTTCTTAGCCTCAGTTTCCATATGGAAAAAAATGAGGATAATGTGTTCATGTTGTGAGAAATAAACAAGATAACGATTGTAAAGAAACTAGAATATAGAAGTCTTAACATGTGAGCTCACTTTCTCCCTGCCTTTTGTGTTTGCAGCTATGTAAAGAAATA
The DNA here is from genome assembly GCF_007565055.1 of Rhinopithecus roxellana. Taxonomy (NCBI): domain Eukaryota; kingdom Metazoa; phylum Chordata; class Mammalia; order Primates; family Cercopithecidae; genus Rhinopithecus; species Rhinopithecus roxellana. The sequence continues at coordinate 23,949,756 of NC_044550.1, forward strand.
CGTGAATATCTTGTACTCTTTAAGAAAGATCACCAAAATTAACTTAAATTTACAACATAGATAGCTGACATCCACAAGACCAAATCTAAAATATATGTATTTCAACAATCTGGTATTACATTCATCCAGTGAAGGTGTTCAACATATTAGAATAGACCTTGCCATTCACTGAAGATAATATATTACATGAAATGGCAGAAAATTAACAATTACATTTTTTTGTTCTCAAAAATTTCACTGAATGAGTTACCCAAATTACCTAACTTTCTCATGATCCCGATGTTTTCTTCTTATGATTCTGATGTTTTCTCCATATGGATAAAAGAGAGTGATGCTGGTTACCTGTTTGAAGCCATAAAAATGAAGTATTATCCGTGCAAAGTGCGTTGGCTTCTTGAAAAAGAGTGTTGCAACACGAAAGTATTTTTTAATTTAGTGGAAGGCTTTGTGCTGTATGGACTGTTTACATAGACCAAATACAGTTCTTCCTTCCCAGAGATCTTTCACCTCTTCTTTTCTGAGCATTAATGCTCTCTTGGATTAAAGGAATACCACAAAAAAATAAAAATGACTTTTTCTTCTCAAATACATTACTTGTATTATAGCATGGAGTATAAATTATTAGAGTTTGAACCTCTCTAAGAAATTACCTAGATAGAGTGAGACAATATAACCATTAGATTCAAGGCATCCCTGGATTTAGACTACTAGCATTTCACAAGCGTTAAAGTGCATAAGAATCCCTTGGGGATCTTGCAGATTCTAGTTTCATAGGTCTGGAATTAGAGTCTGATAGTCTGTATACCTAACAAGCTCCCAGGGAATGCCTGTTTAGTTGGATCTCAAATCATTTTGAGAGGCAAAGATTATATAAGGTAGTATCACCATGCTAACATGATGTAGGTCATGCAAACAAATATTATCTACTGTGCTAAACATTACCTATTTTTTCCAATATCTATGCTGAGAGTTACAACAAAGGTATGATTTGAAGAAGGCTACTGCCTTCTGCATTAAAACAACAGGTTGCAAGTGAGCTGAGACTGAAAATGCATCATCTGCTCAGGTTATTCAATGCCTTGTTGAGTTCAATCAGGCTCTCTTCATCCTCCATTACCCTCATTAGTCCTGTTAGGTTAGTGCTCAATGTTGATCTGTATCTTGGTCAAGACAATTGTTGCTGATTAACTATAATTACTAGTAATGGGACCAGCTTTCTTTCAGAGATTATGCCTTCAGCTCATCCCAGCATTGTTCTTCCCCGAAAGGTCCCAATCTTCTAGTCATTTACTTGCTTATTCTGTGAACCAACAAGTTGCTTCATGTGTGGGCTCTTAAATACTGTCCCCTATGTCTAAGCACTCTGAGTATATTTTATCTTTCCTTTTTCTCCCTATCTTGTTCTCTTTGTCTCACCTTTTTTCTTTCAATTTCAGAGCAGAATAAGCTTTATGAAAAAATATAAACCTGTTTGTAATACCTGTATAAAATTCTGGAAGCAACAACAACAAAAGAATAATTAAAGGCACATTAAATCATTTAGTTGAAATGTTAATCTTTTGAAACATAAAATTTTGTATATTAAATATGATAACACAATCTGATAATGATATGGGCTGCTGATTAATACATTATGAAACTGAACACCATTTATTTTACTAAACTGGTGACCCATAGAAATGATTTCTTATATATAAATTTTTAAAAATTTGCTTAGGAAATAAATGTAATGCAGTCTCTTGATTTATGTTCAAATCTATTACTTTTTGTAAGCAATTCTAAAACATAAGCAGATAATCCTGTATAAAAAAAATTCTAGTTTTAATCATTTCCTAATTTTACCTTATATAGAGGCACCTGGCATGAATTTTTGCCATTTGCAATGAAATCCAGTGGGTGCTTAAATGTACTTGTGACAATAATAGTGTTCGGGAAAATAGTGTGACAACTCTTTTTATAAAAAATATAATATTCCTCACAATTATAGTGGAATCCAATACAAAACAGCAAGCCTCAGAAGACATCCAAGAACAGAGTGAAATATGTTAAAGGGCACTTAGCATAAAGGACACATGGTAATTCTTCAGAGAAGTAAAATAGATGGCTAGAAAGAGAAGCACAAGAGACTAGTGTTTGAGATGTCTCTACCAGTTAAACCATCTCTTTATGTCTCAATATTTTCATATACGAAATAAAGAAATTTTTGAAAGTCCTGCATGCCTCAGTTGTTGTGAAAATTAAATAAAAATATATTTGATGATCCTTATAAAAGTTTTATGGTGTATTGTATGAATTACATAACTGATGTTAATTGAAATTAAATCATCTCCTAGAAAATTCTTGTTTGATTAAAATGATTTTATAGTCTCTCAAAAATCTCCATTTTCTTCACATTGGTAATAGGACTATATTTTTTAATGTCACTTAATACCTGAGTCTAGTATATCAGTCTAATCTCATTCCCAATACACATGACCATTGGGCTCCATAGAAATCAGCTAAAAACAAAATGGTTGAAAATAAATTTTCTGAAGTGACAAAAACAAGTAAAATAAAATGGCTCTTACAATCAAAAATTCTAAAATACACATATTTTTATTTATTTGTAATGTTTTCACACCATGGGATAGCCTAATAATTTTTTGTCTGTTCCATTAATGTCTACGGGTTTTATTACGGTTTTAACTCAGCATTTTTTATACAGTCTTTATTTTTAGAGCAGTTTTGGGTTCACAGCAAAATTCAGTGAAAGGTATAGAAAGTCACTTTGTATCTCCTGCCCCACACATGCACAGCCTTCCCCATTATCAATATATCCCACCAGAGTGGTACACTCGCTGCAATTGATGAGCCTATATTGACACATGATTATCACCTAAAGCCCACAGTTTACATTAGGCTTCACTCTTTTTGAGCCACAAACAAGTCAGAAAAGCCAACAATTTATTTTCATATTTATTATACAGGAATAGATGAGTAGTAGTCATCATAGCATCCTGTCAAACATGTACTAGATTTCATTCTTATTATGTAATTGTCTATGAGCCCTCTAGCCCTAGCTGATAAGCTCTATGAGTACAAGGACTCTTTCTTTACCAGTATGTAGCACAGGGTCCTAGTACACAGTTAGGAGGAAATAAATATTTGCTGAACAAATCTATCAATGAATCAGCCTTGTCACTTTGTTTAACTAAGAATCTAATCATATTTCAGAATGAATTAAGCATTTCAACAAAAATCAATGTAAAAATTATGTCATACTATTAAACATTAAATACTATTCACATGCAAATAAAATAATTTAATGCGGTATAAGTGTACCTTGCAATTACTTAAAATTCTTTGTAGAAATACATATGATGCAGAGAATCATTGAGAACCAGAAATCATATTTCATATTAATGAATTTGTCAAGTGTTGCAATAAGAAGGGCATTAGGTAGTAATTGAAATGTAACTATGTAATATAGAAGTAGATAAGTCAGTAAACATAGTTTCATTCAATATAATCTACAAGAATATTTAGAATTATAAAATACATAGGGATTACAGTAGTAATTATTTGCTTTCCTCTTAAGGATATACAAATTATTGAAGTAATATTTATATATCATTGACATTTTATCAGGGAGATAAGTCACTGTATTAGACACAGCATTTTTATAACACTTCTTGTTATTCCAATGGGCAGGACAACATAAGACACTATGTGTCAGTCAGCTTGATCCAGATCTTACAAGATCTGGAAAAATACTGAAACAAACTAACCAAGGTTTTCAAAAGCTATACCCAAAAGATGATAAATATCTGTATGATAACTAAACTGACAATTTAAAGAACATGTTTCCATTTGTCCTTATTGTTCAACTCCCACTTATGAGTAAGAACATGCAGTGTTTGGTTTTCTCTTCTTGCGTTTTTTTACTAAGAACGATGATTTCCGGTTTCACATGAGCACAGGGAGGGGAACATCACACACCGAGGCCTGTCAGAGGGTAGGGAGCTGGAAACGGGATAGCATTAGCAGAAATACCGAATATAAATGACGAGTTGATGGGTGCAGCAAACCAACATGGCATATGTATACCTATGTAACAAACCTGCACATTGCGCACATGTATCCCAGAACTTAATATATAATTAAAATTAATAAATATGGCCGGGCGCGGTGGCTCAAGCCTGTAATCCCAGCACTTTGGGAGGCCGAGACGGGCGGATCACGAGGTCAGGAGATCGAGACGATCCTGGCTAACATGGTGAAACCCCGTCTCTACTAAAAATACAAAAAACTAGCCGGGCGACGTGGCGGGCGCCTGTAGTCCCAGCTACTCGGAAGGCTGAGGCAGGAGAATGGCGTGAACCCGGGAGGCGAAGCTTGCAGTGAGCTGAGATCTGGCCACTGCACTCCAGCCTGGGCGGCAGAGCGAGACTCCGTCTCAAAAAAATAAATAAATAAATAAATAAACAAACAAACCAATCATTTCAACATAAAAAAAGAACATGTTATGTTGGTTCAATTTAATTTGTATTATGTAGAAGTGTGAGGTACAAAATTTGGAAAAGTAATATTTGCACAGGTGCAGTGTCCCTCATCTGAAATTCCAAAATCCCAAATACTCCAATATCTGAAACTTTCTGGGTGTCTACATTACATTCAAAGGAAACGCTTATTAGAGTATTGTAGATTTAAGATTTTTGAATTAGGAATGCTCAGTTGAGTAAGTATAATGCAAATATTCCAAAATGTGAAAAAAAATCCAAAATTCAAAACACTTCTGGGCCCAAGCATTTTGGCTAAGAGACACTCAACCTATAACACTATTCATCTCAGCTTTAGAAATATTTCTGATTTTATCCTAAGGATCTCTTATGATTTACATTAAAACCAGCTCATAAAATTTTCTGTAATATGGTCTCACAGTATTCATAATTGGTTGCCAATATAAAAAAGTAAAAAGAGACAACACAGGAAAGTTGCAGAGAGCTCAGAATATGCCTAGGATTGGTCTCAGTATTATAATAAAATAATCTGAAAATGGAATATAAATATGAATATTTTCTGCTCATGATGGAATGTAGTGAAATGTGGCTAGTTTTACCAAAACTATACAAGAAATTCAAATAATTCTTTTCTGGTTTTTACGTAACCAGAGAGGGAAGAAAAGTATTCTCGTTATTGGAAATATATACAAAGAAAGCTACTGAGCAAATTATACTGCATGTACATTTGCGGTTTCATAGTGGAGGTATAAAAGTACCTGAGATACACTCAAATGTTATGTGTGTGTTGGGGTAAGAGAACCTCTTAATGTTTGTTGAAATCTCCTAAAGGGAAAACTAAAAGCACCTCTGGAAATACTGTGCTCTACTAACCTTCTCTATAATTCTATTTCAGCTCCCCCCTCCAGCTACCACTGCACTTTTGCCATTCATTGAGATAATAATGCACATTTTTTCAAATTGTCCATCACCACCATCTCAGCCACCATCATGAATTCTATTATTTTAAGATATTATTATCCCCATTGCTAACAAGGAATCCAGTTCTGCAACAGCATCTCCTATTATCAGCCATGGTCTACAAAAGAGAGTCACACTAAGATTTCAGTGATACTGGTACCTCTCTCACCAGTGCATTTATGACTTACGTTTTAAAAAGTCTTCTGGGTCCTTTTGGACAACATATCCAGATACTAGGTTTTCCAGCCTTATCTGGTATAACTACTTCTCTGAAGTAGGTACCACGCCCACTTCTGTGAGCCTATTGATCCTATTCTCTACTATCTTCTAATGTAGTGCCAACATTTCTTGTTCATTTACTACAAGACATTGTTCTATTTTTTCCCTCTTAGTCTTCAATAACCATCTTAGCTCTTTGCTAACACCATATTTGGGATCGATGTCGGTGTTTTAAATTCTATATCACAAGGAAGTGTTTCCATATTGAAAAATTCTCCCTTATTCAACTTGGTAATAACTCTCCTTGTTCAATCTCTGTCCACTTGATCCACTGCCCTTAGGATCACGTCTCTTGCATACTCCTTAAATTCCAGCTGGTCTATGTTAGCCACACATTACAGCTCCTTTGGCAATAGTCCCACTCCTGCCTTAGGAAGCCCAGCAAACTTCAGCTGGGCTATGCTGGGATTTGACACTTTCTGTTGCACTGTTTGGCCAGAATGGAGGTGCTAGATGCTGAAAGGGGAATGTATTGTCTTATAAACTACCTACCTCACATAAGACAACTTCCCTGGTCTTCAAGCAAGCAGTCTTCTAACAAGGGAGTACTCTTCCAATAGTGGGCCACATCTGCAGGCCCAGGAGGTTTAGAAGAATTGGGGAGTTCAAGGTTCTCAACTGCATCTACCCAGAATTCCCCATTCACAGTCTCAGGATTCCATTCATTCCCTGATTTTGGCATAGGAGGTATGCTGGCAGTAAGAATTCAACTTTCTCTGAAGCTGTATTACTCTTATGATTAAATCCTGAGCCTGACTCTTCCTTCTTTCTGCCCTCAGCTATAAGAGATGAAAGTTTCCTTCAGTGCTTCCAAGGAGGCCCTCAGGCTTTCACAAATTGGTGATTCATCAGCCCAAGCTTATCATTCTCTCTCTCAGTGCTCTGTAACAGCTTCACAATTCTGTATTCCTAATAATAGTTTTCTCTCATTTTTCTCATACCTCTCAAGCATCATCAAAGATACTGCACCCAGCCAGTGCAGTATCTTCCTCAGTACCCCACCTCAGTTTGCCACCAAGACAAATTCTAATGATTTCAGGGGCTACTCATCCTCTGCCTACCACCAGTGTTGAAGTTCTTAATGCCAATCAGTCAATAAGTAATCCACCTCAAAAGTACTATCCTAGTTTCTTCTTCCTAGAACCATTCCTGGTACCAAAAGTTCTTGATTGGGTTTCTTAGATACAGAGTCTGAGACAGAGCATTGCATAGAAAAGTTTCTGGCTGAGTACTCTCAGAAGATATACCTGGAAGAAATTGAGGAAGGCAATGTTGGGCAAAGGAGGAGCTTGACCTGCATGTGGTTACAACCAAGGTTTCAACTAATCCTGCAGCCCCTGGAGCTGGGCTGCGCCTTTATTGTTGTCTCAAATCGAAGCAAGCTGTCCCAGTTTTTTTTTTTTTTTTTTTTTAATTATACTTTACTGATTGGTCCACAGGCTGAGTCATGGAAGGGAGGCATAACCTTATGAGAGGAAAGCCCTAAGACCTCTGGAAATTCCCAGTGAGGTGCACAGTTGTGACTACCAGCAGCAGATATTCTCACTATCCAACAGGATGCAGGCACAGCACAAATAAAGGACTCACTACAGCTGAAAACAAATTAGGTAACCTTAAGAAGAAAGCCATAAATGCCCTTCTTAAAAGAAAAAAAGATGGAAACAAAAAGGGGATTTAAGGGTGGTGATTAAATCACTTATTTAAATAATATTACTGCTTTATTATAGTGTAGAGGTACAACAATTCATATCCAATAATGTATAGTATCACTGCATATTACACAAAAACATACCCATTAATGAGTTTATAACGTGTTGCATAATTTTGGTAGTTGGTTTTTTAAATGCTATGTATTATTCAGAAATCTACAAAAGACTGTTATACAAGGATTTGAATGTTTTAGGGTTTTAAGTGGATTGATATTTTTTCAGTGGATACAATAGCATGAGTTCCTGCTCTCTGAGTACATTTTCAGGAATGATTTGGGAATCTGTATTCTCCAGAAAGAGTAACCCTGTTAGTTGTCTTACCTTAGGAGCAATTAACAACATGAGATATTATTAATAAAGAGTTCTGAATGTAGGGCAAAGGGATAAGAAAAGTCACTTATGAAGCATCTCAAGAAAGAAATTTTGACTTTTAGTTCATTTTGAACCATTATTGAAAGCTCAAGGAGCTTTTTTTTATTATTATAATTATTATTATACTTTAAGTTCTAGGGCACATGTGCATAACGTGCAGGTTTGTTACATATGTATACTTGTGCCGTGTTGGTGTGCTGCACCCATCAACTCGTCAGCACCCATCAACTCGTCATTTACATCAGTTATAACTCCCAATGCAATCCCTCCCCCTTCTCCCCTCCCCCCTCCCCATGATAGGCCCCAGTGTGTGATGTTCCCCTTCCCGAGTCCAAGTGATCTCATTGTTCAGTTCCCACCTATGAGTAAGAACATGCGGTGTTTGGTTTTCTGTTCTTGCGATAGTTTGCTGAGAATGGTTTCCAGCTGCATCCATGTCCCTACAAAGGACACAAACTCATCCTGTTTTATGGCTGCATAGTATTCCATGGTGTACATGTGCCACATTTTCTTAATCCAGTCTGTCACTGATGGACATTTGGGTTGATTCCAAGTCTTTGCTATTGTGAATAGTGCCTCAATAAACATACGTGTGCATGTGTCTTTTTTTTTTTTTTGAGACGGAGTCTCGCTCTGTTGCCCAGGCTGGAGTGCAGTGGCTTGATCTCGGCTCACTGCAAGCTCCTCCTCCCGGGCCCAGGCCATTCTCCTGCCTCAGTCTCCCGAGTAGCTGGGACCACAGGCGCCCGCCACCGCGCCCGGCTAATTTTTTGTATTTTTAGTAGAGACAGGGTTTCACCGTGTTAGCCAGGATGGTCTCAATCTCCTGACCTTGTGATCCGCCCGCCTCAGCCTCCCAAAGTGCTGGGATTACAGGCGTGAGCCACCGCGCCCGGCCGTGTGCATGTGTCTTTATAGCAGCATGATTTATAATCCTTTGGGTATATACCCAGTAATGGGATGGCTGGGTCATATGGTACTTCTAGTTCTAGATTCTCTAAAGGAGCTTTCTGTATAGTAGGGAGACACAACAAGGTAAGCAAGTGATTGCAGTTTAACTTGTAAGACAGAATAGTAGCAGGCTTATTGTGGTGCAAATATGGAAATGATCAACTGTGGTTGATCAGTGAGGAGAAAACCCCTGAATGGGAACTTGAAGTATGAAATCAGTTTGCAACGTATGTGTATGGGGAGGTGAGCAGCATTATGGGGATAACAAACAGGGAATTTTAACAAAAGAGAGACCTATTTAAAGGTACTAGAAGAGAAATGGCAAAGGGGAGAAATCTTGAAGATTAGCTCCGGAAGAAATTGAATAGGTGAACAAGACTGACATGGAATGAATGAGACCTAATTAGGAGTTTCTGCTCTTCACTCCCCCAGTGTCTTTTGACTATATCTTTTAAAGCAATTATTACATTCTATGACAACTTCTCTGTATTATACTCAGAGATTTGTGAAGTTTGAGTTTGCGTCTTGGTCATCCCTCTATTCTCAAAATCCCTGAAACCTAACGTTATGCTTGATACACAGTAATATGAATGTTTTGAATTTCATATAGATAAAATGTGCCAAGAATAAATGCTAGTGATAATAGTAATAATAATTAACAGTTAATGTGTTTGAAGCATTTAGTATTTATATTAGTAAATAATGCAAAGGCATTAAATTATTTTACTTAATTTCATAACTCTATTACTTAGATACAATTATTTTTCCCAATTTACAAATAACAAAACAGAGGTACAGAGAAATGAATAACATATCCAAAGGCAGAGAGCTAGTGGATGGTGTCCCATCATGTAAATCAGACGGTGTCTGGGTGCGTGAAGAGTTAGAAGCGAGCACACAGGGTATAGAAGAGGGGTTCAGAAAAGAAAGCATTCAAGGCTGAGGAGGAACTGTGTTTAACAGTATGATCTAGGCTGACTGGAACTAGTCTGCTCTCTCTCCTGTGGATTCTGCAGGTTGTTGGCCCTCTGGCTTGAATGCAGATTTGTTAGGTAGCTGCCAATCTCAATTGATTTTGATGTTTCTAGTCTCTTCCACTTAATTCACCCAAATCAGCAGATATCTTTCCAGTCTCTTCTTACTCTCTCCTATCAGGAAAAAGAGAAAAGTAAGGAGAAAAGGATAATAGAGGAAAAGGGAAGAAAGAAGCCATTTATATCTGACTGCTGCTGTGGGAGTTAAAGAATCTCCTTCTTCAACTTAGGCCCTTTGCAGGTGTTCTCCAACCTCTTTGTCTATATTTTGATGACCTTACTCATGAGAACTTCTATATTAAATCCCTGTAAAATTCTAAGTACTTCCTGGAGTTTTCACTAAACTTCTTCTGGATAGTTTTCTCACTTATTTGTGTAGAAAACTGTAATCTCTTTCTGTCGATGTGCAGTCTCGTTTCCAAACATTTTATTTATACACAGAATACATAACCTTGTGAATCCATCACTCTTTCACTCGGTCCTATCTATTACCTTCAAGGAAATGGATATATGCACTGTTTCAGGGTATAGAATAGGTTTCCATTTCTGTTCTTTAAATAGCATACCCTAAGCAGGGCGGGTGGGGGACAGTTCAAGGATGAAAGAGAGTTACAGAGACTGATGATCCACCTCATCATTAGTCTCCACCTGATAAAACCCAGAGTTTGAGAGAAGAGGATGATTCATGTTACTAAGGATTCCTGTAGTTCACCAGCTTCCTTCCGTCTTGACTTTCCCCTTTGGAGCCCATGTAGTGCTTACAAATCCTCCCTCCGTTGATGTCAGACCAATGAGAACAGGCATAAAGCACCCTTTATCTGGCAAGCAGAAAACTTCTCCCACATTTGCCTGGCAATAATCCAACACAAATGCAAGCCTCAAAGTTGTGCAGACTAAATTAAATGGTCTTTGGGGAACTGCATTGGAAGAGTTGGGATTTCAGATTGCTTTTTCTTTTGTGGTTGCAGAACTAAAACTATAATGCTGACTTCTTCAAAGCAGCAAGCAGTTAGGTAATACTTTCAATAGCTATTACTTAATGCCCCAGAGTACTCCAACTTAGGGGTGGAAGACCAGAGTGCAAAACAATAAAACTCAAGGTCATCTCAGGTCTCATCCTTCAAGCCTCAGCTTAAATGTCAATTACCTAGGGAAACATTGCCTGACCTTCTAGTCTATGAACACTCTTACAGTGCCCTGTACTTGGCCCGCATGTTAGTTATTATGTAATAACTGTAATTATTTCTACAATTATGTTAATGCTTTCCCCAATTCCTGAATTAATAAAGTCTGCCTTGACATCTTATTTAATACTACAGATTGAACTATCATACTCATATTCCAAATGTCCTTCACCTTGCTGTTTTTCTTTTCTCTTGTCTCTTATCACCTATCATAGTATATAGTTTATTATCAATCATGTTTCCTACTGTTCATTTTTCTCAATTAGAATGTACATTCTACAAAGTATTATGTATTTTGTTCACCAGTTTATTCTAAGTTCCTAGAATATATAGAATGTGTTTGATAAATATTTATTGAGGGAATAAATAGGAAAGAAGGCAGAGATCTGTCTGATACTCCTCATATCCTCAATGCCTGGTTGATTATCTGCCCAGAATTTCACATTCAAAACGTCCTAGTATGAACATTAATGAGTACAGGAAAGGAAAAAAAATAAATGATGGAAATTGTTTAAAATCATTGGATTAACTAGCCATAACTAAATTCTTCAGAACATAACCTACCATAAAACAGATTAATTTTATTGAGTTTATTCTATAAGCTTAAAATAAGTCATTCTTAGAGATCCCTAAGTCATGTAAGCCACATCTAATCTACAGAGTTCTCTTTGCTCATGTGAATGAGTATGTGTGTGCTTGCGTGTGTGAACTCCAAGTGGTTATGGTTTTTCTCTGCCACAGTTAGCATAGAGAATTAGGAAAAATGAAATCTCAAAAGAGTCAAAGCATAAGAATAATTTTGCATGGTTTATTGACATCTTTGGTTTTATTTTATTTCTTCATTTGGATCGGAATTTCTTAAAAGACATGTCATATAAAAGAAGATGTCATACAAAAGTTTCAATATCATGTATGTATCAGTATTAACATATATTCTGGAGTTAGTGTATGTTTATACGGACACTTAATTTGATAGGAAAATTACATAATTTCACTATTAAAATATCAAATAATTTGACAATTTTTTCAAGTTAGAAAAAAACAATTTTCTATGAGAATATTTCCCAAATATATGTTTTCTCCAATAATATACTTTTAGAGGATCTTACCCAATATGAAATAATATTCACCTTAGTTGAGACTCTTGTATTTCTCTTTCGCTTTTGTTACTTTTCATAGCCAAAGAAGTATACATTTTCCATTGATAACTGAGAGCCATTCATTAGCATAAATATTTTGGCAAATATTCATTTTAGAGTGAGATTGCAGTCCTAGACACTGCGTGGGCTTGTGACATCCTCTGAGGCCTCCAGGACACTGCCCATTGTACATACAATCAAGTGTCTGTAAATTCAATATGAGAGTTTCTGGGATAGTTGGAAGGTCAATAATAGATTGCAATCATAAAATATCCTCTTAAGATTCACGTTACTAATCAAAGGATAGAATTCAGAATATAGATTATGATTTCATTAGTTGTGTGTCTCATGTTTAAAAATTTTTTAAGCATTGTGGTATATATGCTGAAGCATAAGAAATATCAAATGTTTCAAACATATGCCTACCTATACCTTGCATTTAAAGCTAGTTTAGATGCATTTAATGACAATATTACAATTATGTCCTGTAGCTTTCTTAACATTATGACATTGAAATAAGATCCTTTTGTCTGTAAAAGACTAAGAATAGAGTAAACAAAATGATAAATGAAATGAAGGAAGCCTTCTTCTTTACTCTCCAGGGCTGAGGTAATAATATTCTCCTAAGTTCATTTCTATAGCAAGCCTTTGCAAGTGTTTGTGTTTCTAGATTGCAAATGAGCCATGATGTATGTGCCATGGAAAATCAAATGAATGGCTGACTGGGCACCATGTTAAACATTCATGTATCTAGCACTTACAGGTATGTGAAGCAGCAATACAATCATGAAGATAATTTAAGTAAAAATCATAATTTAATTTAAATATTCGGACTATTGTAGCATAAATGTTTAAAGCCTGACTTACTGGGACAATAACATCAGCTTTCAATCAGGTCATTAATATAGATCTTAAAAATAAATTTGGCATATTAGGCCATTCTCACACAGCTACAAAGAATTGCCCCAAACTGCATAAATTATAAAGAAAAGAGGTTTAATTGACTCATAGTTCCACATGGCTAACAAGGCCTCAGGAAACTTGCAATCATGGCCAAAGGAGAAGCAGGCACATCTTCCATGGTGGCAGGTGAGAGAGAGGGTGTGTGAAGGACGAATGTCAAACACTTATGCAACTACCAGATCTTGTGACAACTCACTCACTACCATGAGAACAGCATGGAGGAAACCATCCCCATGATCTAGTGACCTTTCTCCCTCAACATCTGGGGATTACAGGTCCCTACCTTGATCCGTGGGGATTACAATATGAAAGGAGATTTGGGTGGGGTGGGGACACAGAGCCAAACCATATCATTTGGTATGGTTAGAATAAGTTCAACTAAAACATAGTCATTTCCTATAACTGAATGCTACTAGTTTTCTTGTCAAGTAAAATTGCCATCATTTTCACAGGTAATTCCAACTTTCTACCTGCGAAGTGAATTTTCAAACTGAAATAAGCACATTAAAACTAATAGTCTAGTCATTCTCTCTATCTATATCATTAACAAAAGAATATATCTGGCCAGGCATGGTGGCTCACGCCTGTAATCTCAGCACTTTGGGAGGCCGAGGTGGCTGAATCACGAGGTCAGGAGTTCAAGACCAGCCTGGCCAAGATGGTGAAACCCCATCTCTACTAAAACTGCAAAAAATTAGCTAGGTGTGGTGGCAGGTGCCTGTAATCCCAGCTACTCAGGAGGTTGAAGCAGAGAATCACTTGAACCTGGGAGGCGGAGGTTGCAGTGAGCCAAGATCATGCCACTGCACTCCAGCCTAAGAAGTAGACCGAGACTCCATCTCAAAAAAAAAAAAGAATAAATTCCTTCAAAATTCTCCCATCTGTGAGCTACTGAAATTAATATTATCTTTATTAATGCCTATTTTATTCAAATAATGGTTGCCTAACAGTATTGCATGTTACTATTACTCAAGTGTTGGCTATGTATAGCTATATGCTATGCAGTTTTTAGTGCCATAATAAAAAAGTATTAATTAATATTCTAATTAATTTCCTAGTTTATTAGAAAATATCTGTAGTTTTCTTCTGTTTTGTTTTATTATACTTTAAGTTCTGGGATACATGTGCAGAATGCGCAGGTTTATTACACAGGTATACACGTGCCATGGTGGTTTGCTGTACCCATCAACCCGTCATCTACATTAGGTATTTCTCCTAATGCTATCCCTCCCCTAGCTCCCAACCCACCAAAAGGCCCTGATGTGTGATGTTCCCCTCCCTGTGTCCATGTGTTCTCATTGTTCAATTCCCACTTATGAGTGAGAACATGCTGTGTTTGGTTTTCTGTTCCTGTGTTAGTTTGCTGAGAATGATGGTTACCAGCTTCATCCATGTCCCTGCAAAGGACATGAACTCATCCATTTTTATGGCTGCATAGTATTCCATGGTGTATATATGCCATGTTTTCTTTATGCAGTCTATCATTGATGGGCATCTGGGTTGGTTCCAAGTCTTTGCTATTGTGAACAGTGCTGCAATAAACATAAGTATGCACATGTCTTTATAGTAGAATGATTTACAATCCTTTTGGTATATACCCAGAATTGGGATTGCTGGGTCAAATGGTATTTCTGGCTCTAGATCCTTGAGGAATTGCCACACTGTCTTCCACAATGGTTGAAGTAATTTACATTCCCACTAAGAGTATAAAAGCATTCCTATTTATCCACATTCTCTCCAGCATCTGCTGTGTCTGACTTTTTAATGATTGCCATTCTAACTGGCATGAGATGGTATCTCATTGTGGTTTTGAATTGTATTTCTCTAATGACCAGTGATGATGAGATATTTTTTCATATGTTTGTTGACTGCATAAATGTCTTCTTTTGAGAAGTGTCTGTTCATATCCTTCACCCACTTTTTGACGGGGTTGTGTTTTTCTTGTAAATTTAAGTTCTTTGTAGACTCTGGATATTAGCCCTTTGTCAGATGAATAGATTGCAAAAATTTTCTCCCATTCTGTAGGGTGCCTGTTGACTCTGATGATAGTTTATTTTGCTGTGCAGAAGCTCTTTAGTTTAATTAGATCCCATTTGTCAATTTTGGCTTTTGGTGCCATTGCTTTTGCTGTTTTAGTCATGAAGTCTTTGCCCATGCCTATGTCCTGAATGGTAATGCCGAGGTTTTCTTCTAGGGTTTTTATGGTTTTAGGTCTTACATTTAAGTATTTAATCCATCTTGAGTTAACTTTTACATAAGGTGTAAGAAGGGGTCAAGTTTCAGTTTTCTGAATATGGCTAGCCAGTTTTCCCAACACCATTTATTAAATGGGGAATCCTTTCCGCATTGCTTGTTAGTATCAGGTTTGTCAAAAATCAGATGGTTGTAGATGTGTGGTGTTGTTTCTAAGGCCTCTGTTCTGTTCCATTGGTCTATATATCTGTTTTGGTACCAGTACCACGGTGTTTTGGTTACTGTAGCCTTGTAGTATCGTTTGAAGTCAGGTAGTGTGATGCCTCCAGCTTTGTTCTTTTTGCTTTGGATTGTCTTGGCTATATGTGCTTTTTTTCGGTTCCATATGAAATTTAAAGTGGTTCTTTTTTCTAATTCTGTGAAGAAAGTTAATCGTAGCTTGATAGGGACAGGAATGAATCCATAAATTACTTTGGGCAGTATGGGCATATTCACGATATTGATTCTTCCTATCCACGAGCATGGAATGTTCTTCCATTTGTTTGTGTCCTCTCTTATTTCCTTGAGCAGTGGTTTGTAGTTCTCCTTGAAGAGGTCCTTCACATCCCTTGTATGTTGTACTCCTAGGTATTTTATCTTTGTAGCAATTGTGAATGGGAGTTCACTCATGATTTGACTCTTTGTCTGTTATTGGTGTGTAGGAATGCTTGTGATTCTTTCACATTGATTTTGTATCCTGGACTTTGCTGAAGTTGCTTATCAGCTTAAGGAGATTTTGGACCGGGATGATGGGGTATTCCAAATATACAATGATGCCATCTGTAAACAGAGACCATTTGACTTCCTCTCTTCCTATTAGAACACCCTTTCTTTCTTTCTCTTGCTGGATTGCCCTGGCTAGAACTTCCAATACTATTCTAAACAGGAGTGGTTAGAGAGGGCATCCTTGTGCCAGTTTTCAAAGGGAATGCTTCCAGCTTTTGCCCATTCAGTGTGATATTGACTGTGAGTTTATCATAAGAAGCTTTTACTATTTTGAGATTAAATTCCATCCTATTTTATTGAGAGTCTTTAGCATGAAGGGGTGTTAAACTTTATCGAAGGCCGTTTCTGTATCCATTTAGATAATCATGTCGCTTTTTCATTGGTTCTGTTTATGTTTATTGATTTGCATACGTTGAACCAGCCTTACATCCCAGGGATGCAGCCAACTTGATTGTGGTGGATAAGCTTTTTGATGTGCTTCTGGATTTGGTTTGCCAGTATTTTATTGAGGATTTTCACATCAATGTTCATCAGGGATACTGGCCTGAAATTTTATTTTTTGTTGTGTCTCTGCCAGCTTTTGGTATCAGGATGATGCTGGCCTCATAAAATGAGTTACAGATGAATCCCTCTTTTTCTAATGTTTGGAATAGTTTCAGAAGGAATGGTACCAGCTCCTCTTTGTACCTCTTGTAGAATCTGGCTGTGAATCTGTCTGGTCCTGGGTTTTTTTTTTTTTTTTTTTTTTTGGTTGTTAGGCTATTTATTATTGCCTCAATTTCAGGACTTGTTATGGGTCTATTCAGGGATTCAACTTCTTCCTGGTTTAGTCTTGGGAGGGTGTATGTGTCCAGGAATTTATTCATTTCTTCTAGATTTTCCAGTTTATTTGTATAGAGGTGTTTATAGTATTCGCTGATGGTAGTTTTTACTTCTGTGGGATCAGTGGTGCTATACCCTTTATCATTTTTTATTGTGTCTATTTGATTCTTCTCTCTTTTCTTCTTTATTAGTCTGGCTAGCAGTCTATCTATTTTGTTAATCTTTTCAAAAAACCAACTGGATTCACTGATTTTTTTTAAGGGTTTTTTGTGTCTCTATCTCCTTCAGTTCTGCTCTGATCTTAGTTACTTCTTGTCTTCTGCTTACTTTTAAATTTGTTTGCTCTTCCTTCTCTAGTTCTTTTAATTGTGATGTTAAGGTGTCGATTTTAGATCAGCATTTGCTGAGGAGTATTTAACTTCCAATTATGTGGTCAATTTTAGAATAATTTTGATATAGTGATGAGAAGAATGTATATTCTCTTGATTTGGGGAGAAGAGTTCTGCAGATGTCTATTAGGTTCGCTTGGTCCAGAGCTGAGTTCAAGTCTTTAATATTCTTGTTAATTTTCTGTCTTATTTATCTAATATTGACAGTGGGGTGTTAAAGTATCCCACTATTATTTTGTGGGAGTCTAAGTCTCTTTGTGGTCTCTAAGAACTTGCTTTATAAATCTGTGTGCCCCTGTATTGGGTGCACATATAGTTAGGATAGTTAGCTCTTCTTGTTGCATTGATTCCTTTACCATTATGTAATGTCCTTCTTTGTCTTTTTTGATCTTTGTTGGTTTAAAGTCTGTTTTATCAGAGACTAAGATTGCAACCCCTGCTTTTTTTTTTTTTTTTTTTTGGCTTTCCATTTGCTTGGTAAGTATTCCTCCATCCCTTTATTTTGAGCCTGTGCGTGTCTTTGCACATAAGATGGGTCTCCTGAATATAGCCCACCAATGGGTCTTGATTCTTTACCCAATTTGCCAGTCTGTGTGTTTTAATTGGGGCATTTATCCCATTTACATTTAAGGTTAATATTGTTATGTGTGAATTTGATCCTGTCCTTATGATGCTAGCTGGTTATTTTGCCTGTTAGTTGATGCAGTTTCTTCATAATGTTGATGGTCTTTACAATTTGGTATGTTTTTGCAGTAGCTGGTACTTTTCTTTTCTTTCCATGTTTAGTGCTTCCTTCAGGAGTTCTTGTAAGGCAGGCCTGATGGTGACAAAACCTCTCAGCATTTGCATGTCTGTAAAGGATTTTATTTCTCCTTCGTTTATGAAGCTTAGTTTGGCTGGATATGAAATTCTGGGTTGAAAATTCTTTTCTTTAAGAATGTTGAATATTGCTGGGCGCGGTGGCTCAAGCCTGTAATCCCAGCACTTTGGGAGGCCGAGGCGGGCGGATCACGAGGTCAGGAGATCGAGACCATCCTGGCTAACACGGTGAAACCCCATCTCTACTAAAAAAAATACAAAAAACTAGCCGGACGAGGTGGCGGGCGCCTGTAGTCCCAGCTATTCCAGAGGCTGAGGCAGGAGAATGGCATAAACCCGGGAGGCGGAGCTTGCAGTGAGCTGAGATCTGGCCACTGCACTCCAGCCTGGGTGGCAGAGCGAGACTCCATCTCAAACAAACAACAACAAAAAAAGAATATTGAATATTGGCCCTCACACTCTTCTGCCTTGTAGGGTTTCTGCCAAGAGGTCCGCTGTTAGTCTGATGAGCTTCCCTTTGTGGGTAACCTGACCTTTATCTCTGGCTGCCCTTAAGATTTTTTTCCTTCATTTCAACCTTGGGGAATCTGACAATTATGTGTCTTGGGGTTGCTCTTCTCAAGGAGTATCTTTGTGGTATTCTCTGTATTTCCTGAATTTGAATGTTGGCCTGCCTTGCTAGGTGAAGGGAGTTCTGGATAATATCCTGAAGAGTGTTTTCCAACTTGGTTCCATTCTCCCCGTCACTTTCAGGTACGTGAGATTTTTTTCATGAAAAGATATATCATTCACAAAATATGAAATGTAACTTTTTTCACAAAGTCCCATATTTCTTGGAGGCTTTGTTCATTCCTTTTCATTTTTTTTCTCACATCTTGTCTTCACACTTTATTTCATTAAGTTGATCTTCAATCTCAGATATCCTTTCTTCTGCTTGATCGATTTGGCTATTGATACTTGTGTATGCTTCACAAAGCTCTTGTGCTGTGTTTTTCAGCTCCATCAGGTCATTTATGTTCTTCTCTAAACTGGTTATTCTAGTTAGCAATTCTTCTAACCTTTTTTCAAGGTTCTTAGCTTCCTTGCATTCCTTAGTTCCTTGCAAGGGAACATGCTCCTTTAGCTCAGAGGAGTTTGTTATTACCCACCTTCTGAAGTCTACTTCTGTCAGTTTGTCAAACTCATTCTCCATCCAGTTTTGTTCCCTTACTGGTGAGGAGCTGTGATCCTTTGGAGGAGAAGGGGCATTCTGATTTTTGGAATTTTCAGCCTTTTTTGCTGGTTTTTCCTCATTTTGGTGGATTTATCTACCTTTGGCCTTTGATGTTGATGACCTTTGGACGGGGTTTTTGTGTGGATGTCCTTTTTGTTGATATTGATGCTATTCCTTTCTGTTTGTTACTTTTCCGTCTAACACGCCCCTCTGCTGCACGTCTGCTGGAGTTTGCTGGAGGTCCACTCCCAACCCTGTTTGCCTGGGTATCACCAGCAGAGGCTGCAGAAAAGCTAAGGTTGCTGCCTATTCCTTCCTCTGTAACCTTCATCCCAGAGGGGCACCCACCAGAAGCCAATCGGAGCTCTCCTGTGTGAGGTGTCTGTTGACCCCTGCTGAGAGGTGTCTCCCAGTCAAGAGGCACGAGGGTCAGGAACCCACTTGAGGAGGCAGTCTGTCCCTTAGCAGAGCACGAGTGCTATGTTGGGAGATCCACTGCTCTCTTCAGAGTTGGCAGGCAGAAATGTTTAAGTCTGCTGATGCTGTGCCCACAGCTGTCCCTTCCCCCAGGTGCTCTGTCATGGGGAGACGGGAGTTTTATCTATAAGCCCCTGACTGGGGCTGCTGCCTTTCTTTCAGAGATGCCCTGCCCAGAGAGGAGGAATCTAGAGAGGCAGTTTGGCTACAGTGGCTTTGCCAAGCTGCGATGGGCTCCACCCAGTTCGAACTTTCTGGTTGCTTTGATTACACTGTGAGGGGAAAACTGCCTACTCAAGCCTCAGTAATGGTGGACACCCCTCCCCTCACCAAGCTAGAGCATCCCAGGTCAACTTCAGACTGCTGTGCTGGTAGGGAGAATTTCAGGCCAGTGGATCTTAGCTTGCTGAGCTTCATGGGGGTGGGATTTGCTAAGCTAGACCACTTGGCTCCCTGGCTTCACTTTCCAGGGGAGTGAACAGTTCTGTCTCGCTGGCTGGCGTTCCAAGCACCACTGGGGTTTGAAAAGAAAAAAAAAAAACCCCTGCTGCTAGCTGGATGTCTGCCCAAACAGCTGCCCAGATTTGTGCTTGAAACTTAGGGTCCTTGTGGTATAGGCACTCGAGGGAATTTCCTGGTCTGCGGGTTGTGAAGACCATGGGAAAAGCATAGTATCTGGGTTGGAATGCACGTTCCTCACAGCAAGGTGCCTCACAGCACGTGGTCCTTCGCGGCTTCCCTTGACTAGGGGAGGGAGTTTCCCAACCCCTTGCACTTCCTGGGTGAGACAACGCCTCACCCTGCTTTGGCTCATCTTCTGTGGACTGCACCCACTGTCTAACCAGTCCCAATGAGTTGAGCCATGTACCTCAGTTGGAAACGCAAAAATCACCCACCTTCTGCATTGATCTTGCTGGGAGCTGCAGATAGGAGCTGTTCCTATTTGGACATCTTGCCAGACACCTCTGCAGTTTTTAATAGTAAAATCAAACTATATTTTTTAAGGCTTTGATGATTATGATCAGAAGGGTTTTTGAGAAAAAATTTAGACTCTGAGTGTTCATTTGCTCCTTTTTGAAAGTTTCATAGCTTCAGAAGTGTCTACTTAAATGTACTTTTCTAGTATTTCTAGAATTTTCAAATTTATACTCTAAAATATTATATCATAAATAAATCAAAGCTTAGAAATAGGCAAAAGAAAAAGGTTCATTCAAACACCCTCTTCCTCTCTTTTTCTTTCTATATATATATTAAATATTATATATTTATAAGAACTAAATTTAGCTTCTGCCAGTATATTTAATATGAGAAATTCAGTTAATTTCATCAAATTGCTCCTACAAATGATCATTTGTGATAATTTAGGATGAGGAAGAAAAGAAATAAGTATTTTTCACTCACTGGATTTATGCTAGCAAAATATATAATACAAAAAAAACAAGTTAAAATAATAAAGATTAGTTTTCAAAATACCCCTTTGATCTAATTACTGAGACACTTTTTCTTGCTTTATTGAGGCATAATTGGCAAACAGAAGTTATATATATTTCAGGTATACAGTGTGATGTTTTGATGTATGTGCATATTGTGAAATGATTACCATAATCAAGCTAATTAACATATTCATCTCTTCTCACAGTTACCTTTTAGTGTGTGTGCGAGAACACTTCCGATCAAGTCTTTCTGCAGATTGTAAGTATACAGTACTGTGCCCAGTAATAACATTTCGAGGCTGAAGCATCCATATAACTCTCTTGACCCTTTACTTTTCATGTGTAGACACAAAGAAAATCTATCACGACCCTGAAATGCTACAATCAGAATTATAATACACAGCAGGAAATTAGAAATTATTGATATAAAATGAGGTCAAACTAGATTTTACACCTACAGACAAAAAATGAATAAAATTCCTTTCCATCAAATGTGTAAAAGGTAATCCAATTTATCTAACAGTAAAAACATTGATTTTATGTGGTATTTTTCAGACCTTAGCCATATTTAGCCTTTCAAATCACTGTGATAAATAACTTTCTGATCCATTGCTTCCCCTAGCTTTGTTGCTATTATACAGCTTTATCTGACTGATGTAATTTTAAAATATGTATTTATGACAATAGATCTCCAATTTTCAATTGAATTATATTGATAAAAATCCAACTTCTAAATATCTTACCCATGTTGGCTAACAGTCACAAAAATAAAGATCACTTTATCAATTGGGGCTAATTCTAGAGACTAAACAAACAAAGAAAAACTATTATTTTCCAATTTGCTTTGCTGTCTACACTCCTATATACACCAGTATTCCCTTGAAATATGGTCTGTTCTGAGTTCCTCAAGCACAGAGAGTTCTAGGGCACATATAATGTTAGGGCACTTCATTATGTATTTTTGTCACCAGTTATTTTGTTGAATTAATATTTTATTTCAGGGACATAGGATTGTTTTTACAGTGAACCATCCCTGACTATCAAACTATTGCCTACAATTACTGTCATTAATGCAGCACCATCACATGAGAGCCAAGGATTAAACCTGCCAAAACAAGCCTAAGATTTTATAGTCACGAGGAAATTAATTACTACACATAGAAATAAAACTAGTCACATCCCCAGATTATATCAAAGTACTCATTTTACAATATTGCCTGCTGGAGGATTAGTCTGATTGATGACACCATTTCTCCTGAAATTTTTGCCATCTGAAAACCTAATGACATCAGGACAAAACTATTTTACTCTACTTTAGGCCACTCCTATTATTTTCAACCTTTGCACCATTTTATTTTCACCCTTAACGCAAAGAGGGCCTTGTCTTTATTTTCCTCCTCTCTTACCAGGAGTCAGTCACTACCCGCTATCCAGGGCAGAGAAGATTGTCCATTTAATAAGGAATTACTGCCATCTTGTGGCTACCATAATTAAAGGAAAATATTTCTAATGCTCTAGGCAATTAAAAAAAAAAAGATTGAGATGCTATATGCTATTTTATCCATTTTAATTTCAACATACCCCCTTAAAGAGACAGTATGATACACGATGTTTTCTAGTGAAAATATGTACATGAGTATTAGAGCATTCAGGAAGATGATCCCTGTTCCACACTTCATCAAAATCCAGCAGTAAATGAAAAACGCAGTTTTAACCTAAAATAAAAATGTGAGTCTGCACAGGATAGACAATTATGTAGAAAACTAAGTGGAAGCATTAAAAATTTCTTATACCCACCCCTACTTCAGCAATTTATCTTCATTTTTTTTCATGCTAAGAATTTGTAGAGGATCATAATTCAGTAGGTTCAAATATTTCTAACTCCGAGGTGACATGTTTGCCACACATCTCAATAGCCCATGTCAGCACCGGAAATTGGCCAAGACCTACCAATAACCAGAAACAGATTTGAAGTAAATGCTTCTCTCAGATCTGTATGGCACATGTTGTCCTCAATATGCTTTCCCTTGACATGTGACAAATTTGCAAATTCTGCATTTTTAAGATTCACATGGTAGAGCCAATAAAACACTGGCAGTGAGATCCAATAAGCACATCTAAGAACACTTCGTTCTGAAAGTATAAAGCAAAAAATATAACTCTGCTTCCCTGTCAAGATATGTGATGTCATTTAAAGCAAAACTAGTTTTTTGAGAAGCGGTTTCAAGGTATATTTATCTGAATGCATCTGATTGAGGAAAGCAGCTTACTAAAAACTTATTTTAAAAATGAGATGTTCAAAAAGAACATTTTCTCCTCATAAGATTTGCATTGGTCTGAAGTGTAAAACCTTAAATAATGGTAGAAAACACTCCACCTGGTGGTAGAAGAAAAAGGGTAGCAGCTCTCTGCAAAAGAGCCTCAGACAAAAAGATGGAGTGAATGAACAGAATACAAGTCTAGCTAGAAACCGTGTCAGATACTCCACTGCAGTTGGTGAGCATCTTAAAAGCAAAATCCAGACAGAATCTGTCTCTCTATAAATCTTTCCACCCCTTTCCATTACTAGGTGGGTACTGTTGGCTCTAAGCCATCTGATTTTACTATGATTTATTAACTGCTATGCATTATATATGAGATTCAGGTTTGCTGAAGAGTTACCCTTATGGTCATTGTTGCATACAAATCAGCTACTGTTAGAGAGGTTTATTGCATCATTTTATGCTGCTAGCACTTCTGTTAGGCAGTGGTATAATATGTAACTGGAAAAGAAAACCCCTCCTGTTACATTTTCCCATATAAGTTACTAGCACATGCAGTGCATGCTAAGAACAATAGTCTTTTGTTCTGTTCTGTTTATAAAAAAGAAGAAAAAGCATCCAGAACAATGGGTGAGAAGAAATAAAAGCCTGTTGCCTAAATCAAGGGATTGGTATTCTCCAAATCATTGCTACCGCATTGAGCCATTTTCTCTGGTAAGACCAACTGAAACGTGAGAAAGAGCAATAATGTGAGCAAAACCAATTTACTCTTGGTAGGAAATTGGAAAAAACAGTAGCAGAGATCTAAGCAGATCTGTCTCTGAAATAAGCTAGCACAAAACAGTATTTCCACACTCTTTTTACATTGAGACATTTGATTAACTAAGTAATTCAACTCGAATTTCCAGTCCAGCTCTCAGTACAATGACTTGACAGCTTGCCTTTAGCACTTCGCTTGCGTGTTTGCTCATAGCTGGCATAAACAATCAAGACAAAAGCAACACATTACCTAAATGGCCTTGGTTTACCTGCAACAAAAGGTAGAATGGATATTGTCTTACATACCCAGCAGAAAGCTGATCATATACTTTTTTTAAAGCAGGGGAAGGAGGGCTGTTTTCCTTCCTGTCTGAAATTTTGCCATGTTACTCTAACTGCAAGCATTGCTGTCAACTTCAATGTGGCCTATGTTATTAAGTGTTTCTGAAGAAAGACATTAGTATTAGGTAACAGCATTATGACTAAGAAGAATGAGTCAAATATTCTGCACTCTCAGCTTTAGTAAGACTTCTGCAGGCATACTAGAATCATATCTACTGAGTTATATGTAAAATGACTTTAAAATCTCAACAATGTAGATATAAATAAATGTTTGTATTTCTGTTTTAAAATTTTTGTGTAAGTCATCCATGAATGCATTTCCTAATATTTTAAAATAGCTTGGTGAAAAACGTTTTCAATGTAGTTTAGTATAAAACCATTTATTGGATTCCCACTGTGTGCCTACTGATAACTTTTAAGCATAACAGAGATGAATGGCTTGTTAGTTGAGCTTAGAGATTTTTAATGTCTTCAAGTCTCTGATTTCTACAGAAATTTTCCTTGTATAATGAATTTTATCTCACAGAAACTGCCAGAGAGAGGGGATGCTTAGAAGGAAAATGAGACCTTGAAGAATGAGAGGGCACACAACATGAACCAAGACAGTAAACTGTTCTCCTGCATGGGTAACTTTCAAAAGTATCAATGATAGGCTGTACTAAAAAAAAAAAAAAAAAAAAAAAAAAAAAAAAAAAAAAAAAAAAAAAAAAAATCCATATTCTATGATGTCATCAATGCCTTGAAACTCAAGACTTTTCCAGTTTCCTGGATCAATGGCTTGAGAAATGCCTTAAATACAGGGTTACAATTTTGTGTAATAACCATCCCATATCCCCACTCTGTCCCTGAAATTTTCCTTTAAGGGGGATATTGTTTTCCTTCCCAAAGGGTATATGATTCGGAGATGTGGAAAACGCATCTCCTGAAAAGAAACTATTAATTAGCATATGATATTATTATAATGCTTTATTTTCCTTTGGGAAAAAACCCTAAGACCAAAGAATTACCAATTTTTAAAAGATTTTCAAAATGAGTAATTGAAAAATCTCAGAAGCAACCCCCAAAGTATTGCATCACATAGTTTGTGTGTATTTTAGTGTCTTTTTAAAAATCAGTGTGTATGATCTCTGTTTTCTGGATGACTAACATTAATTAAAATGAACTGCACAATCAGAGAGTGAAGATAAATATGCACTGCTTATTCCAGTTTTTCTTTCTTCCAATGACACTATTTAAACTGATAAACATCACTTGGCCTTGACAATCTAGACGCACAGGCCTGTGAATAAACCCTAATTAAGTTAAGTGGTATCTCTCCAAGGACATCTGCTACCAAAAGTTTCAAATATACACAACAAAACATAATATTCCAACTTCCAGAAACATGATTAATATAGAAATATTTTTCTCCAAAAGGGTAAAGTTACAATTTGAGATACTGCTTCCATTATTTTAGAACCACAAAACTTCCAGTCTTATGTCACTATTTTCTTTTCTGTTTCAGTTATTTACATCATCTTACTCCACACACAGTTTGACAGATGTAATTAAAACGAATATAAACAATCAAACAGAAAAGCATTATTATGCAGTAGAGGTTGGAAGAAAATCTAAGATTTTTTTTTTCTCTTTGGTGAGGAAGTGGCTTTGTTAAACTTTCCCTCGACCTCTATTGATTTATGATACACTTCCTTTCAGATGGTGTCTCTACAAAGCAAAGTGAAATGGATGGTTTTCCAGCTAATTTGTTTTGTATGGACAGCCAAGCTGGACACTTGCAGACCACAAAGTCTGTGAATGAGAGAACCTGGGAGCTGGCATGAGAAGAATTGAGCTGGAGCCTTTTGCCATCACTGAATAAGTAACTTACCCTCTTGAATCCTTACCTGTACAACTGGCATAAGACACCACCCTGCCTTTCACACAGCTTGCGATCTAATAAGATAATGCTTATGTGCCTGTTTTAATATAAATAGACTAATATTAAAATGGCACATAACACAATCATTTTTACTACATCAGTCTTCATTATAAATTATTTTATATGTATTGATAGGACTGAGTTGCTAGATTTTCAAACGAATGTTTGATGAGTTACACCAAGATAATATATGCATTTTTAATATTTATAGGCAAAAAAGATTATTTTATTTTTCATATTTCTGATGAGAGAAAGATAGATTATTATTTTGTCTAATGCTATTATATAAGCTGGATGTACACAAGTTTTCACATTTTCTGATTAAGAAAAGGTTTTAAAAGAAAAAAAATGTTAATCAAATGCCCATATGGGTAGAAGTAAAATTTTTGTTGTGGCAAAGTTAAAGGGCACCTCTCTCAACAACACTGAATTTATGCAAACACTGAGTATTTACTTGGTTCAGCCAATGTCTGTTGTCAGTTTAAGGTAATTATAGTACTTGAGTGGTATAGAGGAGGACAGCTATTACAAATTGAGGGAGAAGTAAAGGAACTTCAGTGGTCTCGGAAAATTTAAGACAGAATTCGACCTTTCTTGTTTTTCAGATACAAGATGCCCCCATCATCCTTTGATCCACCAGTAAGCAGATGAAGCTGCATCCCGCATGCTCCATAGCATAAGGTGATTTAATGCATTGTCTATACTTTATACTATATTAAAATACAGCTTACACATATTCAAAACAATTGTTAGGCTACAGTTTTGCCACATTGTGCATTATTTACAATCACTTGTAAATCCAGAAAAATATACAGGCAGAGAAATGAAAGCAGGAGGTAGAGACTGTTTTAATGTGATTATATTGGCATCTGATATGACAGTGCTTTGGACCATATTGACATGAGTGAGGATTCTATGTAGCAACTGTTCAATACCATCCGTTGGACTTCTCTGATAGACCACTTAACTATCTCAGCTTTTCCAGTGATCATCTCATTTATCTAGGATTATTGCACTGAATTTACTGTTTGGTTTTCCTCCAGAACTGAAATGTCAAGTCCAGTGTCATGTATGCAGTAGCTTTGTGCTGTGAGAGCTTCACAGATCCCCCAAAAGCTGCTAGCAGTTGATCTTTGGATAGAGCTAGAAATAAATAAATCCTCTTTAGCAGATCAATATTCATCCCATTTAATGCTTGATGTAAAACTTGTGGATTTGTGGTGGTAATGCTGATGTACAGCTAATCGTTGAAAATGGGCATTAGGGCTTTTATAGCATGGCAACATATTGTCAGGCAGGAAGGGAAAGAAGTGGAACACACAGCCTGGAAAAAAAAATATGGTAAGTTTATATAAATTTGCTGCACATTTGGAATCCACTTGGGGGCCTTTACTATGCAATACTAGAAGGTAATAATGTGGACAACAAACAGATTTGCTCAGTAAAAGAAATCTCTGTGGCCTTTCCTTGGTTTGCCACTCTTTGTTAGACTATTTATAAAAATGACATATCTAACTCATTTCGAGACCCTGGTGTTAAAGAAATTGATACTGAAAAGTTTTTCTTTAGTTGATTGTTACAAGTTTCAACAATTACAGCACAAAAACCAGTTTCACATAAGAACTATAACTTGGAGAAACAATGGAGTTTTCACACTAGAAATTCATACTAAAATTTTTTAAAAATGAATGAGGGTTTTATACTCAAAAGAATGCAGTATAAAACCATGTCCTGAATAAACTCAAACTGAAAAGGAAGATATCCTGCTAGTGAGAGAAGTTTAAAATATGGCTAGTGCCAATGGTTATTTTTTTCCTAGTCGATGGTGTGAGAGTCATGTCACACGTTTCTTAGATTGTAAGGGTTAAATTTATCCTTTCAATTCCACAATTTTACTTTTTGCTATAGATAGATGATAATTCCTACTGTCATGGTATCAGATAAAGCAAGTTGGTGCCCAGCATTCTTTGCATGCAATAACTTTTAGCCCAACTACATAAGCTGTAATACAGACATTTGTGGTCATCAATGGTATATTTTCAACCCATATTTCTTGATTATTAATACAATGCAAACAAAATGTGCATATGATCCTTGTGTGAAAACTTTGACTTCTCAGTGTTCTTACAGATTTAGGCTGCCCCTGCTGAATTTTAGAGAGCGTCAAAACTTATTCATTAAAGGGATGCCTTTATGAGTAAAACATGAGAAATATGCACCTACTGTAAGTATTGAAACTAGAGAACTGATATTGATTTGTTTTCCCTGGATAAATGATATTCTTTCTTAAATAGTAGGTTTGCCTTTACATTTACTGAGAAATGAAACATTATAATCTTTACATGGTGGGAGAGGTCATTAAGCCTAAAACATGCAGAATAACATCTGCTGGGTACAGATATTTGGTGGACTTCTCAGAAGTGTCAGCTTCCGTTGTGCAAGTCCTAAACTTTACAACTGATTAATATTTTCCCCTGGTAAGGGATCTTGGGCAGTCACAGTTCCCCTGGTTTGCAAAGGCTGACAGATGAGCAAGGAGGTCATGGTCACAAGATAATGTTTATCTGGTGAAGAGTAAATCAGTAAACAGGGGAGGAAACGTATGTTTATGCTAGAGCCCATGAAAGTTGGGAAATAGTAATGTGCAAGGCAGAAGATAACAATTGGGAAAGTGTGTGGGAGTGGCTGCGATAGTCTACACCTGTGAGTTCATGCACATACGCGCAGAAATACATTCAGCTAATCTGGACATGCTAAGAGGCATAATAATATATGAATGTATAAACACTGGAACACAATCCATTATGTTATGTGTGGATGTTTGTGTGAGTGCATATATACAAGTGGGATATCTTAGTCCTCTTCTAGGGCTTGGAAAGACAAATGTGTTTAAAAATATCTGTCCTGAAAGTAAAAATCTTAAAGTTTGTATTAATTCATGAATAACTGAATAACAAACACAGAAGGTAAGGTGTCTTCTTTCTACCTTTACATTTTGATGTTGACATCAGAGAAGATGAACAGCCTTTTGCTCTACACAGCAAACCTTTTTAACCTGAAGACTGTTGGGCTGATTGACCTACTGTGACAATTCTCACACAGATCTAAAATTATACGTAAGTCAAGGATTTTGTAATTTTCAATCCCGAAATTAAATATTTTCCAAGTTCTGGACATTTCATTTATAGGAGATTATTATTAGGAACATCACAGCTGGCACATTATTTGATATACTGGGTCATGAGAAAACTAGTAAGCAATACTATTTCATAATAGGTATTCACATTTATTAGGATTCACAATTAATAATATAAGCATTATTCACAATAGTTACATTCTCCCACTTGAGTTCTGGAAAGTACTATTCATGTAGCTTCTTAGGAATAAAGAAAAAATATGTCCCCAAGCACAAGTGGAACAACTTGTTTCATATTCTCCTCTCATTTACCATGCTGCTCAGCTAAAGAGGAGATTTTGAAACATTTTTTAAAAGCAGATGTTACTAGGTTTACTATTTTCTGTGTGCTAGCTACTCAGAATCCAAGAGACAAATGATGCATTTCCCCTTATATTTATAATTTTTCTTACTTACTGATTTATTCAACAAATAGTTATTGAACACGTTTTGTGTGCTAGCCAAGATGTGGCTCTTGATCAAGACGTCACACCTCTTATTTTTGCTTTTCCTTTAGTCCCTGAAACATTGGTATGTATGTACGTATTTTTGAGATGTCCATATTTGTCAACTGTATGAAATTATTTGTGGAGCAATATCAAGTATAAATAATACAAAGATGGTTGGAGTGGTGAATGGGTGAACAATTAAAACATATTCTATCAAGACATGCATATGGATACATGGATATGTGGACAGCCAGTGGGTAGTGTAAAGAGACTTATGTTATTATGGGTTCCTGGCTACTCATAAACTGCAGAGCTTTGCTAATTCTCCTGGATCAGAACCCACCAGTTGAGCAACAGATTACATTCTTCTACGGGAAACAAAGCTACCCAGACTGTACTACTTACAGAAAGAAGCAGGGTCAGCTTCCTAAACTAGAGAAAATAAGACCTGAATTTCTATGAGAAATTAAGTATAATTTCAGTACCACCCACACGTAGGTAGAAAGGTAAATTAAAGGGAAAATTCAGTGATCCAGAAACTCTCTTTAGAGAGGGCTAGAGAGAGAAAAATGTACGCAGAATACATTTATGTTGTTCAGAATGTGTGTGCTTATTACAGAACCGAAAATCAGGTTACGTTCAGGGAGTAAGGCCTTCAGTCCATCTCTGTGGAATAAAAGGCTTCAAGGGTAATATATTACCCTGAGAGATGTATTGTTTCATAATATGTCTTCCAGGGGATTTAGAATCATAAAATGATGGAATCATATAATTTTATGTGGGGTTGGGATTCAACCAACCCCACATAAAATTAGTTGGGGTTCAACTTTCTAAAAGTTCTAATCAAACCAGTGGTGAAATCATGATGATCTAGGTGAGAACTAGGATTGTTTCTCACCAATATTTCAGACTGAATTTCTCACTCATTTCAGACCAAATGAGTCCATTTTCTAGAAGCGTTTCCATTGTGAAATGTCTTCCACGGACTAATGTACACAAGAGAGACTTGGCCTTGTGAGTCACTGGCAGACGGATGCTTTATCAGTGTATTTTGTCTGTGCAAATATAATTTATCATATTTTAACTAAAATTTGCCAGAAGAAATACTATTTAAATGT
The DNA here is from genome assembly GCF_007565055.1 of Rhinopithecus roxellana. NCBI lineage: Eukaryota > Metazoa > Chordata > Mammalia > Primates > Cercopithecidae > Rhinopithecus > Rhinopithecus roxellana. The sequence continues at coordinate 23,980,982 of NC_044550.1, forward strand.
GGAAGTTCATCACTTTACTCACTTCCACTAATCCTTGTTAAAATATTATAAATAACATAGAGCTTAGAGTTGCAAAACAGAAACCTAACAAGACTTAACCAAAAATCTTTCGCAAAAGATTCAAGTAAAACCTTACAACAGATAACTAAACCAACACTCTTTGATCCACATGAGTTATCTATAGTCTTTATCCTTCTTATCTTTAAAAAATGGGGAAGAAAAAAATCCTCATATTTTAAGTAGATTATTTTACAGAGGCTTTTCTCAAAAAAAAAAAAAAAGAAAGAAAGAAAAGAAAAAGAAAGAAAAAAATGTCCTTTTGAGATTTCAAGATATTTCTATAAGTAACTCTTCTCTAAAGAGAGTTTGATTTGCTCTAGTTTTACAAACCTGCAAGGCCTTTTCATTGCTGGAATATGCACAGGTTACTTGCAAAGCTCCTTGAAAAGACCTGTGCCCTCTTTTTATGAAGACAATGAATGAGTAGGAATTTTATACCACAGACAATGAGCGAGAGACAGGAAGACACTTTGATGTTCAAATAATTCGACAAGTTTTGGCACTCTCAAAAAATAATGAAAAGGATCTTTGCCGAAATTTTATTTTGTTTTTGTTCTGTCTTCAGTTCAATAGGCGGGTTCAGGCAGGAAGTACAGCCTGAGCGACTCAGCCAGATCTAGAGGGATTAGTTACAGCAAGAAGGCTGTTGTGTGAATCTGAGTCACTTTTTTTTATTTTATTTTACAGCAATTGTAAAGAAATATTCACACAAACATAAGCGTGCCCAATCCTATCTTTTTAATACCTATATCTGGTCAAAACTTTAGGTGATTTTAAGATAAAATCACCTAAAAATCATTTGCAACTTTTTGTAATTATCGTTGTATGGCAATGCTTTATTGGACTCTATAGACACATGATTTTTTTTATTTCTGAATGTCATTTTAGTCATAAAATTACATGAAATACTTAGTTTGGTTTGGGCTTTGTGCTTTCTCATTACGGTGTCAATTGTTTTCAGAGGCAAGCAATTTGTAAGGACTGGAAATAGAAATTAAGCAACCAAGACAAGAAGGTTGTCCTATCAGTTTCAAGAACAACTAAGAGGATGTTAAAGGTGAGGTCGTGATCTAAATTTTCCACAATACTTTGTAACTGAACTATGTGTGAAATAAAAATTAATTTTCAAAAATATGCTTCTAATTAATATTATTCCAACTTGGGGGAATAAAATCCATCCTTTGAACTCTACCAAAACAAAAAATCTGTTCTAAAATATTAGTGAAGATTTGTGTCTGCTATGTCTAAAATTGCATTACTCATTGAAGTTTACCATTTTATCGTCTGCACGCCAAGTAACCCTCAAAGTCTAGAGCAGTCATCAAGCAAATGAACCAACTTCATTATAAAGTTAATTCTCTAAATTTTAAGCCCTATTTTTTTCACACTGTGTTTTTATTGTATTTGTTTGGAAATGTTCTCTGACTATGGGGTCATGGATTGTAACATTTTAATGGCAAGCAAATCAATGTAATAGTTTTATAATTTTTTTCCCAAATTTTGGTCCCAGAACTATTTTACAAATATAGCAATGTCAGTGGTACAAAGAATGCTTATATTCAAACTTCATGTTACAAAAAGAGCTTAGAACATTGGCTTCTCCCACAAAAACCCCACACTGATAAAGTTAGGAGTAACCCAACAGATCAGACAACATATCCATTTAATGTATATACTGCATAGAACATTTCTTTTTTCTGCCTCATCATCATTTACCCATTAACTAAAATTCCATAATCAGTTTCTATTAACACTTAGAAAACTCATTTGGCCAATTAATAAAAACAGCTCTATTATTGTTGTTACAAAAGCTTGAATATTCCATTTACTAATATTCACTATTAAAATGGAGCTGATAAATCTTAACATTTCAAAAATTTCCAAAATTTTGTTTGAAATTGTGGTTTGTGCTTGACTTGAGGGTATAAAGGCCAACACAATTTGTTAATATGTGGCATTAGCGTAAATCCTGGTAGTAAAGAATGAGAATATTTACTGGAAATTAAAATGCATACTAGTTGTATAATTTGCTGACTGCTTTGCTACAGAAATTGGACAATATTCAGTATATAGCAAGATACATAGCAAGCTAAAAATACTTTTTTGGCAATTACCCTGCTATTTAATATAAAAGTAATTTTTAGAAAAAGATAATTATCAAGATAATTGCTTCAATATGTATCTCTGCATGTGCAGAAATACATGACCTCATTTATTTTGATTCTGTTAGATAACTGGGCAAACTCTTAAGAGTTGGCCAAAACCTATTCTCTGTCTTCACTTAAAATGAAATAAAAAAAGTATAATGAAAATAACTTGGATCAAAGATAGTTGTAGGAGCCAAGCAAGTGGTGTCTTCCTCTTCCTTCCCTCTTTCCCATCTAGCATACACACACTCACATACACACACGCACAAAAATACATGCACTCACATCCCGAGTATTCTGATTCTTTAAACTAATCACCACTGTTCACAGTTTCAGTAGCTATGTGTCATTCTCCCCTATTACTGTGCAATGTGCAGGTACTATTTGATTTTATTTGCCTACCTGGTCATTTTAGAAGTAACATTTGTTAGAAACTATTTATAGAAGTATGTAAGTCTTGCTCAGCTTCTTTGCTATCTTTTCTTGTAATCTTGTGGGTAGTGAAGTTAAGTAGACCTGGAACTGCAATATTATGCAATAATATTTAGAATGTAATTGCACAACAATTGTGACATTTGGGGTCAACGCATTGACATCTGTTTTCTGGTCTAAAAGGACAGCAGAGGGAGCCCCTGCATGACTTAAGAAAACCGAAGGCAGGCAGAACAGAGACTTCTCAGGGTGCGAAGTTACGCGTGGTGCCCTCTACTGGAGTCACTGGTAAAGAGTTTTTATTTCAAAAAGAAATTTGAAGCACTGAATTCCAAACTCGATCACAGCATACTTTACTACCAGTCATCACAAGGGTGTAGCAGTATGTTCAAAATAAAATTGATTTTAATTATTTTTGATTTTAAAAATAAATATAGGCCTTACATTTCTTACCGGAAGTTTGGGGTTGATAAATCAAATTTCTGTGGAAATTCCACTTTTCCAAAATTTCTGTCATTCTGAATTGTCACATTAGTTTCTCTCCATGACTGTATAACTCCTATATATCTAGAATCCTTATATGAACTGTACAAACAATGCTATTCATGCAACAATAATGTAACTGTAGCATTGTAATGTGAAATAATGTTGCAGTGAGTGAAATAATTCATTTAAGAGAGTTCTAAATCAAGGGTTGTACTGACTGAATGATACAGTTAAAAAATGTATTTTCTTTGTGATAGTTCAGCAATAATCCCATTACTGAATATTATTTCAATTTCTACTTGCTTTTCAATTCCTTTGAAGAACCATTCAAAAGCAGATATATTTTATTTTAGAGTGATTGATAATAAAATTACTTTCAATTTCACTGTAAATATGTAATTACTAATTATAAATAAGAAATTATCAATTGTAATTTGCACTAAGAACAAATTTCTAGATACTTCTTATAATATTGTGTTGGATGTGTAATCGTTTGCAAATAAGTTCACTTTTGTCAACCACTTGTCAGTTAATTCTGTCTGTTACGTTTAAATACCATGTAGGAAAGTATTAGTGTACTTTGATTTAAAACCATAATAATCTTGAAAAATAATGTTCTTGGCTGGGCGCGGTGGCTCAAGCCTGTAATCCCAGCACTTTGGGAGGCCGAGACGGGCGGATCATGAGGTCAGGAGATCGAGACCATCCTGGCTAACACGGTGAAACCCCGTCTCTACTAAAAATACAAAAACTAGCCGGGCGAGGTGGCGGGCGCCTGTAGTCCCAGCTACTCCAGAGGCTGAGGCAGGAGAATGGCGTAAACCCGGGAAGCGGAGCTTGCAGTGAGCTGAGATCTGGCCACTGCCCTCCAGTCCGGGCGACAGAGCGAGACTCCGCCTCAAAAAAAAAAGAAAAGAAAAAAGAAAAATAATGTTCTTCATTAATATTTTATGATGATCTTATGACAATTAAAATTATCAGTTTATATGAAATAAATCAGATATTTAGCAGCAAATAATTTACGTGATATTTTGCTTCCATTTGACTGAATGGACTGGTTATTTTGGTATTAAGCATTTTTAGCCTAATTTTATGATATTTCTTTCAAATTTCAGAAAGAAGAGCTTGTCTTGGCATACAATACTCTGTGCTTTTTGAAATTTATATTGAGTATAAATTATAAAATAAATTTAATTTATATTTAAAATTCTACTTATTGTATAATACTTTGAAAACTTCATGATTCTTATATTGTAAATTATAGGGCAGAAATTTAATCTTATTACCATATTCCTCTTATTACCCTTAGCTTTTTCTAAAGTTAAAATACCAATTGACTAAGAATTAATGCAAAATACATAAAATTATATAATAATATCACACGATTCACTTTAATTGAAGACTTATTTTTGATGTATATTAAATAGGATGCACAGATTATAAAGATGACGAATTAAAATTTGGTAACTATGATTAATTTGCCAAGGACAAATTAATTGTGAGTGAACAAGGATAAAACTCATTCTGACACTAGAGTTTGCCTTCTAAATCTTCCACATCCAACATTACAACTGAAAGGAGTGGGGAAAAAATTTATTTTACAGAAACATCCATTGAAGTTAATTCCATTAGAAAATATTTAATTTGATTTAGAATATATCATTTGAAAAAGTTCCACACCTTGAAAGGAGTATTGCTTTATGTAACAAAAGGAACTATCTAAAGAATGAATCCGAGGCCGGGCGCGGTGGCTCAAGCCTGTAATCCCAGCACTTTGGGAGGCCGAGACGGGCGGATCACGAGGTCAGGAGATCAAGACCATCCTGGCCAACATGGTGAAACCCCGTCTCTACTAAAAATACAAAAAAAAAAAAACTAGCCGGGCGACCTGGCGGGCGCCTGTAGTCCCAGCTACTCGGGAGGCTGAGGCAGGAGAATGGCGTGAACCCGGGAGGCGGAGCTTGCAGTGAGCTGAGATCCGGCCACTGCACTCCAGCCTGGGCGACAGAGCGAGACTCCGTCTCAAAAAAAAAAAAAAATAAAAGAATGAATCTTAAATACAAAGGAGTGGCATACAGAACATACACTTGTAACCAAACACAGCAGTTGTGACCATTTAACGGGAAAAATTTCAGCATAGTCACCATACATTTTTAAAAAGAGGGAGAGAAGCCAGTTTTCATCTTCATCCAACCTAGCATCACCCAAAGAAAATTGAAATTGATGAGGTTGGCCGGGTGCAGTGGCTCATGCCTGTAATCCCAGCACTTTAGGAGACTGAGGCGGGTGGATCACATGAGGTCAGGAATTCAACATCAGCCTGACCAACATGGTGAAACCCCATTTCTAAAGAAAAAAAAAAAAAAATACAAAATTAGCTGGGCATGGTAGTTAATGCCTGTAATCCCAGCTACTTGGGAGGCTGAGGCAGGAGAATTGCCTGAACCCAGGAGGCAGAGGTTGTGGTGAGCCGAGATTGCACCACTGCACTCCAGCCTGGGCAATAAGAGCAAAACTCCTTCTCAAAAAAAACAAACAAACAAATTTATGAGCTAACTTGAATCATCTCCTGTGTTCTGAACAGTTTAAATGCTTTAGTTTTATTAATTAATTTAACCTCCCAACAATCCTGAAGGTCATTATTGCCCTGTTTTATTCCAGATAAGACAACTAAAGTACAATTTTTTTTTAATGGCCACATTGAATAACCTAAACTAGTATTCAATAGAGCTCTTGCTCTATTATGGTTTCATCATCATAATTATTTTTAAGAAGTGCCTATTATTGAAGTTTTCAATCTCAAAACTTCTGCTAAATTATAAAACACAGTAAATATAGTAAAACCTAATTTATGCTGTAACATTCCAAAGCTAGTGTATGTCTCAAAAAAGCATCTATACTAAGACCATTGAGGCTATAAGTCAAATGGCTTTCTTTCTGACATCATAAACTTCATCTGGAATCTGAAAACAAAGCCGCTCTTTTCCTCTTGCACTGTCGTTAGTCATGTAGTTTTTTTTTTCTTGGGACTTGGAGGTAGGACAAGGTGGAAAACTCCACAGTCTACTTGAGAGAAACAGCCCATTAGGGGAAAGACCTGGATAGTTCTAGTCAGGTTAACTCTTTCCAAAACTATTTTTTTTTTCTTTTGAGTAATAGTTCTGCTTTGAAATCTTTCCCCAAGGCTAGTGCAAAGTGGAGAGACCACTAACATTTTTGCAAATGACTTTTCATGAAACACACATTCTACTTCCTGCTTACCTCTTTAGTTTTTTCTCTAGTTTCTGATTGCTCAGTCTTGAATCCTGGATCTCTCACTTACTAGTTCTATGAGCATAAGAAAGTATTTAATTTCTCCCTATAACAGCTTCCTCATCTATACATTAAAGGTAGAAACAGTATATATTTGATAAAGTTATTATAAGGGTCAAGTGAGCTAGACATGTAAAATGCTTAAAACAGTTTTCAGCATTTAGCAATGCTCACTCAGTAAATATTAAATATGTTTTAAAATTAGAAGAACCAAGATTTGCAGTGTATTTTAAAAATCCATATATTAATACAAAATTTTTCAAAACATTTTTCAGACATAGAATTTGTTCTTATTCCATTGTATTGGTGAAGAAACTGAAGTTCAAAGTAATTGGCAGAACATACTACTTTAGGCAGTATGGGAGTAGAAGCCGATGAATGCCCAGCAACGGGTACAGACTAATTGTGGGTTATTTCCAAAGAATGATTTTTTTTCTTTGTTTGATGAGATACATACGATGTCTTCAGTTGTCTATATTTTAAAAATAATTTGGCATTTCTCCTTTTTCAGATAAAATTATCTTCTGTGGAAATCAATCCCTTTTTTTTTTTTTTTTTTTTTTTTTTTTTTTGAGATGGAGTATCGCTCTGTCGCTCAGGCTGGAGTACAGTGGCTCGGTCTCAGCTCACTACAAGCTCCGCCTCCCGGCTTCACAGGATTCTCCTGCCTCAGCCTCCCGAGTAGTTGGGACTACAGGCACCCGCCAGCACGCCTGGCTAATTTTTTGTATTTTTTAGTAGAGACGGAGTTTCACCATGTTAGACAGGATGGTCTCCTGACCTCGTGATCCACCCGCTCATTCCCCTTCTTTAGTGGTAGAAAAGAAACGTGCATTTAGATCTACAAATATACTTGTGTGTGTTTGTATGTATATACACAAATACATATATTCAGATATAAGTTCTAGCCTCATCAGTGTCATCTATCTGTAGAAGAGAGTATTTATAGTGGTTTGGCCTTGACAGTTGGAGATGTCAAGACAAAAACTGCTCTCAGCTACAGTCAGGGACCAGATTCATGCAATATCTGAATGTGGCTAACCAAAAACATATTACTCTCAAATTCTTCCCTGTAAGTTGTGTTATGGCCTTAGATAACCTGGTGGCAATTTAAAGAACATCAGTTATAAAGCCATACAGGTAGAAGTTCAAATCTTGAATCCGCCACTTACTATATACAAAGTTAACTGTATATCTTTGGGCAAATTATTTAACCTCCAAGGGCTGCAGTTTCTTTGCCAACAATCCATGCCTCATAGGAACATTAAATGTGAGCATGTGCCTAAGACACATATTACAGAGCCGGCAGATGATAGCTGTTGGAATTTCAGTTGATTTAAGCATTAAAGAGCATGTTGAGGTAGAACACCCCAAACATGAGATTCTTTAAGTCTATGAATCTTTGAGTCCTGACATGGAGCTTTCTATCTAGACTCAAAATGCACGCCTACCTTGTGTAATTTAAAATCCCCACTCTACATGTGATAAATAGAATCATCCAGATGTGGTCAGTAAATTATGAAAAGTCACTTAGTCCTTTCTGCTGAGAGAGGTAAAGAGGTTGTCCCAAATATCATATTTGCCAAATATTATGCTTATTGCTTTATTAAATTTATCCCTGCTAATGTATTCATGTAAGTAAAGCACCCAAGCCTGCTACATTGCTGATGTCAGTATCAGCAGACAAAGCAATATCAACAAAAAAACTATATGCAATTACATTTTCTGGCATACTCAAATTAACCCAAGGACTTTTGGATATCACGAACAAATGTATATGTGGATTAACACATGGATTAATATGGCATCTCTGATTAATAGATATAATGGGTTTGGTCAGGGAGGAGAAGGAGAGTGTGTTAGGAGGGAGGAAAATTTCTCTGGGATTCTTCCCATAATTTTTAAAACACCTAATAGCCAAAGGGGTTATCTCTTTATTTCAAAACTCTCAAGTGTAATTAGGTATTGAGGCCTTGGAACATGCTGCAGTCTACAAGAATAAAGCATAGGCAGTTTCTACTTATTTCATTTACTCTGGAACTTGAAAAGTCTTTTATTTCAGCCCAGAGGGCAAAACAGGAAGACAGGGTTTGCTACCCAGGAAAATTATTAGGTACTTGTCAATTTCTTCTTGAATAATCCTCTAGTAATCGCTAATGGTTACTGAACTTATTGCTGACATTATGGAATGTTACATAAGAGAGAGAAAAAACAATCTTTCTTGATTCCTTTGTTGACAAGATACAGCATTAAGTAAAAAGTTGATCCAATAATCCTCATTTTAGCTTAAAAATGTATTAATTGTCAATCGAAACAGCAATTTGAATCCTTCTGTCTTGACCAACTTCACATCATATATATTATGAAAAAGTGAGAAGGAGGCCTGACACAGTAGCTCACACCAGTAATCCCAGCATTTTCGGAGGCCAAGGCAGGCAGACCATGAAGTCAGGAGTTTGAGACCAGCCTGGCCAACATGGTGAAACCCTGTTTCTACTAAAAACACAAAAATTAGCCGGGTGCGATGGCAGGTGCCTGTAATCCAGCTACTCAGGAGGCTGAGGCAAGATAATTGCTTGAACCCCGGAAATAGAAGTTGCAGTGAGCTGAAATCATGCCACTGCACTCCAGCCTGTGTGACAGAGCAAGACTCTGTCTCAGGGAGGTGGGGCGCGGAAGTAAGAAGGAAAGAAAATGGGGAAGGAATGGGAAGGGTTAAGAAGAAGGAAAAGGAAAGAGAAAAAGAGAAATTGATATGTAGGTATGAAGTATAATTGTTGGTGAGAGTATCACTAAAAAAAATTTCATTACAAACTTCTTTATAATATCTTATTGTTTATCTTAAAATATTTTTTATTTATTAACATTTCCATTTTCAAAAACCAGTTTATTTACTCTAAGGCTAAGATACAAGGATGCTTCTCCACTGTCATTTCTTACTCCTATTATTCGTTTTTTGCTCTTTTATATTTTTGCCCCAAGGCTAGGGATAAGAGTCAAGATCTGAATATAAGAAACTAGTATTCAGGATACAGGTCCTGTTTAGGATTCCCTCATAATCCGTCGTGTGACTGGAGTTATGTCGTGTGACTCTCATAAACAACGTTTTCCTTCTTTGAACATAATAGTTGGCAGAAGTGGTTATGTCCTTGCCACAAGGAAAAAGTCCCATGAGATGATTAATATAAAATTTATTTTAGAAATATAAAGGACTTTATGAATTCAAGGCAGTATATTAAGAAAATATTCCCTCAAACAATGAACCAATTAGATTGGCAAAGATCTTGACTTTCCTGATTTTCATTTAGATTCTTAACATTTGAGTCCATTGATATATTCAAAGCCTTACTCTTCTGGAAAATATCATAAAATTTGAAAAACATGGCTGCAAAGAGCAAAAGATTTGTGTCTCAACAGAACAGACTGAATACTGCATAGAAAACAATTTATTCACCTTACAAAGATGAAAGGATGAAAAGGCCCTGAGCAGTAATAAAACTTCGCCATTTTGGGGAGGGCCTCAAGAGGCTGTCTTATCAGGCTTGGTAGTTGGAAAAGTATCTGTAATCTCAAAGAAAACTTTAAATATTGTCCAAGGAAAATATCCAAATACACCTTAAAATGCCATTGTTTTTTATTCTTTTGCCTTCAGTGAAAGTATCCCTGCTCATCCTTTTACATGAGAAAAATCCATTTAGAATTAGAATGTTATTGTTTACAGATTTGTTCTGCATTATTAACATAACCTAATAAAATACCCTAACAACTAATTAAAACATAATTATAATGTACTAAATGTCATGTGTGTCTGTGTGAAGAGACCACCAAACAGGCTTTGTGTGAGCAATAAAGCTTTTTAATCACCTGGGTGCAGGTGGGCTGAGTCCGAAAAGAGAGTCAGCGAAGGGAGATAAGGGTGGGTCCGTTTTATAGGATTTGGGTAGGTAAAGGAAAATTACAGTCAAAGGGGGTTGTTCTCTGGTGGGCAGGAGTAGGGGGTCACAAGGTGCTCAGTGGGGGAGCTTTTTGAGCCAGGATGAGCCAGGAAAAGGAATTTTACAATAAAATGTCATCGCTTAAGGCAAGGACTAGCCATTTTCACTTCTTTTGTGGTGGAATGTCATCAGTTAAGGCGGGTCAGGGCATTTGCACTTCTTTTGTGATTCTTCAGTTACTTCAGGCCATCTGGGCGTATATGTGCAAGTCACAGAGGTTGCTATGGCTTGGCTTGGTCTCAGAGGCCTGACACTAAACTTCTTAAGTTGCTTTGTAGAAAAAATGTGTCTCTTATATTTGGAATATTTGAGCTTATTTAATTAAGTTTAAATACATACAGTTTTATTTCAGAAAACCTATCTCACTGAGCAGGGCTGATAAATGAATAGCCAATTATTTGGCTATTATGTCTACACTACTTTTCAGATTAAATGAAACTAAATCATAAAGATTTAAACGGAAAAGAGAATGACATGACAACCAAAGGAGGGGAAAAAGAAAAAAAAAAAAAAACAACAAGAAGAGTAAAGGAAAGTGACTGAAGAAACAGAGAAATGGGGAAGTAGTTGGTAAGCACCTGAGGAAGGAAAGAAGGCAGACAATGACCGAGAAATGGAGTGAGTGAACCTGTCTAACCATAGGTATTTTTCTTCATAGAGTTTAATCTACTCAATGAACAATTTTGACCTCTCTGGAAATAAACAAATGCTATCTTAACTCCTCTTTGCTGTAGCTTAATCTGCCTGAAAAGAGAGTAAACAGGAAATGGTCTGAGAGTCCCAAATACTTCTCCCTAGTTTTGAGGTTGACATCTGCAGTGCAGTGAAGGCGTTGCAGACTCCCTCAATAGAAAGTAGGGTATAAGAGTACATTGACAGCAATTTTTTGACACTCACAAAACTTTAGTATAAATAGAAATGCTGACTCCCACTAAAGAGCTAGCAGTGGTCCGATTTTGTGACTTTTTGTAACTTAATGATAAAAACAAAACAGGCGTTTTTTCTATGGCTTGACAAGTCTTTATCAATAGCTCACTGGGCAAGGACCATGTCCATTGAGGTACTGTGAAAGATATGTATTTACATATATCTCAATTGTGGCAATGTTTTACTGATACTCAGAATTCTAATCAGAACCAGCATAACTCTTGTCAGTGTCAGAAGTTATGGGATAGGAATGAGGAAAGGAGAGTGTTGAGGGAAGGAGGTGAAGAGTGTGGAGACTAAACAGATCTTCTCTAAAGTGTATTTTGTGGAACAGGAAACTATATGGATACTCTCTCTCTCTGCAAAACCATTTTTGATCAAATAAATTTAAGAAACTTTGTAGACTAAAAATACACATTAGCATACAGTAAGTACACGTGACAATACTCAAAGAAAAGGTTCTGAAAACTCCCCAAAATACAGCATTTCCCAAACATTTCTGTCCAGGACTTTGTTGACACATTTGGAAACACTGCTGTTAAAGATTGCAGTTTGGTCTATGGGAGCCACATAAGACTTGACGTCAACAAAAAGCAGGGCAAAATGTGGCACACAGGTTAGAAGTCACCTTAATAGAAGAGAGCTCCTCACATATTTTAGCCCTAATATTGCAAATGTAAATGCCTGGAAATTCCTGCATACTAAGGACTTCTGCATTGTCGTTAGTGTTCCTTCTTCACTAAGTGGTCCTCAAGTCTGGCTGCACACTAGAATCCCCTGGGGGTATTTTTAAACATAAAAAGAGATTCTGATTTATTTGATTTGGGCTGGGACCTGAGTATCAGCATTTCAGAAAGTTCTCATGCAACTCTAGTGCTGTCAGGGTGAGAATCACAAATGCAAAAAAAAAATTGTGGGAATACATTTTGAGGCCAATGAAAATGTTTAGCTGATAACTAGAAGCTTTTGATCAGCCTAATAGGCTGTGGTATGGCCTTTTATAAAAGGTATTTGCAAATGATAGCAGCTTAGAAATCCTTTCATTCAATGCTAGCTCACCATCAACCTTGTTCTCTTCCCACCTAATCTTTTTTGTTTTGCTTTATGTTAGCCCTCTTCTTATGGTCTCTCCCCACCCCCCAATCCATGCCTTATAGGAGAGTATTAGTGTTGTCTCCCTCTCCTTGCTGTGAGGAATCACCCACAGATGAAAACAGCTTCAGTGGTCATGCAGCTGAGGATAATTGGATTTGGTATCACCAACTGTCTAAATGCACACAGGCCAATATAAGCTGCGCTTCATTCTCAGCTACACTTGGAGGCCACAAATAGCAATGATCACAGCAGAGAATCTTATACCTTTGCACATGGAGCCAACAGCCCCTCCCATTCTCACAGCACGCTACCTTTTATGGGCAATTTGCTCTCCTCCTAATTGGACATTTAGGTGGCACACAATAGCCCAGTCTCTTGTCTCAGTGTGTGCAGGTTTTTTTTTTAATTTACACACATAGTTTGCACTGGCATCTAACTTTCTTTTCTTATTGTCAAACAATATCTGACTTTTTCCTCCGTGCAACATTTTTTTTAAACGTAAGTGTAGATTAGCGTGTCAACTCCCAACAATAAGAAACGTAGGACTGGTTTTTATCTCCTTTTTGGAGGGAGTGAGGGGAGGGCTGCTGTGCAGACAGTGTGCACTGCTGGTTTAGAGAAAATCTTTAGAGAGTCATTTTTCACTTTCCCCAGATAGTTCTGCAAACACAAAACACTGAAAATAAAACACCAAAGCTAGTATCTATTGAATGCATATGTGAGAAGGAAGAAGTGAAGGGAAGTGAAGAAGGAGAGAGAGAAAGGGAGTGAAGTCTGAAGGAAGGATAGGGAAAACAAAGAAAGGTTGGCATTTGGGATAAAATGTTGAGAGCTCAGATGCCTTTACCTGAAATCCTGTTAGTGAATAACTTCATGTAAGTGCTCTTTTTAAATTCTTGAAACCTAGAGTCCTACAATTTTGCTCAAATACTAATAAAGTGATTTATTTAAAAGTGCTTCTTTCCAGAAAACCCACAAAATAGAGTCAAATGCTCTCTTCTCCACTCCCACCATCAATTTTTGTTATCTGTATCAGCAAGGGAATGATGTTTATGGTTTTTTTTTCAGTCTTGACTATATGAAGAAGAAATCTGTTTTTCATCAAGCACTCACTGACTTTTTAAAAAATATGATAGCAGAAAAAGATCAAAATATATAAAGTTAAATAACCTCTTTAAATAAGGAAATCATCTCCATATAGAAATATTAATCATCTTGCCATACTGAACCGAATATCCAAATCAAAGGGGTTGAAAGGATGTAATCATCTATTCTCACATCTCAAAAGGACTAACTGAACCAACTGACATATTTCAGAACAGGATCTCTAAGAGTCCCTTGAATTTCTGGTATTGGCCTCTGAACAAACAAAAAGAGCTCGGTATGGTTTTCTACACTTCTTTCACATACTGAAAATCTCCTTCCATATAGTTACATCATGTTATTGCACCCCATGTGCTTGATCATTCTTCTATATTTCATACTTTATTCAATTAGCATGCCAAACCAATTTATGTATCCAAGAAACACAGAAAAGTTTTATAGAACATCCTATCATTACAAATCAAATGAGAAAGGATCCTGGAATTAAGGCTTACTTTCTTAGCAGGCATTTAATCTTCAGGGAGAGAGAGCCTGGTAGCTCTGCAGGCAGTATTTCTGCACCTCAGCAAAGTATTTGAACTAGAATGTTTTTCCTTCTTAGACTTGGGTAAGTCAGATGCCTATTTTAATGAAGTGATGAGCTGTAGTGAGCTAATATGACTATAATGTCATTCGGAGCACTAGTGATCTTTGAAAGAACACCACAGGAGACCACGCGTACGTGTGGATCCAGCCATGATGTTCATTCTCACTGTATCCTGACTTACAGCTTAATCTGTTTGTCAATTGAACAGACTCTATTTTCTTATGTTTTCTCAAAAGAAATAGTAAACATGATCTATTCTCCCTTTATTTACCCCCTTACTTCTCACTGATCTTAACTGGTATGAAAATTTGAGACAGGCCTCAGTTAATTTAGAAAGTTTCTTTTGCCAAGGTTGAGGACGCACACCCATGACACAGCCTCAGGAGGTCTTGACGACATGTGCCCAAGGTGGTCGGGGCACAGCTTGGTTTTATACATTTTAGGGAGACATGAAACATCAATCAGTATAGGTAAGAACCAAGAACATTAGTTCAGTCCAGAAAGGTGGGGACAACGCAAAGCAGGGAGGGGGCTTCCAGGTCACAGGTAGGTGAGAGACAAATGTTTGCATTCTTTTGAGTTTCTGATTAGCCTTTCCAAAGGAGGCAATCAGATATGCATTTATCTCCGTGAGCAGAGGGGTGACTTTGAAGAGAATGTGGAGCCTAAGGTCATTTCTACCAGCCAGATGATGTGTAGTCAGGTTTTGGATGCTCAAAAATAGACAGGGACATCAGGAAATGGATACCAATTAAGAGCTCTCTCACAGGGAATTAACAAGATAAAACTTGCTTTTTAGTGAATAACCTAGGAGTCATATTTAAATTATAATACAATGATGGGTACAAAAAGTACTTGAAAAGAATAAATAAGATCTAGTATTTGATAGCACAATAGGGGGGACTATGGTCAATGATAATTTAATTGTACACTTTAAAATAACTGAAAGGGTATAACTGGATTATTTGTAACACAAAAGATAGATGCTTCAGGGGATGAATACCTAATTTTCCATGATGTGATTATTATACATTGCCTGTACCAAATATCTCATGTACCCCATAAATATATACACCTACTATGAACCCACAATCTTTTACATTAAATACATTTTTAATTAAATAAATTAATAATAATAAAATGGAAAAAGACTGGTTTAAGAGACAGGAGCTATGAAATTTTTAGTATTGCAGCTATAAATGCAAATCTAAAATAGAGAAGGGAGGAGAGGGGGTGAATTAGGATGATCTTTAAGTGAAAAATAATCTGAGAAATTAGAATATGACTGGATCTAAATAATGTGAGGCATAAATACTTCAAAACTGACTGCAAAAACAAAGACCTTCAAAATTGAATGATTTTGTTACCAGAAATAAGTGAAGTTTAAATGGACAGTCAATTTGCTAGGAAGATAAATTTGATTTTGGACATTCTGGGTTTGAAGTAAAGACAAAATATACAAATAAATCTAACAGCTGCCAGTAATTTCACAGTGATACTTTCATGAGAAATCAGGGCTGGAGCTGAATATGGAGTCAAAGGTAAAGGTGATATACATGAGGCTATGAGTGGATGTGTAGTCCCAAAACTGAATGCAGAGGAACTTTTACAGGGTAGAGATGCTGGAGGAGCAGGGAAAAATAAGATGCTGGACGCAATGGAAGATCAGAGTGAAGAATTAGGCAAGTCAGAGAAAGAGCGACTCGCAGGGAAAGGTAATATGGTGTGTTGATTTGGGTTCCAGATTTACTATTTTAAATTCCATGAACCTTCCCTGGACATAATTTTTTGTGTGTAAAATAAGGGTTTAGGATGAGATCAGCATTTCCCACAAGTTGTTCCACATAAGATTTTAAAACCTACACGAAGCAAACAAAGTGTCCTGTGTTCAAATATACTTGGGCAATGTTTGTTTAAACACAGTTAAACAGATTTTGTTTATTGCAGGACTTAGAATTTTTACAACACTGATCTGCACCATGAATCTGCAGCAAAGAGATCTATAGTTTGCAGTATTTCTTAAGTTATTTGACAAAGGAACATAGTGTGTGTGTATGTGTGTGTGTGTGTGTGTGTGTGTGTGTGTACATACCATCTTGAAGGATAGTGTTCCAGGGAACTACAAAAGTACTAGACAGGGAGATTTCTAACGACCCTTCCAACTCCAAATTTTATCAAGCTTAATTATATGATCTTATTTATCTTTTTTAACAGTAATAAAGGCACAGAAATGTGATTATCATTGTTAAATGTTGCCTTTGAATCCAGAAATATATATTAATTATTCCAAACTCTATTTCTGATCTATATTTATCACTGATATTCTACACGTCAAAAATGACACATTAATATAGTTCTCCAAATGAGTTATGTTCTTACAAGTTTAGTAGCTTTATTTCTGTCAAAAATAGGACTTTCATGCCTTTGCACACTGGATAAAGCATCTACTTTTTTCCCTCAAAACTGACAGCTCCTAAGAATTATAAACTATAAATTATGTAGCATTTAAAAAAGAAAAAAATGCTTTATTCTTTACTGTGTTTATCTCTGGCTCCAATTATGAAGAAAACAAACTACTCTTGCCTGACTCCTGGATTTAGTTGTAGTTCTTTCTCTCTGTGTGTCTGCTGCTGTTGATTCCAGACTGTATCTTCGTTCTCAAAGATGCTCACACTCCTGGGTAGAACTAAAAATGTCCTTGGTTTGGCCTTACCCACTCTACAGACCAGCCTCAACTCTGGCAACCTAGCTCAAGTCAAAGTGATGGTCTCACTCAACTGGCTCTTCCTACCTTCATTCAGAGACATATAAATTTGTTTTTTAGTTTTTTTTTTTTTTTTTTTTTTTTTTTTTTTTTTGAGCGTAATTTCGCTGTCTCCCAGGCTGGAGTGCAGTGGCGCGATCTCGGCTCAATGTAAGCTCTGCCTTCCCGGGTTCACGCCATTCACCTGCCTCAGTCACAAAGGACAGTTAGCTGGGACTACAGGTGCCCGCCACCACGCACTGCTAATTTTTTGTATTTTTAGTAGAGACGGGCTTTCACCATGTTAGCCAGGATGGTCTCGATCTCCTGACCTCGTGATCTGCCCGCCTCAGCCTCCCAAAGTGCTGGGATTACAGGCGTGAGCCATCGCACCCGGCCAAATTTGGTTATTTTTAAACAAACTATATATGTGTGTGTGTGTGTGTGTGTGTGCGCGCACGCGTGTGTATAGCAAAAAGATCAAAGGATATCATTAGAGCAAATGCTAACAATAAAAGCTTACCTATTTCCTACTTCCATCACTGTTATTTTTATTTCTATTATTATGAACATGTATAATTGTATACATAGAAATTTTTCAAAGTTTGATTGCCTGACTTCCTAACACTCAAAACCTTATAATAACAGAATGAAAGTTCGGGAGGTAGGAATAAAAATCGAGAGGCAATTACTCTGACAGCAATGGAGTGACAATTAACATCAAGAAAGGTGATAGAAAAAAGCACACACTGAGATTAATTGATACATAAGAAGGAGTGTTCATTCAAAATGACGCGCTTGCATCATCAAGAAAAGGTGAATTATAACGCTATAGCCTGTGTGTTGGATGGCATGGAAATACATTTTATAAAATTTTAATACAGAATAATAAAAATAAATAAATAAAATGGTTTGGCACACAAAAGGGGTAAGGTGGAATTATTTGGAAAATGTCTGTGCATGAAATACCTCATCTTTTGCTGCTGGATAAATGAGACATCAGTATAGTAAATATGTATTAAACTGTATTACACATGGTCAGATATTGTTTACTGTTTGGTTTTTATCAAAATATTATTGTTAGAGTCTGTTCAATTTAATCTGCTTATGTGAAAAACAGCAAGGACACATTTTTAATTGTGCTTGTTTCAGACAGGGAGAATGGTACCGTGGTTCATCGTGGCACTGAAGGCTGTGACAGCAGGGTGGGTGATCTGGCTGTCTTCTAAAAGGTCTCAGTGTCAGTGGCATTTCCTTAGTGCAATATTTTGTAAACTTTTCCAACCAAGATGTAGAAGACAATCAACACATTTCAATAGGAGATCTGGGGAAATCTAGCAGTTTTTAAAATTTCAAACTTATTTGTTTCAGAAACTTTAAATTCCATAAACACTTTCATTTTCCTCGCATTCAAAGCACGTACGTTTAGCTTTAGATCTCAAGGCAGTAGCTGTAGCAGCCACACAAACGTAGCTCTAGAATCTGGTCACTTCACACACCTCACAAACTAAAGGAAAGATGGTTACACAGTTTTTTAAGAAAACCCAAACTATACTTATCTCTAGTTTAAAGAAGAGTATGAAGAGCTCTTTTCAGTGTTCTCCCAAATAGGACAACTTTATGATAGAGAAAATGACGAGTAACAATTATTACTTATAGATTTCTTGGTAGGTAGCCATGCCTCTCTCTAATTTCTCTTATGTAACCTGATCATCATCCTAAATCTGTTTTCTTATGGAGAAATGCCAGCTCATGTCACATTTATCTTTTTGGGGTAGGAGGTGTATGCTAACAACAAAAACTTTCACATTTAAACTTGTTTACCTCAGAAAGAAGGGTAAGTTAGCATGCCTTACAACAAGAGCACGTAACTATTAGCCAACTGTCTTTGTCAGGAGAGGAAAAACCCTTGAAAGGTGAAGTAAAGTGGACTTATCATTTCAAGTTACACCTGGGATCCTATAGTCACAAAGGACAGTTAGCAAAATGTTATTTAAGAAAAGTACACTGAAAAATCCTAAGGCTCTACTAATGCTTAAAATCCCAAAGTAATTATTTCATATATAACCCAAGAAATGAAAAACACCCTATGTGCAGAAGCTTTTAATGTAGTGGCATCTTCCTGGTTTTCTGAAATTCTGAGATGAGCTTTGTCTTCTATTTTCTTCCTACAAACATTTTAAAGCCTTCCTAATCTTTTCTTTGCCCTATGATCCTTCATGAGCTGTCCTTTTAGTGCTTAAATAAGTATTCCACTTCGCTATCTAGAGATGGGCTTTTGAGCATGAATGACCTACTCTATTGGTAGATTAAGCTCAACATCTCATTTAGAGGAAAATTACACAGTAATCAAGAAATTATATAAGTGTAAATTGCTTTGAATGCACACTATTTTTCAAAATGGCACACATAATTCTCATTATAAATAAATTACATAAAAAATATTATTTCTGAAATCTCATTTTATTGGAACTCAGCAAAGACATGTTTGCATATTCCTATATCATGCTTAACTTTCTAATAATTTTTGTTATTCTGAAATTTATAAATGTGCAACTGTATACAACAAAACCTCAAAAAAATCTACTACTAAAATTAGGAATTATTTTATAATTACAGTCATGTGTTGCTTAACAATGGACTTACTTTCAGAGAAATGTGTTGCCAGGTGATTTTGTCATTGTGTGAATATCATAAGAGTGTATTTACACAAACCTAGATGGTATAGCCTACTGCACACCTAGGCTATATGATCCTAGACTACAGACCTTTACAGCATGTTACTGGATTGAATACTGTTGGCAATTGTAACACAATGATGAACATTTGTGTATCTAATCATATCTAAACATAGAAAAGGCACAGTAAAAATATAGCATTATAATCTTATGGACCACCATTTTATATGCTGTCTGTTGTTAACCAAAACATTGTTGTGCATGATTGTATTTAACAACATTTTACATGAATAAAGAAAGGGAAGGCCGGGCGCGGTGGCTCAAGCCTGTAATCCCAGCACTTTGGGAGGCCGAGACGGGCGGATCACGAGGTCAGGAGATCGAGACCATCCTGGCTAACATGGTGAAACCCCGTCTCTACTAAAAAATACAAAAAACTAGCTGGGCGAGGTGGCGGGCACCTGTAGTCCCAGCTACTCGGGAGGCTGAGGCAGGAGAATGGCATATAAAAACCCGGGAGGCGGAGCTTGCGATGAGCTGAGATCCGGCCACTGCACTCCAGCCCGGGAGACAGAGCGAGACTCCGTCTCCAAAAAAAAAAAAAAAAAAGAAAGGGAACATATATATCTTCTCAGGGCAGAGTATACAGGGTACACATTTCTTGCATATTAGCATCGTTGTACCTGGTTGTCTGCTCAATGGGCCCAAATCAAGCCATATACAGTGGTATATAACTCTGGTGAGTTGTATTTTCTTCATAAACCATATGAGGGAACTTCCTACTGGATTGATTGAGTAGTATTTATACAGGTCATTTGAATAATTTTCCTTTTTTATTTGGTTTTTCATTGACCCAAATCTTTTTTTATTATTATACTCTGATACCATTATTCCTTCCAATTCTACCATCAACTACCTATTCCAATATTCAAACTTCAACTCTTTGGATCTCTTTCCTGTCTTTCAAAACACTGAATCTCAGCTCTCTAATATTTTTCTTTACAATTAATCAATTGATATACAGAAAGTAGGAGAACTGAGGTCAGAAATAGAAGTAAAGTTAATGTAATAGTGGTAAGAGTTTAACTCAATCAGACTACTTAGACTTTTATTCCAACTTTATTATGTCCTGTCTGTGGAGCCCTGGCTGTGCTAATAACTTCTGCTTCCTGAGGTTACTGTAGGGATGAAATGAATAATGTATAAAAAGTGCTTGGCACTGTGCCTGCCCAAATTTTGTCATTATAGTTAACAACATGAAGTAGTCATGCGATAGTAAGGACAGAGCTAATAATTCCAAATGCTGCCAGGTGGGTATTTTGATTTCTTAAACCTTAAAGATTTACTGGAGGAGATCTCTGAGTTAGTCCTCCTATAATTTTCTTTGAATTTAGTTGAACAGCAAGAAAAAAATTATATTTACCATTCGTTCTGTGCTAGGTATTAGAGAATAAATAAGGAAAAAGGGAAATAAATAACAAGAAATGACATTTGTTAAATATTAAATAGGTGTCAGGCATTATGCTCGGTATTTTAGACATTATGCCTTAGCCAAATAGATTGAGAAGTTGCCAAGCTGGCAAGAGGTAAAGCTAAAATTTAAAGTTCTTTTGACTTCAGACCATATTCTTCAAGGAGAAAGGCAAACCAAACTACCCATAAGGCAATATAGAATGTATTAAGTACTATGAGAGATTGAGGAGTGAGTGAATTCCTACTTGGCAGAATCAGATCAAGCAAAATAGAAGAGGTGGCACTGGAGTCGCATATTAAAATATAAGAGAAAATATCACCAAGTGATAATAAATTATCCATATGCACTATTAAAATGATTACTATGTGCACTATTAAAAGCTTTATGTGTTCAACTTTCAGATAAGGATGGGAGGATGTGTTTTGGTCGGATGAGCAGACTTGATTCGGAATTGAGATCCAATAAAGAGAGCTCCAAATAGTCCTGTCTACCCAGTGTTTGGTACATTGATGGTGATAAAACTAAAAATGCAGGTTATGGAGAACTCTTTGGAGACTAAGAAATTTGGACTTTATCCTAGAGAAAAAAATAGAGTATCAGGTTGGGTATTTTAGCAAAGGAGTTACATGATCATATTTGAATTTTTAGAAAAATAAGTATATATATGGGTAAAAGATGGATTGGAGGGGATGATTTCTAATTAAATGTAAACAAAAATAAAAACAAAAACATGAATGTGATGGTTAATATCACATGTCAACTTGATTGGATTGAAAGATGCTGAGATAGCTGGTAAAGTGTTGTTTCTGGGGGTTTCTGTGAGGAAGTTGCCAGAGGAGGTTAACATTTGAATCAGTGGTTTAGGAGAGGAAGACCTGCCCTCAATGTGAGTGAACACCCTCCAATTGGCTGCCAGTGTGGCTACAACAAAGCAGATAGAAGAAGGTGGGATAAGCTGGCTTGCTGAGTCTTCCAGCTTTCGTCTTTCTCCCATGCTGGATTCTTCTTTCCATTCCTCCTGACCTTGGACATCGGGCTCTGGGTTCTTCGGTTTTGGACTCTTGGACTTACAACAGTGGTTTGCCGGGGGTTCTTGGGCCTTTGGCTACAGAATGAAAGCTGCACTGTTGGCTTCCCTGTTTTCGAGACTTTTTGACTCATAATGAGCCACTACTGGCTTCTTTCTTCCTCAGCTTGCAGATGCCTATCTTGGGAGTTCATCGTGTGATTACATGAGCCAATTCTCCCTAGT
The DNA here is from genome assembly GCF_007565055.1 of Rhinopithecus roxellana. NCBI lineage: Eukaryota > Metazoa > Chordata > Mammalia > Primates > Cercopithecidae > Rhinopithecus > Rhinopithecus roxellana. Next base: position 24,003,273 of record NC_044550.1, read on the forward strand.
AAACTCATATATGTATATATATGTGTGTATATATATATATACACACACACACACACCCATTAGTTTTGTCCCTCTGAAGAACCCTGACTAATACAAAGAGATTAATCAAATAATTTAAGTAAGAAATGGAAGAAGTTTGAACTATTAAACTGGGAGTATGAATGGATCTAGGAGAGGTAGATATAAGAGGCCCTTAGAAATGGCATATTCAGAATTTGGCAAATAAATGGATATTAATATGAAGGTCAAGAGGGCAGTCTTAAAGATATTCAAGTCATGTTGCCAGCAAGTATTCAAGAATGTGTGCAATAGTTTGAGACAGAGAACAGAGCCAGAAACAATGATAGAGGATGGAGAGATGATATATCATTAATAGAAAGATGCAAAGAGTTCATAGTACTTTCGTCATATATTTATGATATATGCTGTAAGTATACATAGTATATATAAGATAGAAGTACTATATATTCCTCCCATATGACAATGTGTGAAATTTAAAGCCGCATAAGAAAGTGAAGGAAGCAAGATCTTTAATGCAAGGGATTATGGAGTAGTAAGAGAAAGCCAAAGATAGACCTTTGGGAAATTAACTTTATAGGAGGGACAGACACAAGAAAAGGAAATACTAAAGGAGATAAGGATATTAAAACAGAGAAATCAAGAAGATGGGAGGAGACATGGCAAGAAAGAATGTCAGGGAATCTTAAGGAGAAGACTCCAAGAAAGCAGAAGCAGCCATCAGTGAAAACACAATAGTAAGGTGAAGAAAGAAGTCTTTAAGAGACTCAGATCATGTTGTCAGCAAGTGTTTAGAAATTCGTGTTGTAATTCCAGAGAACAAAGTCAGAAATTACAGATGTTCCCCAATCAGGATAACAATCAAGAAAAATAGATCATTGATGAGGCAATTAGAAAAGTTCTTCTGTGTCATTAGTCTTTTAGAATCAGTGAGTTGAGGATCAATGGTAGGTGAAGTAGCGCATTCAAGACTTTTAATGTTTTATGAAAAAGTTCACAGTGAAGAAGAATATTGGATTGGTTAAAGAATTTTTTTTCCTAAGAGAAGGATAGAATTTTTTATGTCTAAGAAGAAGGAAGCAAAAGGAAGAGGGCTATATTTCAAAATATCTTAGGAGGTGACAGACCAAGGTTTCTGGGGAAATGAAATAAGCCTTGATCAAAAGAATAACAGGAGAAAGACCAGAAAATAATTTGAACCCACCATCACCGAGGCAGAAAAAAAGAAAGGAAAAAAAAACCTGGGTGACACTGGGAGTTATTTTGAGCCATTGAAGAGAGAAGTTGAAGGGTTTTTAAAATGTGTGTGTGTGTGTGTGTGTGTGTGTGTGTGTGTGTGTGTGTGGTGTGAGTTGAATCACTTTGCTTCTTTTATAACAAAGAATGAGATGAGATCATTTGCCAAAAGAGAGCAAGAAAAGCAAGTTGCAGTAGAGGTTTCAAGGAGGCAATAAAGGTTTTATAAGATATGAAATCAACCTAAGTGTTCATCAAGAAATGAATGGATAAAGAAAATGTGGTCTATTTAGACAATGGAACATTATTCAGCCATAACAAATAATTCAATACTGTCATTGGCAGCTACATGGATGAGCCTGGAGGACATTATGTTAAGTGATCAATAAGCCAGGTTCAGAGAGACAAACACTGCACTATCTCACGCACATGTGGAAGCTAAAGAAGTTGATCTCATAGAAGTAAAGAGTAGAATGGTAACAAGAGGCTGGCAAGTAGAGAGGGGAGGAGAAGTGAGGGAACGTTTGATAAACAGGTACAAAGACACAGTTAGAAAGGAGAAATAAATTTTCGTGTTACCTTGCACAGTAGGGTATCTGTAATTAACAATAATATATTGTCTATTTCAGAATAGCTAAAAGAAAGGATTTGTATTGTTCTCACCACAAAGAAATAATGAATAAATATTTGAGATGATGAATATGCTAATTGCACTAATTTGATCATTACAAACTGTATATATGGATCAAAAGATAACACCATACTTTATAAATATGTACGATTATTATGTGTCAATTTAAAATGAAATTTAAAATTTTTTAAGTTTGAAATTTCCTGTTTGAGAGAGAGAAATTAGTTGACTAGAGATAAATATGAGGATTGCAGAGCGACGTTAAGACTCAATTTCAAATGCTGGTGCTCCAAATAGTGCAGGTGAAATTCTGGAAGGAGGGTTCAATTGTCTCAAGGCTGGGAATTGGCTCAGGTGGAACAGCAAAAGGATAAAAGAACTAAAATAATTGAGCCAGGAATCTAATCTCATATACAAGTTAAAGAAGCCAGAAAGAGAGAGGATGAACAACAGTGATGATGATGATTACGATGATGATGATGATGATGATGAAGAAGAAGAAGAAGAAGAAGAAGAAGAAGAAGAAGAAGAAGAAGAAGAAGAAGAAGAAGAAGAAGAAGAAGAAGAAGAAGAAGAAGAAGAAGAAGAAGAAGAAGAAGAAGAAGAAGAAGAAGAAGAAGGAGACGAAGAAAGAAGAAAGAAGAAGAAGGCAAACACTCTGTTGCTCTTACTGTGTGCTGGGCACCGATCTATAGTTTTGACATATATAAACCCTTTTAATCCATGGGGGGGTCATACCATGCATGCAAAAAATAGGTTTATTTCCTAACTAGGTGCACATTCCACACTCATACTTCCACTTACACTGTGCTTTATTTGTAAATGCATTTGCATATAATACATCATTTCCAACACACATTAGCAATTTGTTTTCAATTTTCTAATTCACATTCTAGATGGCTCTGGTTCAGCACTAGAACATTTAGCTCATTTTCCAAACACCACATTAATGCATGATTTAGGAAGTAAACAAGAGTTGAAAATAAAATCCTCTTGGAAATTCTGTTGTTTTAAAATCTGAAGAGTTCAGTAATCCTTTAAATCTGTAATCACTAAAGAAAGCTATTGTCACTAAATCATATGTAGTTCTACAAAAACCTCATAATGCAAAGTTCTCCAAAGAATAATTATCGTTAAATGTGACTATGAAACAATAATAGTATGTTACAAGACCACTTACGCATGCCATTTTATTTGACGTTATTGAAGTCTTTACTCTCTTGATTAGAATTGAGATTACAGTAAATCCAATCATGGCTATAAAATTATCAGAGGTGAAAAAGCAGTTCTCTAGTGTTTGATAAAACATGAATATTTGGCAATATCCATAAACAAGGAGACATATAAATTAAAGCTGGACTGCTAACCTATGAATTTTAGCATGTGATTTATTGCAACCACAAAAATACATAGTTGGTCTCTAATGTTTGATTATATTATTAGTAGTAAATATAATTATATGATTAGTAGTAAATATAGATGAAAAATATTAAAATTAAAAAGACACTTTATTTTTTTTTTGAGACCGAGTCTTGCTCTGTCCCCAGGCTGGAGTGCAGTGGCATAATCTCAGCTCACTGCAACCTCTGCCTCCCAGGTTCAAGCAATTCTCCTCCCTCAGCCTCCTGAGTAGCTGGGACTACAGGCGCCCACCACCACACCCAGGTAATTTTTGTATTTTTAGTAGAGATGGGATTTCACCATATTGGCCAGGCTAGTCTCGAACTCCTGTCCTTATGATCTGCCCAACTCAGCCTCCTAAAGTGCTGGGATTACAGGTGTGAGCCACCGCGCCTGGACAAAAAGGTACATTTCTTTTAAAATTTTTACATCTCATTGTAATCATCACAAAGAAATTTTACTTAAAATAGTATATTGATGAAAATTCTATTCAGTAATCATTTACTATAAGTATCTATAATATTTATGTTTACAGTGGCCTTTTCTTCCTCCCTTAAATGTCACGTATTTGTAAATTCTAGAAAATATATTTGTAAATTCTAGAAAATATTTTACCGTTTTTTCTTATTGATAGCCTTTCTGATTCCACATTTCCATTGTGAGACTATTTTGTAACTTTAATTCTATCTGTAGAGTATTTGTTTTCTTCTATTTGTATCTTACAAAAGTATTTAAAACCTTTGTCTTTTAATTTTCAATAACTAAAGTTTTAGATGAGATTAAATTCCAATTTTTTAAATAACACAATCTGATTTTAATGAATGATATAGAGAGTTTTTAATGTATTATGTTGTATAACTATTAATAGCACCTTAATTTTCACGGAATTGATCTCCCTTCTTTTAAACTGAGAGCCTAGAATGAGCACAAGAAGGTTCACTAACTTGTTCAGCGTTGCAGAGCAACTAGGTAAAGACTGTGGACTGGATCCAAGATCTCCAGACACCCAAAATTTTACCTCAGACTTCCCATGAATCAAGCATACAAAGAGGGCTGTACCCTGAACATCCCATCTCCATGCTCCAAACATTCAGTCTCCTTAGGATTAATTTTTAAATCTATCTAGGAAGGCATTTGTAAATTGTCAGGAGCTGAATAGTGTCTGTCCAAAAAGCCTTTGTGTGTAAACATCTCTGAAAGAGTCAAATGATAGATAGCACAGTGGGCATTTTTTATCTTCCCAGCTTCAGCCATTTGCTAGCTTATAAATTTTTAGAGGGGAGCTACAATGCTATTGAACTGATGACAGCAACAGACAAGAATTTAGAGACACCAAGATTCCTTCAGACAGACATTCCCCAAAGGAACTGAGAGCACTTAAGAGTTTAAGTGACACCTCTTCTCTAAAATCCCTAGAACAAAAACCTAAAAAAGCCATGGGATCTCAGGGCATCAGGTGTGAACTGACACAATTCATCCCTTGAATTATATCATACAATTTTACAAACTTTTACATTCACAAATCATATAGAATATGACTCCATCTATTTTTCTCTCTGGAAAGCAATTAGGCAAAATCTTTTATCTTTTTAAATTTTCTTTGATCAAAAAACAGCTAGCTACCAAGAGAAATTTCCCATTAGATATTCTGCATAAGAAATGTCTTCATGTTTATGTCAATTAAAAGATATATTTCTTTTGACAGTAATTTTGGCATATATATTTAATTGAATTGTTAATTGTGTGCTATCAGAGGAAAAATTAAATAAAATTAAAGGTATTCTTGTATGCTCTTAAAACACCAAAGTATTTTTCTAACCTATCACTACATTGACTTAAAGAATGAAGATGAGACTGTGTACTCTGTTGAAAAATATTAATGACCAATGACCAGGTAGCATGAGTTCAAATTTCATATCTGTCTTAAGCCACATTAAAGATTTTAAACAACTTGCTCTTATTCTCTGAGTCATAGCTTCTTTATCCTAAACATAGACAGGAAATTGGTAGGTGATTTTTAGGCTCTTTAGAGTCCTATATTTTTGTATAGCTATAACTTATACCTAAATACTAACATTCAGCCAGGTATAGAAGGGGGAATAGTTTCAGCACTCAACTCACCTGGTAGATGGCTGGGCTTTCAGTTTAATAATCTCTGACTAAATGGGAATTTTATGCAAAACTAATGAAGTCTTTCTCATTATTCCGAAGATTCATGGGATGTCTGGAACCTTCTAAAAACAACTCTTAACAAATGCATTTCGATGAGTTTTTTTTTTTTTTTTTTTTTTTTTTTTTTGAGACGGAGTCTCGCTCTGCCGCCCAGGCTGGAGGGCAGTGGCCGGATCTCAGCTCACTGCAAGCTCCGCCTCCCGGGTTTATGCAGCTCTCCTGCCTCAGCCTCCCGAGTAGCTGGGACTACAGGCACCCGCCACCTCACCCGGCTAGTTTTTGTATTTTTTAGTAGAGACGAGGTTTCACTGTGTTAGCCAGGATGGTCTCAATCTCCTGACCTCGTGATCCGCCCGTCTCTGCCTCCCAAAGTGCTGGGATTACAGGCTTCAGCCACCGCGCCCCGCCTACGAGCTGAATTTTTCTAAGATTTAAAAATTAAATGAAAGGAACATAACAATGAATTTTGAATTTTGCAAAAGCTAAAAAATTAAATCATGTAAGACACTGTGGATTTAAGAAGTTACTGAGTTCTCCCACTCTAATGCTGAGTATATATTAGTTAAAATGGTTCCTTTACTGTCCATTATATGTTATTTATTTTCCTAAAACTATAAGGGGATTGGGCATATGGTTAGGTTTTTTTAGATTTTTAAAATTGTTTGATGTTTAAGGAAAATCTGACTCAAACTCATGAGCTCCACGTGCCTAGAGAAAGCAGTTACCAGCACTTCTTTAAGCCAGATGGCCTCCTTAGCATTTGTCAGTGGCCTTGAAAATGTATACCCTTAACTGAAAAAGAGCAAGGTTAAAGGGTATGAATGAATAATAGCCATCACCATCAAAAGAGGAAAGACTCCAAGACTATCGCTTCCCAAAAGTGAACCAGGATATGAAGGACGCCAGGACACATTGATAGTGTCTAATTCTGCATCATCCAATATGGTAGCTGCCAGCCACATCTGTTTGCTTAAATTTAAGTTCAAATTAATTTAAATAAAATTAAATTTAAATATTCTGTTCATCAGTTGCAATAGTTACATTTCAAGTGCTGAAAAGCCACATGTGGCAAGTGGTTGCTGTACTGGATAATGCATATACAAAGCATTTCCATTGTTGCAGAAATTGGCCTGAGCTGAGCCAGTATAATGCCTGGCATGTAATAGGCACCAATGAAAATTAAATAAATTAATGAAGACATTTTGAGTATCCAAGATGAAATGAGTAAAGTTTGTTTTTAGAGGAAACAAATTTTTTTTCTGCTTTTTACATATTCAAAGGCTTTGTCTCAGTCAATCTTAAACTTTGGGGGATATCTTAATATAGGTACCACACCAGAAAGAATATTAGGCTGGTCAGTTGAATTACTGAAGTGGTTTCTAACAATAACTGTAAAACATGAATTCAGCTCTATTTTTATCTCAATTGTCATTCATACTAACTTGCGGTTTGTATAAATTGAATTATATGAAACTATTTTAGCATACACAACTTAGGGAGAACTAAAGGTTATCATCCCTATTCTCTAGATAGGAAAGTATGTTTATGTCACCGATGAGTTATTAAAGTAACACTGCTATATTTAAATTTAGAGAAATTATGTGATAATATATGGTAGCACAACTAATAACAAGGCATCTCAGGCTTAAGCCCCATTCCTGTGGCACAGAGTCTGTAACTCTTGACCCTGCATCTTGTACAAGGAACACAATACCACAGCCCTTCAACTGGCAAACTCAACTAAGACTCACATCAAATCCTTTGCACAATAAATAAAGCTATTGCGCTATTTTGAAGCATTTTGAGAATGGTACAAATAATAAGAAATAGTACATCATTTTAAAATATTGGTGACTTTTTTTGTTTAGTAGAGATGGTCAGGTGTGATAGAGAGATATCCGTGGAATTTTATATTCCACAAGTGAAGCAGCATAGCATTGTGCTCACTAGCACAAACTCTGACAGCTGCTTGGGTTCGAAGTATAAACTACACAATGTTGAGCAAATTACTTAATCTCTCAGACCTCAGTTTCCTCATCTGTAAAATTTGAATAATAATAATATTGCTTCTCTCTAGATTTAAATACATCAATACAAGTAAAGTACTAGTAATCATGCTTGGTAAATACTAAGGGCCCCAGAAAGATTAGCTGGTTTTTGTTGTTGTTGTTGCTGCAGTTGTGATGATGTTGATGAGGCTTGACTTGATAATGACTTCAAATCACTGACTATGAGAGTTTCCAAAGATGGTCCCCAGTTAGCAATGAACCTCCCAGTATTTATGCCTTTGTGTAATCTGCTTCTACATTGGATTGACTGGCTTCAACCAATGAAATGTAGTAGAAGTAACACTATTCCAGTTTTGAGTCTCAGCCTTTTTAGGCCTGACAGCTTCTCTTGAGCTTTTGGGAGCCCTTGAGTTTTCATATAAGAAGTCCAGCTGACATGATACAGAGATACGTAGAGAGAAGATGTAGGAAGACCACAAAGAGAGGGTGAGACCTTGGAGACTAGATAGAGATGAAGAGGCCTGGCCATCCTACCATCCCAGTTCAGCCTAACCTTGCAGCCATCCTGCCAAGACACTGGAAGTCATCTTGGATGTTCTAGTATTGGCCACCATCTGATGACAGCTACATGAGTGACACCAAGTTAGAACAGCAAAAGAACCATCCAGCTGAACTCCAGTTAATCAACAGAAATCTGGGGAATAATTATACGTTGCTATTTTAAGTCACTTAATGGTGGGATGGCTCATCATGCAGTAAGAGAACCAAAACACCTAGTATTATTTGCAAAACTATATGTTAATCTTCAAAATCACTGATGCAACTTAAGGCCATTTGCCCATTGCCTCCACCTTTGATAATAAGTTTTTGTTTATCTGTAACATCTGCCTCATGCCTAACTTTTCCTAACACAAACTATTTTGTTTAAGCAAATCTGCTTAACCTATCCTTTACGTAAGCTTCCTTCCATTTTTATATCTCTTATCCATAGCATTTTCACTACCAGTGATAATATCATCTTTATTAGAGGCCAATCTATTTTTATTTTCTTCTTCTAGAATGCCTTCCTTAATTTTACTTGTATTCTTCCTTGGCTCACATGTACATATTTTGTACCACATAAATGCATTGATTTTATATGGTTTATTTACGCTTGTGTCATTTGTGCCTCAATCAAATTTTCTCTTTGAAGAGTAGAAGTAAGTTGTTTCCTATCCCCATGCACTGTTTAGTATATGGCACTGCTCCATATATAAACTGTCTCTCAGGGACAGACTAATATTACCAAACTCTGGAAATAACTGACTAAAATTATCAATATGAGTTCATTAATTTATGATAAAAACAGCTATTTGCAAGGTCACTAAACAATGGACAATAGATTCCTTACATTATGGAAATTTTAACCTCTAGGCCACAGACATGGGAAGGCAAAATATAGTCAAAAGTTTGCCTGATGAGGGTGAAATGTTACTTATATCATGTGAGTGCCTGATGACATTAATCTAAGACAGTCTTATAAGCCCATATGCACAAGAAGGTTATACACACTGCCTAGCCCAGTAAGTCGTAGACTGTGTTGAATAAATTCTCCTAAAATGAATTTTATTGGGGCAGGGGTGGAAAGCACTTCTACCTAATCAGTTAAATATATTTTAAATCATCACATATAAATAATGCCTTGGATAATTTTTTAGGTTAGTAAAATGCAAAGCATATTTGTACCCTGTTAGGTGGTGAAAAAGCTCATACTGACAGAGGTTGGATAACATTAGATTGAACCAAATAAAATTCTCTTTTTACTTTCTAGATAGTTTGGCAAATTTTGACAAATTAAGTATTAGTTTCAAACATGTATTAATATTTAAAACATTTATCAATATTTACTAAAATATTTGCTAAGCATTTACCATGTGTCAAGCATTAGGGATAAAGCAATGACCTAAATAAACAAAAATCCTTACCCCAGTGGAAGTTACATTTTAGGAAAAGTTTCTGGCTTACTAAAATAAATTTAAATAAATTTTGACTCCTTAAAATAAATTACATAAAAACAAATATATGCTTATAGGTATATAGCTATTGCTTCTTTGTATTAGAAAACATACATTTTACCTCAAATTTTGAACCTGTAATACCATCAAAAATAAGCAAATACCCCCACTGATGCTGAGATTAAGAACTGCAGTTTGCTGGACATGCAAAATGTTAACCATACTTCCTAGTATATGAATTGTAAAGCATTAAGTCATTGTATTTACACCAAGAATCATCAGAGTCCTCCAAAAAATGATTTAAAATTCTTAAGCATATCCAAAGCAACTGTCCAGTGCAGTCTATGTTCTCTGACATGTTTTAAACTAATGCTTATTTTGTTAAAATTTGCCAAAATATCTAGAAATTGAAAAAAAGAAGAATTTTATTTGGTACCATCTAACATTAGCTCACCTCTGTCAGTATGAGCTTTTTCATTACCTAATAGGATACAAATATGTCTTGCATTTTACTAACCTAATAAAGTATCCAAGAGATCATTTATATATGAGGAATAAAAAATAATATTTAATTGGCTAGGTAGAAGTGCTTCCTTTCCCACTCTCTACCTTCTCTCTAGAAGCGTAAGTATTTAGCCTTCAGTAATACAGTGGGGATGACCTGAACATGTCCATAAACACATTTCCCTCTGCTTATCTAGGGCTCTCTTCCATTCATTGGGATCAGTGTTTAGATTATTTCCAGAGAGGGGACAGCACCTCATCAATGCCTGTGAAATGTCAAGGGGTCATCTGAGCATGAATTCACCATTGGAGCCTGGAAGGAATGCATTTACTTTTAACAGGCTACAGTTTTAGCCTGTGAAAAATTAGTGTGTCAAGGGATAGCCATTTAAGGAGGGTTAAAGTTACTCCACCATTAAGCCTATTGGAGTGAAATGACCAACACTTCCTGGAAGCTCCAGAGTGGGAAAGGAAATGATGGCAACAAGGCTAATTGTAAAAATACAACCTGTGGTAGTAATGATTCTAATAATAAAAATAATGCTGACAGTACTCAAAGGGTTACAAATCTGAGTTACTGGATGTAATTCCTAAAAAGATTCCTCACTATAACATTACACCACTTGTCCCTAATAAGCACCTTTATAATAAAGATAATTCTTTAACATATTTTTATTAACATCAAGCATTTCCTATGTTATAAAAATACACGATACACTGTAGTTGTTTTATTTTTGACCGGTAAGATTATTCCTACTTTCCAATGTAAACATGTGACACAAATTTCTTTGTTGAAGACTTTTACTACAAATCTTATGGAAAAATCTGAACACTTAAGATCAAATTCACTGACCTGGTTAAAGAGAAGATTATATGTGGCTTCGTAATACAGCAGAAAGATCATAAAGTCAAGCAGTTGTTAGCTGTTTCTCATTGAATAGATATTTAACTTACGCTTCCTCATCTATTAAGAAAAGTATAATAATATCACTTCAAAAAGTTATCAGATGGAATGAGTGTGAAATACCTCATACACTGCCAAATCACTGAAGGTTAATTATGTGTCTATTTCTTATAAAACCATATGAAAGGCCGGGCATGGTTGTTCACGCCTGTAATCCCAGCACTTTGGGAGGACAAGGCAGGCAGATCACCTGAGGTCAGGAGTTCAAGACCAGCCTGGACAACATAGCAAAACCCCGTCTCTACTAAAAATACAAAAATTAGCTGGACATGGTGACGGGCACCTGTAATCCCAGCTACTTGGAAGGCTGAGACAGGAGAATCACTTGAACCCAGCAGGTGGAGGTTGTTGCAGTGAGCCGAGATTGCGCCCCTGCACTCCAGCCTGGGCAGTGGAGACTCTGTCTCAAAAAATAATAATAAAAATAAAAATAAATAAAACCATATGAAAGAACAAGTCATACTTGAACAAGTGAAAGAAATTCATAACACATCCAAAATATTTGCTAACATTAATCACCATCATGTAACCCAAACAGGCTCCTTTGTAGGACTAAAGACTTCACCATCCCCATAGGAGACCTTTCTCATTAAGTATACCAGCTTCAAGCAGCTAGAAACAAATTTGATTTAGCAATTCAAAGGCAAGGATACAAGGATTTTCACAAGGTAATACATAATAAGGTAATATAAAAGTATGAACTTTAAATTAGGAGCTTCATTGGCCTTCACGGCTGGCCCTTGCTGCCTCAGATGAAGCCACTATTTAGACAGAGAATGGAGCAAGAATGTCTGTACATAGATCACAGCCATACAGTTTGAGATTGAGTCTTGTGTGGAAGTTTCTGACAACCAGATTTTTGCAGCCAAAACAGTGTTGACAAGGAGCTTGCGAACTGAAAGGAAACTGCAGACAAGACTGAAACCTCTTCTGGTTGGGTTTGATAGTAGCCTTTGCAAAACGGTAACTACAGATTAGATGATTTTCAAAAGGCAGAAAGTTGAATGAATTGTATGCTTCTTTTAGTTTCAAATATCTTTCTAATATATCATCTAAATTCCTACTCTTACAGCTCTTTCCTCATCACTTCAGTAGAGAGAGAGAAACTCAGAAGCTACTGAATTTTTTTCTAAGAAAGTCAGACCTATGCTAAATCTAATAAGAGGATTAGCACAGACTTCTGGCCTGCTCTGCTTTTATTTATGCGTGGTTCATAAAGGCATGTTACTGATTCCCATTTAGCTTGTTATCCACTCTAATCCTGTTATTTTTCTGCTACTGTTGCCTCACTCTGAAAGGTTCAGTCTTGTGTCCTTAGGATAGTTTTCTCTTCACAGGTGAATTGTTCTTTATTGTCTCTATCAAATATCACTCATCAAAAGCATCTTGAAATGCAATGTTCCTCTCCAGAATCTCACTTTTGAGGTACAGTCAAAATACCTACGAAGGCCTGAACGATTGGCAAATAAAATTATCACTAACATATACTAAGTATTATAAAATGGTTATGATAGTGTACAGATTGCAATGGATATAAAAAGACACCTAATGCTTGTCCTCAAAGTGATAAGCTACCTGGGGAGGCCTGAAGTCCAGAAACACAAGCAGTGTATGGAGCTGAGAAGACAGCAGTCTGAAGAGGAGAGGCCGAGGTCAAGGTGGCTAAAGAACAGCCTTGAAGGAAGGTTAAGATGCTGCTTCAAGTAAAGAAGGGGAAATCCAATGATAAGGGCAAGGGAGTCAGTTGTAGCACAGGCATAGAGGATTTCTACAGCCTATTTAGGTCATCCTGAGAGGACCAGGGTGCCTGATATCAAGACTTCACTCAGAGACTTAGAGAGAGAGAGAACCTAGGTAGATGTGCTTGCACCAAACTAGGGAGAGCACTTCATACTAGGACAGGGCATCAGAATATTCAAGAGGGTAGTATGGCATGGCATTTAAAATATAATCTGAAAAGCTGGGTTCAAGTCTAGGTGATGTTGCCAACTAACTGTGAGTGTGGGGGAAAGTTTCTTGCACTTATATCTTCAGGTATAAAGTGGGAACTCCAATAGTACCCACTCACAGGGCACATGTGGGTGCACAAGACAATACGAGATTAATAATACTGGCCTAAGCCAGGCGCTGTGATATAAGGGAGCACTAAAGATATAGGTGAGCAAAGCACATTCAATTCCTGTTGTCAGGGGTTTAGGTTAAGAAGTTTGGGATTTATTGGGTTGGGTGAAAAGCAGCCCTTTATTGTTGGTTTTAAACAGAGAAGTATTGGATGAAAACTGACTTGGAGGTAAATAATTCACTAGTCTCGCAGTGTAATATTTATATAGGGTACAACAGCTAAAGGTAATACCAGCAAGGGGCTTTATAGCAGAAATGTTAGAATGGGCCGGGCACGGTGGCTCAAGCCTGTAATCCCAGCACTTTGGGAGGCCGAGACGGGCGGATCACAAGGTCAGAAGATCAAGACCATCCTGGCTAGCACCCGTCTCGACTAAAAAATACAAAAATCTAGCCTGGCGAGGTGGCGGGCGCCTGTAGTTCCAGCTACTCAGGAGGCTGAGGCAGGAGAATGGCGTAAACCCAGGAGGCGGAGCTTGCAGTGAGATGAGATCCGGCCACTGCACTCCAGCCTGGGCGACAGAGCGAGACTCCGTGTCTCAAAAAAAAAAAAAAAAAAAAAAAAAAAGAAGAAATGTTAGAATGACTTTCTAGTTAAAAGTGATAAAAGATCAAAACTGTAGATCCAAAGGAATGCCCATCATTACATGTTTGGCTGAGATCTGAAGTGGTAAAGTGGAGAGGAACATCGCAGTTAACAGGGTACATACTACTCCTGTGGAATTTTACACCTTTTTGGTTTTATTAGATTTCATAGTCATTATCTATATGCACTAAAGAAATAAGAAACCATTTACTGACTCATGTCTTAATTCTCCCGAGATTGGACAGTTGATTATAACTGAGCAGCAAACTACTTCTATCAAGAGCAAGAAGAAACCAAGCAAATCAAAATAATTTGTGTGAGCCATTAAATACGAAAAAAGAGTAAGTTAATGGAAAGAATGCAGAGCTGGAAGCTCAGTAGATCTGGTCTGAGTCTTACTGCTGCCATTACCACCTTGAAAAAAATAATCACTCTTTTCTGGGTCTTAGTGTCTTCAACATGAAGATACAGAACCCAAGGTTTTCAAAAGTCCTCTTCAGTTGATCTCGTACAAGTAGAAAATAGGATAGTGGTTACCAGAGGCTAGGCGATAGGGGAAGATGGGGAGAGGGTGGTCAACAGGTACAAAGTTACAGTTAGATAGGAAGAAGAAATTGGGTGTTCTTTTATACACTAGGGTGACTATAGCTAATAACAGTTGTTAAATCAAGTTTAGCCTAAAGCTGCCTTCTTACATATTTAAGTTCGACCTAAAGGTTTTTCTGTACATTGTGAACTATAACATGTGGAGGTGTAAACAGACTGGGTAGCCTACACTTGTGCCAATCACCAAGTTTTGGCCAAACAAAACTCCTACCATGTTGGTCAACTGCTCCAACCATGTTCGAATAAGGCAAATATTGAGCTGTAATCAATCCAGTTGTTTCTGTACCTCACTTCCCTGTGTTGCATGTCACTTTTCCTTTTCTGTCCATAAATCTTCTTCCACCAGGTGCCTGCACTGGAGTCTCTGAGCCTATTCTGGTTCGAAAGACTTTCTAATTCATGAATCGTTCATTGTTCAATTAAACTCTTTCAAATTTAATTTAGCTGAAGTTTTTCTTTTAGCACAGTATATTATATACTACAAGATAGCTAGAAGAAGGCTGGGCGTGGTGGCTCACACCTACAATCCCAGCACTTTGGGGGGCCAAGTTAGGCAGATCACCTGAGGTCAGGAGTACAAGACCAGCCTGGCCAACATGATGAAACCCTGTCTCCACTAAAAATGCAAAACTTAAACTGGGCGTGATGGCACATGCCTGTAATCTCTGCTTCTCAGGAGGCTGAGGCACGAGAATCACTTAAACCTGGGAGGTGGGAGGTTGCAGTGAGCCCAGATTTTGTCACTGCACTCCAGCCTGGGCAACAGAATGAGACTCAGTCTCAAATAATAATAATAACTAATAGTACTATAACTAGAAGAGAATTTTCAATTTATCATCACAAAGAAATGGTAAATGTTTAAAGTGATAGATACGCTAATTACCCCAATTTGATCATTATACAATGCACATATGCTTTGAAACATCACACTGCACCCCATTAATATGTCACTGTAAATAAAAGTTTAGAAATGTAAAAAAAAAAAAAAAAAAAAAAAAAAAAAAAAAAAGTCCTCCTAGCTCCCAAATTCCAGAATTCTATGACATAACTCAAAGAGCCATTCCAAACAATCTACTCATGTAGAGAGAACTGTTACCTTCTCTTGTAGGTTAGCATCATTTTCAGCTCTTTTGATATGGGAGAGGGGCAGGGAAATGCTGGGTAGAGAAAGGGGGTCCCTGACTTGGGCTCCACTCTTGGGCCTGCGCCGAAGTACCTAGGTCAGGACAGGCACTCCTGCTTTCACACCCAAATGTTACGTTTCCCAAAACCACGCTGTCCTGTCACACCCCCATCCTGTGCCTGTAAAAACCCCGAGACCCTAGTGGGCAGACACACATGAGGCTGGACGTCGAGAGAAACACATCAGCGGAAGAACACACAAGTGGCTGGACATCGAAAGGACGTCTAGGGTGGCATGCCAGTGAAAGAGCACACTGACAGGGGCTGGTAGGCCAGCAGGCCATCGACTGGCGGAATGATGTGGAGATTGGCCAACGCAGACAGAAGAGAGCCCGGACCGCTGAGTAGTCCTACTCCAGGGGAAAATCACCTTCCCACTCCTTCCCGCTTCTGTCCTCCCCATCCACCTTGCTAAAAGCTTCCACCATTCAATAACACCTTGCACTCATTCTCCAAGCCCACGTGTGATCTGATTCTTCCAGGACACCAAGGCAAGAACCCTAGGATACAGAAAGCCCTCTGTTTTTGCAATAAGGCAGAGGGTCTAATTGAGCTAACACAAGCCACCTGTGGACAGCTGAACTGAAAGAGTACCCTGTAACACACGCCCACTGGGGCTTCAGGAGCGGTAAGCATTCACCCCTAGACACTGTTGTGGAGTCGGAGTCCCTCATTCCGCTCCCCTGTATGCTGCCCCTAGAGGTTTGAGCAGGGAGGCACTGAAGAAGAGAACCACTCCCCCGTCACATGCCTGCGGGGACAAGGGAACCTTTCCCGTTTCACTTTCATTACAGAAGAATTTCACTTACTTACATAAAATACAAATAAGTAACACAGTATTTTTTTCCAGTGGCATGTGGGAGCCAGACATAGGTGCAGCGTACTGTTAAGTTTTTAGAAGTATCGAAAGCCAGTTGACTTTAGGCTATGAAGTTAGAACTGATCCTGCTGGGATCATTTGTACCCTATATCTTTTCAGATGCTACACGTAATGCTTTTGTTTTTGAGTTTTATTTTGTTTTGTTCCCCTTTGGAAAGCCAGTTGTTAAACATTTATCAGCACACCACTAGTCTTCCTTCAGTGGGATAAGTAAACCAATACTGTTAAACAACAAAGGTCTTCTGCTTTTGAATTATGATTGGCTCCATGCTAAAAATAGTAGGAATTGTTTCAAAGAATAATTTAAGACAAAATAGTTATATTTCAAACAATGTGCAGTGAGATGTCACAAGTAACAAAACTTCCACTCTTCCATGTCTTTTCCTGTTGTCTCAAGATAATTTTGATTTATATAAATGAAAGCTACCCGGAAGCTATAAACCCTAATTCCAAACCCAGCCGGAAATCACAATCAAGACTGCTAGCTTGTGACTTGTCCCCAGTAGGATGTCCCCGGAAGTGAATTAGCTTTGCATTAAACATCACCAGGGATAAACAAGAAAACTCACCCTAGAAGTGCTGCCAGCGGCTTCACATCAACTCACAGAAATAACTCAAGGCAAGCTTTACTCCTATATGAATCTAAGAGACTCTAAATTTGGTTTGCAAGATTGCCAACACATGTTACAATGCTTCCTGGGGCCCAGCACCACCACAGAATCATTCTAAAGAAAGCCAACAGTAGTGGGTGAGAAAGGAGCTTTATATCTGGATTTAGTTTCTCATAAATGAAATAAATGTGTCTTTTTAAGGCTTTCTGCATGCCTGATCACAAAAATAAGAAACGCTGCAGATTTATAGGACAAGAAGACTGAAGTTCCAAGTGTCTTTGTCCCAGAAAAGTTAAATATTTGAAGCTAACTTGTTACAAAATCCTGCCAGAACTTTCCAGACAATAATCAGAGTTTGTACTGAAGAGAGTGACCAAGTACAACAATCTCATGAAGTTTTGAGCTCCGTATTCTTTTAGTTTTCTCACTGTTTTTATCAAATGTACTCTATACAACAGTAAGGATAACAACAGAAATAACTGACGTTATTATTATTTGGCACATCATCTGATGTTAGGTGGTGCAAGCCATCTGTTTACCCAAATGTGAGTGTAAATTTTTAAAGAAAAATTTTAAAAGTGAAATTGCTTTAGGACCTATGATAGAGATCAAAGCAAATATCTGAAAACTTCTGTCAGCTCAGAAGTGTGAACTTGATGTTACCCGATTGTGTTCAAAATGTGACTTAAACTTCATTTCCATTTCTAAGAATAATGCCCACAAAATGAGCTAATCATGCATTCCTTTGTGAGCCTATCAAGCTAACAACTGTTAGAAGTATTAATATCAATATTTTAAAGTGTATACCATTTGTAAATCAACAAAATTTGCTAACTAGTCCTGTAAGAATTATTGGGAAATGGAAAGATAAAAACATTTTTTTTTACAATGAAAAACAATTTGTAAAATTAGCAACATATTTAGCTCAATAATTAATATCAACATCACATATCTTAGTCCTAAATCTATTCTTTTCTTCTAATAAATATTATTTTAAGCCCATCAATAAACATTTCCTGAGATAAGATAAAGGATAAAAGATAGTCTTAAAAATAAGCAAGGCATCAAATAAAACTTTCCAAGTATAATCTTATTCTCTTTTTGGTATTGGTTTTATTATTATCAATATTGTTAATTATTAACATCATTAAAATGATGCAGGGATTTACTTCTAACAGGAACATGAACAAGGTTTCGCTCATGTTGATGTAAAATTACTATAAAATACAAAGTCTCCTCTATTCTCAGGAAAGAGAATTTGTGGTTGTGTGCAGTGATTTTTCATTTCTATTGAAGTAGCTATATCTGTTGGTCAAAAAAAATATATAAAGTAAAAAGGTTCACTTTGAAATCTACATGCAAATTTTGCAATAAAAACATTTTTTAAGCTGTAAACAATTTTTATCTAATGTAGAGGATTTCTGGTGCTGCTACAAAACAAAAAGTAATCACACCAAATACATTAGAGGCATCATACTAACCAAGCCTGACAGTGCTAGGATCGGGAAGCAGACATAATCTTATTATTTGGCTGTAGCTTGGACAGCTTCTAGGCATGACTTAAAAAACAGAATTTAGAAGATTACTTTCTAAAATGGCATTTTCCCATTCAAGCTTCTGTTTCCAATTTGTATTCTCTCACACTCCATTTCTCTCCTCACTGCCTTTTCTCACTCAGCCTCTTTTTTCTCCTCTAGTCACCTTTTTGCTTCTCCTCCAGGCTTCTTGGCCAGCTATTTGTAAAGTCCTAACACACTTCCATGGGATTTCCTGTTTGCCTATTATGAACTAAATGCAAATTGTCTCAACATTATGCTAACTATGAAAGACTGGGTTAGAGAATAGCTCACATATAATGTCATTGTTGTTTAGTGAAATGTTGACATGGGTCCAAATTTTTCTTAAATGAGTTTACCAAAGGCCATTATCAAGGAACTAGATCTTAGGAAACATTTATACAAAACATGGTGATAGTGGGAACCAGATGCTTTGGTTTCTATTACAACACTTTTGGGGGGGTGTTTTTTGTTTTCTTTTTTTCTGGTATAAAAAGCAAGTTTCCATGCTTTATCATAGACAGTTTGTAAGTAAGCTGTATCACAGTTTGCCTCCAGTAATCTGTGGCTGTTATTAATACAAATGGAGAAGGGCTATAAATTCCAAACTGACATGGTTTCCGTGGTGTGAATCCCCAGATTTTTCTCTAATCCCAAGATTAGATACTGAAGTGCTGCTTCAATTGTACAATATTATCACATCCTATCACTTGGCCCCATTTCAACCTGGAGCATTTATTGACAATACTTTCCAAGTTGTTGCTAAGTTGTGAGCACTCCACCTTATCTGTTGCTTCTTCTACAGCCTTAACTAGCAAGGCTCCCTTAGAGGAAGTGTCCTGTGAATACACCACCAGCTACAGTCACATACAGTCACATACAGCCAGATACAGCCAGCTTGTTTTGGCCTCCTTTAATACAAAAGACCCTTAATAGTTATAAACATTTATTTACTCTCGATTTCTTTTTCACGTGGAAGGGTCAGTCTACTTTGATTTATTTATTTCATTTGTGTGTGTGAGTGTGTGTGTGTGTGTGTGTGTACATATGCTAATGTCAAATACCTCTCTCATTCTCTGTTTGGATTTCTTATCGACCTCCTGAAAGCCATGTGAAGATATGAGGAATTATTTGTTCTTATTCACAGCCTTATTTTTCCCCTTAAAACATTATGTATGTGCATTTCTAGTATAAACAGTGAATAAAGCACTTTAAAATCAGGTAAAAGTCAATGCCCTTACCACAGTAGACAATGAAGGCATCAGAAATATCTAGTGATATGTGATGAGAAAAACACCTCTTGTCAGCTGAAAATAGGACTTTGCAAGCTTCCCAGATAATTGGAGTTTTATAAATACATAAATGCTCACACACAAAACACTGGGCAACCTTGAATCAGCTTGTCATCTCCACTTGGATATCCAATAAACATCTCTCAAGGACCAAAAGTGAACTTCACATCATCCCAGAACATTCATTCTTTTGGCAGGATTCTTCAACCTAGTTCCTATCAACTCCAACCCCCCAGTTGTTTAGACAACAATCCCAATGTCTTCATTGATTCTCTTTCACTGTATATCCAATCATTCTACAAATCATGGGTTTAACTCTCAAATCCAACCACTCCTCTCCACGACTTTTCTGACTTTTCCTCTGGTTTAGGCCACTATATGCTCTTGTATGAGTTTTTGTATTAGCATCTTAACTAACCTTTAAGCTTTCATCCTTCTCCTTCTTTAAGTCTTTGCTTAACAGAGTAGCCAGTGATTCTTGTTAAAGCATTTTAGATTACAGCAATTTTATACTTAAAATTTTCCAATGGTGTCCCTCCCCACTCATAAAACAAACAAACAAACAAACAAAAAACCTTACCCATTATAGTGGTCTTTAAGGCTCTGCAAAATCTGGTCATCATTTCCTACCTACCCTCTGCTTTTCCCACTCACTCCACAGACACAAGTCACTTTCCCACTGCTCCAACACCGAGGCCATGCTCCCTGCTTCATGGGGAACTTAGAAAGTGCCTGGAGCATAGCGCTATCTGGTAAAAATGTATGGAATGTTTACATGTTCTGTATCTATTACACATCATTGAGTACGTCATTTGTGTTTGGCTCATTGGCATAGTATTTTTTTTTTATTGGACTAGAATTATTAACAATGGAATAAAACATGAGAAAAAGGAAAATCCAATTTTATTTACTGGCACTTCCTGTTTGCTGGTACCCCTAATATCCACCTGGGTCACCCTTGACCTTTTTCAGGTCTCTACTCAAATATCGCCTTCTTTGTGATGCTTTATATGACCTGCTTAAAACCTTAAGCCCCACATATCTCCCTATCCCCTTTCTCTATTTCCATTTTTCTCCTTACAACATTTCACAATCTGTCATACAATCTATTTCTTTTATTGACTGTGTTTATTGCCTATCTCCCCTTACTGGAATATAAGTTCCGTGAGGGTAAGTATGTTGGTCTGTTTTGTTTTCTGCGTTATTCTTAGTACTTAGAAAGTGCATGGAGCATAGAGGTTCCCAATAAATACATGTGTCGGGGGGTGCTAAATGTGTATCTACTGCATGTCATTGAGTATGTTGTCTGTGTTTGGCTTGTTGGCATGGTATGTTTTCTGGAATGGAACAGAATTATTAATAATGGAATAAAACTTGAGATAAAGTAAAATATGATTTATTTAATCTCTGTTAAAATAATGACAATCTATTGATTTTGTTAAAGAAAAATACATTTTTGTAAACGTAACTGCTATATATACAGCAGGCTAAATATTCCCAAATGTTAGAATTTCTATGTGCACTTCATCTGTTTTATAAAAGGTTTATAATCTGGGGAAGACAAAAATAAAAAGTGTAATGACATACATAATAAATTGAAACAAATAGGGAATATTAAAAACTTAAAATGTACAACATTGAGTTACACATAAAATAACAATCTGAGGGGTTATAAGATACTTGCACAGTATACTTCAAAAGTATTTTCATTTAAGTATTTCATACACAAGTATAGTTGAGATATAAACTGGGGGACTCTGCTAGAATTTTACAGCTTTCTTTGACCTATGGATGCTCTAAGTCCTCCAAATTTCAGTAAATCATCAGAGGACTTTATCCTCAGTTCCTTTTGTCCTCAGCTTTTGGCCTTGTGCCTTCTGACCAGCTCTCTGTCCAGCACTGCGCGAAAGTCTCCTTGTAAACAAGGAAACAATCCCTTTTGATATTGTCAGAGGCATCTGAACCAGAGCGACTCCATCTTGAACAGGGTCTGGATAAAATGAGGCGTAGACCTGCTGGGCTGCATCCCCCAGAGGTTAGGCATTCTTAGCCACAGGATAAGATAGGAGGTCACAAGATATAGGTCACAAATACCTCACCGATAAAACAGAAGGCAATAAAGAAGCTGGTCAAAACCCACCAAAATCAAGACGGTGACGAAAGTGACCTCTGATCTTCTTCACTGCTCTTTACATGCTAACTACAATGTATTAGCATGCTAAAAGACACTCCCACCAGAGCCATGACAGTTTAAGAATGCCATGGCAACGTCCTGCCCTATAAAGTCTAAAAGCAAGAGGAACCCTCAGTTTCGAGAAATCCCCACCCCATTCCCGGAAAACTCACGAACAATCCACCCCTTGTTTAGCATAAGATCAAGAAATAACCCTAAAAATAGCCAACCAGCAGCCCTTGGGGCTGCTCTGCTTATGGAGTAGCCATTCTTTTGTTCCTTTACTTTTTTTTTTTTTTTTTTTTTTTTTGAGAAGGAGTCTCACTCTGTCACCCAGGCTGGAGTGCAGTGGCCAGATCTCAGCTCACTGCAAACTTCGCCTCCCGGGTTTACGCCATTCTCCTGCCTCAGCCTCCCGAGTACAGGCACCCGCCACCTCGCCCGGCTAGTTTTTTGTATTTTTTTAGTAGAGACGGGGTTTCACCGTGTTAGCCAGGATGGTCTCGATCTCCTGGCCTCGTGATCCGCCCGCCTCGGCCTCCCAAAGTGCTGGGATTACAGGCTTGAGCCACCGCGCCCGGCCTCCTTTACTTTCTTAATGAACTTGCTTTCACTCTACTCTGTGGACTCACCCTGAATTCTTTCTTGCCCAAGATCCAAGAACCTTTTCTTGGGGTCTGAATTGGGAGCCCTTTCTGGTAACAATATTACTAAAGATTTTAGATTGTCACCTAGCCATGAAGGCTAATGAATGTCTTTGCTAAAATAAAAACATTTCTCTCCACAAGGAAAAATGCTAGTTATACCCACTAATATAAGTTACAGCTATAGCTGCTAATATAAAATAAGCAAAGAGAAAATATGGTAAGTATAATTAAGAAGAAGTCAGGAATAAGATTAGTACATAAAATGTCTACTGCAAGGTAATTAATAAAGATAACCAACTCTGAATTTTGTCATAACCATTTCAAAGCAGGGACCTAATCAAGTTCATGATTCTGTAGCCATAAGTTTAAAAATAAAATATTTCAAGGAAACCCAATTATCCATAGTATTACAATCAATAAATGCCTCCTATTTCTTCATTCAAGACTGTGTAATGAGATAAGCAGAGTCCTAAAAAACATCTTTAAATGAGACAATTAGTATAAAAGAATAGGTCAAAAGGCATAAAAGCTGAGAACAATTTAATCAAAACTAATTCTTGAGTGAAACAGTAAATTCACTGATTTTTTTGCCACATCACTAGTAGCATGTAGAGTAGCAAGAAATGTTCAACATTTGTTGAAGATGGTTTTTAAAAGTCAAATGAGTTACTACTTCTCCTTTAGTTCTCTATAATCATAATCACTGTGTGTTCTTTCATAGGCAAATCAAGACAGTATTAATTTATTCTAAAAAAGAATGTATTTAGGCTAAGTTATTCAATTAATTATATAATTTGGCACCTGAATTATCTTACAGTTTAAAAATATAACCTTATAGTGACCAAGAATATAAACTGAAGGAAGAAAAGCATCACAACACGAAGAAAAAATTGATTCTATTTTGATAAAATACAATCCAAAGGAAAAAAGAAGTTACTTTTGGTTTGTGTCACAGCCCACTTGAATATGTTTGGAATTGTTCCCTGGATCTGAACCTTTTGTATAAAGACATTTGCTAGCTCTTAAGAGAGTCAGTGAAAGTGGCAAAGTAAATATGTGTGAAGCATCTAAGAGCTTCTAAATGAAACTAATTTAATGATTTAAATATAAATGAGTCTAAAACATACATACTAATTTTCCTTTAAAATGTACTTTTATGAAAAAAAATGAGCTTCACAACTTATAGTGCATCATGTAATGAATGAGCTCCCTCAGTTTTAGCCATGTCTACATTGTAATTTTATTAAAGCCACTCTAGTCTAAACTTTATTTTTTCCATCAGCTACATCCGATTAAAAAGCTTAGAAAGAGCAGCCAGGCGCGGGGACTCACACCTGTAATCCCAGCACTTTGGGAGGCTGAGGCAGACACATCATCTGAGGTCAGGAGATTGAGACCAGACTGGCCAACATGGCAAAAACCCATCTCTACTAAAAATACAAAAATTAGCCGGGCATGGTGGTGCATGCCTGTAATCCCAGCACTTTGGCAGGCTGAGGCAGGAGAATCGCCTCCCGGGGAGGTGGAAGTTGCAGTGAGCCGAGACCTTGCCACTGCACTCCAGCCTGGGAGAAACAGCGAGACTCCATTTCAAAAATCAATAAATAAATAAAATAAAAATAAAAATTTAGAAAGGTTTACTGTGAAAACAGGAGAAAGGACCAGAAGCTTGGTGTTATAATCCCATCTCTAATTTTAATTGTACAGGGGTTGGTTTTGTTTTCTTTTGCTTTTTGTTTGTTTGTTTTTGCCTCACAATGCAAATATGAAGCAGGTGACTGAGAAATAATATATACATGATTCAAAAGCTAAATTAGCATACCTTTCCCCTACTTCCTCTTTTCCAAGTCTCCTTTACATCAGTAAGGACATAGAAGAAAAGGAATATACCCAGGCTGTTATTTAGTCAGTTACAGTTGTTTCCTACTGATAGCAGTTCCTTGCCTCAGTTTCCCTATGTTATATGGGTTTTAAATATTTTGAATCAACCCTAGATGAAATTTATGGACAGTAGATATGTTTTAAGTTACTCTTTCAAGAAGAATCTTGGACAGGCCCAGGACTCCATTTTGCAGTCAAAAAAGAAAAAAAAGAAAAAAGAAAAAGAGAAAGAGAAAGAAGGAACAAAAGAAAATCATGTGTAAGAATTAGGGCTGGAAAATGAGGCTTAATGAAGGTCTACTTATGAAACAGTTGTACCAATCGGCCTTTTTGCCCATCCCCTCTCATATAGCTTTTATTAACCAAAAAAGAAAGAAAACAAAAAGGAAACCCAGTGATCATCTCAATTGAAAAAGTGATTAATCTGCTTTGGCAGAACTAAGTGGGAATGTTGGAGTCTCAAGGAAAACTTTAACAATTCTGCTTTTTACGGGTCCTTCAATCAACTCCTTTGGTCCGCACCCTATATCACACAGTGAAGCCTGTCAGCCAGCCAATTACACCCTTGTCCCCAGTCAAACTTCTCAATCATGGAAGAGCCCATCTGGAGAAAATTCACAAGAGCTAGCAGAAATAATAAGTTTGTCCATCATTTTCAAACATGAGCAGACAACCAAAAACCACAAGACATATGGACAAATCAATCTGAAGAACTTCAATTGATAGGAGAGGGGAGAAGTTCCTTTCCTGGCCCAAGCTGGGCAAATTAGTCCCTTTCCTAGGAGTTTTGAATATAAGACCAAGAGAATTGGCTCAGTTTATCCTTAGTCACTTAAGACAAATCAATGTAAAATCCAGACTTTTTGTTTCCTATGTTTTTTGTTTTGTTTGCTATGTGGAAAAAACAATAAATCTACAATAAGAAAGAAAAAAAAGGGCACCCAGAGAAACACAGAGAAGAGAGACAGACGGTTTTGTCAACATCCAAATTATGTTCTGTTTTATTAATTTCTGAGGCTGAAATACATCGATGCTTTGCCAGAAGCTTGTCACTTTCATGTAATTTTGCTAAATTTAACTTTTAAGTAGTTTAAGGTGATTCTGAACAAATATAGTATCTTTATATATTATTAAATTGGATATATTTTTTGATAATGCAACAAAATTTAGTAATTCTTTTGTACTTCAGACATAAATATGAGATGCAACAAGTCATAAAACTAACTTTGGTCTATTTATATAACATATATTTTCCCCTTTACAACTATTAAGATGCTATACACACATTGTAATGGCACTACTGATTCAAAAATGCCCTTCAAGCTGAATTTTTATAATTGTCTTCTGAGCATTTTTTATAGAACCTTAAGTTCTTTCAAAGACTCATGGCATTAAAAGTGGTAAATATCATGTTTTCTCAATTTCCATATTTATAAGTTAGAATGTGAAATTTTCTCAGGCACACTAAGTATGGGGGTAAATGAAGATCAAACGGGTTAGCCTCATTCATTCAACATCTTAGTCTCTCAACTGAGCAACAGTCACCACTGTAATGTTTTTGACTATTATGCCATAAATGATTTTTTGCATCCATATTGGGCCTTTATTTGAACATGATTATAAAGTAATAAAGAGCTTATATTTGTTTAGGCTGGTTAAGTTATGCTATAGCAACAATCCCAAATTCTCAGAAATAAATTTGTTTTTCTTATTTACAGGATATATCCAATGTGGGATTGGTGGGTTGCAGGGGACAGAGGTACTCCATTAAATGCAGTCACTCAAGGACCAGGATAGTGAAGATGATGGTGTTACCATCTTGTAACCACACCTAGAGATGTGGCCTTCTTTGTAACCATGGCAAAGGAAGAGAAAAGACTGGAGAATGGACTTTTCACAGATTTGGACCAGAATGGCATGTGTCATTTCTCCTTACAAAATGTCCACTGGCAAAAATTAGTTTTATGTCTTCTCTAACTACAAGGAGGCTAAGAAATGTAAGAGAACCAATGGAAAATTGAGAACCAATGGAAAATTCTGACACAGAGCCTGAGGTGATGACACTGCAAATTCACTTCAGAATAACCTTTACTAGTTTCCAAATCAACAATCCTATATTATACATAATAATGCCACTTTTATACTATAAAATACACTGTTTAAAACATTTGTGACAACTATTTCCAATTATGAGAAAAAAAAGTTTACCCCATCAGTAATGTCACGTAATTAGAGAAAACCTTACAAAAAAAGAAACCTAAATGTTTTATCTTATCAAGTAAAAAAAAATAGAAATAATTTAACTGTTTTGTTAAGCAAAAAGTGCAAATAAAAAAGACTAATATCTTCCCACTAAGAATGTTTTCCATTTTGATTCTATATACCATACTTAAATTTTATGTAAACTTTTATTTTAAATGATCCCAAACCAAATGTAAAATATTAGGTTATTTTCAAATTTATTAGTTAGCAACCATGTTTTGCTCACATAATTTATTTAAAGTAAGTTTAATGTTTTTTAATTTGTTAAATAAAAACATATTTCATATTATAAACACTATTAAAAATTGATTTATAAATAAGCCCTATAATAAAATCTTTAATAACGCACTGACCAAAAGATTTTTATTTACTTAAAATTGTTTATCATGTAACATTAAATTTTTTTTCCAAAATTCCTATTTATTTTTTAAGATAATCTGTAGTGATATAAATAGATTGCTAGTAAGAAAAAAAATAAAATATATACCTAGAAATTGCTAGTATAGAAAAAAATCACTGTGCTGAAATTGGGAAACCTGAGTTCTCAGACTACCTCTGCACTCCATTTCCCTTGTCAGTAGATCAAGGGTTCGCTTCACTGGAAGACCACTGTAGTGCAAACAGTGGACCCTCAGAACCCTCACACAGCGTTTCATCAGACCAAGGCTTCACAGCAGAAAGGCATTGAGAACCTCGCTCAGGCGCAAAGAGCAGTGACAGACCCAAAGAAGAAGTTCCTCTTATTTTGCATCCTTCTGTCCTCTTCCGTATGCTCTTGAATTATTTCTTAGGATTACTGCTTTAGGTAAAAAAGTGAAGCAAAACTTACAAAGAAAGGAAAGAATAGGTAAATCAACTTTTATAAGAAAAATACCAACAACAAAATGCAACAAAGAAAAAAATGGTTTTTACCACAAAGGACTGTTCGCTCCAATCCTGATAGGATTTTTGACATGGCATGAAGAGCTTCACTAGAAATACATGATCTATATCCTAAAAGGTTTAATAAAAGTATAGCAAATTAATCAATGTGGAGAATTTGTCTAAAAAACCTCAAACCCAGTGTTTGGATCTTTTTTTTCATCAGTGTATCATACTATTGATAGAAAACAATAGCCTTTGTTTATAGATATTTTATGGGCAATTTTGGAAATTATGAATATCATAAGAAACCCCATTAGAAGAATTCAAAATAAAATTCTGTGAAAAGTGATGAAGCTGGACATATTTTCATATATATGTTAGCCATCTGGATTTGCCCATCAACAACAAAATAACATTTTTGCCCATTTTAGTATAGAGTTATGAATTTGTTAATTTTCAAGTTGTAAGAGCTTTTGAAAATCTAGACATTAAATCTTTATCCACCATGAATTTAAAATTTATTTTCCATTTTATAGAACATCTTTTGAAGTTATATTTTTCCATAAATTCAAAGAAGTATGAATACAAATTTTTCTTCATTAATTTCAGATGACCTATTTTAAAAGTCTTTAAGGCACCTGGATAATATAAATATTCATTTTGTTTCTTGTTTAATTTTTACATAAATACTTTAATCCATTAGGAATTTATTTTTGTGTATAGTATCATATAGGTCCTCCATTTTATTTTCTTCCAGATAGAAAACCAGTTGTATAGGCACTATTAATTAAATACACCATAATTAAACTGATTCAATAAACCACTGAATTTTAAAAATGCATTTATTATAAGTTTTTATATATAATATCACATTTTTGCTCATCTATTTTATTCCAATACTATATTAGAACAATCATACTAGCTTTGTTATATTTTAATTCCTTTAAGATAAGTTCCCTATCAATTTTTAAATAACTTTTAGCTAATATCATATATCTAATCCTATCTGTAAATTCAATATTATTTTGGCCAATTCCAAACAAAATAACCAATAATTCAATTGCATTTATGTCTACATTAATTAGAGATAATAATTATGATATTGTTTTCTACTCAATAGAAATTTTGTTCTTTTATTCAGTTCTCATTTTGTCACTTTAAAATATATTATATGTCTATTCACAATTTTCTGGTTAATTTTATTAACCTTTTAAAAATCCTGTCAATCATATGCACCTTTGGAGCAGAGAGTAGGCTCTCGCTAGATACCAAATATGCTGATGCCTTGATCTTAAACTTCTCAGCCTCCAAAACTGTAAGCAGTAAATTTCTGTTGTTTATGAATTGCCCAGTCCAGGGTATTTTACTACAGAAACTCAAATGGACTAAGACAGGTCTCATAACATTTCTTAAAGTTAATATGTAGCCCCAGAGCCTTCATTTTAATCAGAAATAATTAGCACCTTATTGTTTACTTTCCAGTTTCCCTCCAGCAATGTTTTTCACTTCTCTTTAGTACAAGGAAAAGATGAGATCATTCAAAGATAAAGAACCCAACCTAGAAAAAAACATAAATCAACGAACAGAAGATTATTACTCACAACTTCTTTATACTATAAAATACATAGTAAAAATATGAAATAAGTCAAGAAGGGTCTCAGAGTTGAGATATGAAAACCCTGAATAGGCTGGAGAGAGAGATTTAATATTGAAAAAAAAAAAAAAACAAACTGAAGACAAAAGTTTGTTGTAGAATTAATAAGAAATGACCAAAATAGGCGTTGCTCAAAAGTTAGTGTGCATAAATATAAGGTTTAAGATCTTCAACATATATGCAGATGGAGAAGACCAAAATCTTAAAGAAACTAAAGAGAAGAAAATATACATAAAAGATAGATCAAAATGAGATGGAATGAGATGGAATAGAAATCCCAACAAATAGATCATATTTACGTAATGTTCTTTGCATGAAGTTACTTGAAATAAAAAACTGAATTTGCAATTGAAGAGCACATTAAAAAAAATTGAAGCAGAATGTTTGGTCCTAGGTTAGCTGTAAAACTTCAAGGATAAAGGATTACTCAGGCATCTAGATAAAGCAGTTCACCTACATGGATGGAAAAATCAAGCACATCTCAGGCTACTCCACAGAACTAGGCAGTGCCAGAAAACAGTTGCACAATGTTGACAAATGTGATGCAAGAATATAATGCCCAGCCAAGAAGTTATTCAAGTAAAAAGGCAACAGACAGATATTTCTAAACATGAAAAAATCTCAGGAAATGCAGCAGCCATAAATCTATGGATAAAACTTCAAAAGCTTCAATGGAAAAACCTAATCATTTAAGAAAGGAAGCTCAAGAGTGATTAATCATCCCTGAATGTATCTACTGAAATTTAAAATTTAAAAACAAATTTTTAACTCTAATTGCTGGTCTTTTTTAATGCTACATTCAAATCTTCATAGATTCTCTTATTCTTTTTCTATTGTTGCTGTCAAAATTATCTATCTGTACCTGTTTTCTGGCACTGAATGTTGTTACCACAGATAAAATAAGGCCTTCCTGGTTTTCTTCTAAAGATTTTTCTTATTCTTTCTCTGCATGCTGAGCACCCATAAAGTGCACTTCTAGGTGAATTGCATTTTCTGTTTGGAAACTTGCAGTAAAGTTGAAATGGCTGTGGTTAGACAGAGAGCAGATCTGAGTCACTATCAAGTTTCCTTGATCTTTTATATAGCACAGAATGAATCCAGAAGTTTCTATCTCCCCTTCATTGCAGAATCACCCTAAATAGCCCTCTCTAAGAGCTGTCTGTTCATGAGAATGTCTACCAGGGAAGCTAAGAATAAGCTGTTACAGTACTTTAGGGCACAACAAATATATTAATGGGACATGTTGCTGTCTTGGCCTCCATTAGCCAGAAGTTTGATGATTTGCCTGCCATCAGTTTTATGCTAAAACACCAAGAAGGAAAAAACAAACTAAAGACAATTAGCCCTCTCCCAGTCCCTGGATAAGAAAAATATCAGCTAAATAGCGCATATTCTCTACTCTTCATTTATAGGCAGTCGTGTCCCCCAGGTCCTAGCAGGACTTTCCATGAGTGCAGGGACAAGTCTTCCACTAGCAGTTCAAAGATCACATGGGCAATGCTCTGTTTAAAAGCATCAGTGTTCTGGTCCTTTCTCAAGGCTTTGTGCCACCTCAAGTCACCACACGCAGCTTACAGGGAAACAAAGCCCTGTGCATACCCTCACCTGCCAGATTTTAGCATAGCGCTAAGTTTTGCAATCATTCCCAAGCCTTAGCCACCTTCTGCCTCACTCAGCAGAAATAATTTGACTGTGGTTATGAGGGGAAGAAGTCAGAGATGTGTATTTTGTTAGTGAGGCAGTCATGAAAGGGCACCACTCAGATCTCCTGCAGTGTGGAACATAGTGGATGGAGAGTCTCCACTGCTGGGTCTGCCCCTGGATCCACCCCTGTGTTTCCATGGAGGCCACACTTCCTACAGGCTACTTCTAACAAATGACTAAGAATAGTGGAGGCACAAAAGTAGACTTTCCAGTGAAATTCAGGACTCTTTAAATGGGCATCTTTGGCTTAAGGACTCCTGATTGGCCTGGTCAGTCTGAGATTTCTTCTTTCCTCTCTTTCATCACAGATACCAGACCTGCAACTTCCCTTGGGGCAGGCAGTTGGAAGGATGAAGATGAAACCCTGTAAAACTGTTACTTACAAACAACATTAACATTGACAATAAAGCTTACCAAAAAGACTACTATATTGTCAACTGAAAGAAATTCTTTAACTCTAAGATACCATACTTGGCCAAGTTATTTTTTTCTCTATTATTTTATTCTGTAAGTTGGAGTATTTTATAGGTGCACAAGACAAAATGCATGAACTTTTGCCTGTGGCTAAATGTGAAATAAGACTAGCTGATATTTAATGAAAATGAGGTACAATTTTGAGTGCTTTATGCATATTAATTTATTTAACCTTTTAACATTCATAAAAGCTTTTAAAAATATTAGAATTATGGTTTCCATTCTATATATGAAAAAGATGAGGCAGAGAAAGATAAAGTGACATTTCAAGGTCACATGACAAGGAAGAAGCAGAGTTAGGATTCCACCCTAGAAACTCTGGCTCCTCAGATGGTAAGTTTTGCCATTATGACCTACTGTCTCTTCATCTACTTTATGAATTGAAGAGGCCTCCTTTTCACATATTCATGATATGCTGTGTCCTGCAGCTTTCCTTTAGAAACACCAGAACCCACAAAACATGTACAGGTATTCTATCACTCAATAATTATTCAGCACCTATCATATGCCCAACATTCAGTCACTAGACATACAATGGTATATTAGTCTGTTTTCACAGTGCTGATAAAGACATACCCCAGACTGGGCAATTTGCAAAAGAAAGAGGTTTAATTGGACTCACAATCATGATGGGAGGCAAGGAGAGGCAAGTCATGTCTTATGTGGATGGCAGCAGGCAAAAAGACAACTTGTGCAGAGAAACGCCCGTTTTTAAAACCGTAAGATCTCGTGAGACCCATTCACTATCACGAGAACAGCACGGGAAAGACCCATCCCCGTGATTCAATCATCTCCCACCAGCTCCCTCCCACAACATGTGAGAATTATGTGAGCTACAAGATGAGATTTGGGTGGGGACATGGAGCCAAACCATATCAAAAAAGACAGGCAAGTTCTTTATTCTCAGTGGAGTTATTAGTCCAGTGGCAAACCAGATGCATTATATAAATACAGATTTCAAGCAATGCTATAAAGAATATAAAGGAGTGTCAGGGAGAGAGTGACTAGGGAAAAAACTTCTCTCATCAGATGGCATTTCAGCTAAAGGATGAAAAAAGACTATCCATACAGTTAGCCCAGGAAAGGGCATTATGAGAGGAAAGGATGTTAAGCATGTGAGTGACTATATGTGCTCTGGAAGTGAGATGACATTGGTTTGGATGAGGTGTAGCAGCGAAGACAATGAAAACTGGAGTGACTTGGATCATATGGGTGATGTGAAAACCGGGAGAGAGGGCAAGGGACAAGTAAAGGATATCGCCTTTGTTTAGGGCTTCAACAACTAGGAAGACACTGGTACCATTTATCATCAGAAGGAAAACTGTATTTGAGAGAAAAATCCAAGACTTCCATTCTAAACATGCTAGAAATTACTAATGGACATTCAGTTGAAGGCATTAAGTAGGTAAAATGAAGAAGTCTACAGTTCAGGGTCTAGCCATGAGGTATTTCTAAGTACCTCACCATCAACCACAACGTGTGATCTTTGGATTCTCTGAGCTCTCACAAACGTTGTGCCTTTCTTTTGCCATTTATCACATGAAAGTTTTGGAAAGTATACTAGGACAGGGATCTCCAACCCCCTGGGATGGTCTGTAGCCTGTTAGGAATGGGGCCACAGAGCAGAAGGTGAGTGACGGGCGAGCAAGCATTACTACCTGAGCTCCACCTCCTGTCAGATCAGCAGTGGCATTAGATTCTCATAGGAACGTGATCTAGATTTTAGGCTCCTTATGAGAACCTAATGCCTGATAATCTGAGGTGGAACAGTCTCATTCCAAACCATCCCTCCCACCCCCAACTCCCATCTGTTGAAAAACTGTCTTCCATGAAACCGGTCCCTAGTGTCAAAAATGTTGGGGATCACTGTTCTAGAACACATGGGGATTTCCATTTGAGCCATGCTAAAATATTCAGACAAATAAAATATGTAAAGCTTTTCATGCCTAAAGCTTTCAAATTACCCTCTATCTATAAGCATCCAGAAGATGAGAGTTGTCCTGAACCAAATATTTAATTGTGACATCCTTCTACTAGATAAAGCACATTGTTGTCTACATTTACGTTTCTTGTAGCTCCAAAGGCAATGATTTGTACAGAAATTTTGTTTAATAGTATAATTATTGATATAAATAAATATCAGCAAGAATGTTTTTTGGAATACAGTTTTGCTTGCTTTTCGTATAGGGTATTTGCTTATCTTTGGATAAGCATGGAGGGGAGAAGAAATGATTGACTAACAAACTCTAAAGATATTATACTATACTATGGAAAGAAAAAAAAAAAAACACCATCCCATCCAAAAGTATCTGTTTGTGTAATGTCTGATAAGTAATGAGTATCTGTAAAGGACATCAGAAGCAAGAAGCAAATGTTAGTAGACAATTTGTCAAATTTATAAATAGATTTAAATCACTCTATGATAGAATTAACTTAAAAGTTTTAACACATTTTGTCATTTTTACAGACATACCTTAAATTTTCATACATTAAATGTTTATATTTTACCTCGGTTGTAACATTCAATATTTTATCATCCTGTACATAATTATATAAATAAATGAAACTATGTTTTCCTTTCTGTGTTTTTCTTTTGTTGTATTTTTATTTTTATTTTTTTTTGAAGTGAAAGATATTTCAAAGTTATTCAAGTTGTACTACTTATAGGATTAATTATATAGTTTCTGTTCTGAAATTATGATTTGATTTTAAAGATTCTGCCAAACAGTCTCTCTGTATTTTAGATTATCACACAAGCTCTAGGTTGAGAGATACAAAGGTGAAAACAGTAACCTACTTACCCTTTAAGTTTATTACTTTCAAAAATGGCTGGTTTTTGATTTCACATGATGTTACATAACATGACTTCCAGGAGAGAATTTACGGCCTTGACATAGTAAGGTGGGCTGCTTAAGCTCAACGCAGTACTGCTGTTTTATGTAAGTCACTGTCAGGCATATTTATTATCAATACCTAAGGCATGCCAAACAGCTGCACTTGCTCTCTTTGAAATATTTTGAACAATTTTTATGGACCTATTAGCACTAATAATAATTTTCAACATGAACTGATAAAATAAAACCAGATTTGTGATTGTTGTGACCTCTCCAGCAGGCATGCCTTTTCTAAGGTAAATGCATAGTACCTCCATTCAAGCTTAATCCCTTAAAACAACGCTTTAACTTCATCTCTGTCAGTGCTAGTACTGTTTTCTTCAGCAGCTGTGAGCACTAATATAAGTGAGGTGCTCCTTAGACTATAATAATCACATCTCCCTGTTATGTTATCAGTCTCTTTTATAAAGGGTCCAGGAGGATATTTGCTCACACAGTTACACAGATTCACTTTCTTAGAGACATGAGATAGAAGCCAGAAGTGGGTTATTACCTAATTATTGACAATAATAATGATGATGCCTTAAATATCATATGTCTGTAGGAAAACACAAATGTTACATATATAAGATAATATACACATATCATTTTATTTTCTCACACATCCTCTGAATCAGACACTATTATATTTATTTTCAACATGAGAAAAACTGAAGTTCAGTGAGTCAATTAACTCCTCACTCAAGTCAAACAGCTAGGAAGTCATAAACCCTAGACTCCAACCCATGTATTTTGATTGCATATGATTTCGTGATACAAATCCTAATTTTGAGGCCAAGCTCAATTTATAACATTGACCAAGACTCAGAAGGTACGTATAAAATTTTTAAATCTTTTAAAAACTATTTCTTAAAAGTAGTTTAAGAAATTCATGTAATTAATGATAATTCAATTGCCTCCACAGAAGTATCAAAATTCCTTTGTAATTTTGCAAAAACATAAATTGAAATAAAATTTAAAGGAACTAAACTTTGTTTAAAAGAATCAAAAAGTTTTATGAAATGATATTTCTATTGTTTTAAACCAAAAAAACTGGATCTAAAGGTAAGAACACAGTATCTCAAGATCTGCATATTGAAGAAGGGCTCATGCACTTACAGACATCTTTATGTCAGATAGACACAGATCCTTTGATTAAAATCAGTCTCATAGGCCAGAGCCAGAGCTTCCAGAGATGATAAGAAACTTCCATTTCTGGAGAAGGACTGATTTTCTCCCCAACCCTACACATTGTACCAGTTTAACAAATAAATAGTGCCCAAGTTGTGTTGTATTAACTTCTACTTAGATATAGTGGTATCCTTTGAAAGATCTCAAGAGTATACAAGGAGCAAGTACTTTATTCAAAAAATGCATATCCTGAAGCTAGTGATTATCTCTTGGAACCTGTGAAGCTTCTTCTCACTCAGTTCTTTATTCTTAATGTTTCTTAACTTTATACACAAATATGTATTCTATCCCACATAAAAATATTATACTAAAGCAAAAAATGTCACACGAACTAGTTGCAGAGTAAAAGGTACATAGCATTAAAGATAAGAGAAAATGAGTTCACAAAAATGCCTTCCCATTTCAATGAGCACTTCTGCTGTGAACTGCTATAAGCAATAAGGGAAAAGAGGAATGTGTGGCTGAATCTCCTCCAGCAAAATCTTTGATGATCACAAAACACAATCCAATGTGACTAAGCAGACTGACAGAGTTTTGATATTGTAAATACAGGATAAAACTCAAAATATGCCTCTTAGTTGTAATCTGATTTAGAAAGAATCAAAGCAGCAAGAAGATTAAAAACGATCCAAGAATAATCCATTTTTCTTGTAAGAGATGAATTCAGCAATTTGAGAAATGTGCTAGACGTAAGAAATGTTAAAAGGCTGAAGTTGCCAGAGTTTACGCTTGGTCAGCTCAACATGTTATAAAAATTTGGCTTTTGTTGCTGAAAGATTATTTGTGTATATATGTAACATATGGAATATATACTTACACATGTATATTATATAGACCCATATGTATATGCATATTAAAAGATCATAATGGCTGGTTTGAACTAAAGAACAAATATTGGCTGTTTATTTAATATAGAAATTACTTTAGAATCACATATGCTATTCTGATGTTTCTATGTATACCTATACATACGTACATATAGTATGCATGTATGTGTGTGTGTGTGTACACACACATGACGTTAGCATAAACTTTAAGTAACTCAGGCACTTCTAGGTACATGGCGTCTTCTTGTAACAGCCACATTTTTCACGACTCATTTGGAGACGTCCCTAACTCACCTTTTTTCTATGCTAATGTGGTTTATCTTATCATTATTATTTCAATTTCCATGTTTCCAGTTTAGTCATATAATCCATCTCTCTGTGAAAAAGTAAATTCTTTCACAAAGATCGTTAACCTATTAAAATTGTGAAAATGAACATATTTTTAAAATATTCATTATAGCAGTTAATTGAATGGAAAAAAAAGGCTAGCATAGTTAAAATACCTATTGAGCTATCTCCTTTCAATTTTCTTGTGTCTTAAACCCTTTTGGCTTTACACGGGCATCAGACTAGCCATTGTAAAGTATAGTTTCATTTATAGTCATATCACAAAATAAGATTACTTTCGTTGACTGTGAGATTAGAGCCTTCCCCACAAATGTGTATTTTATAGCTACTGTTAGGTGTAAGCAATCATAGCTTAAAACTGGAAGCAAACACACAGAAATCATCCAGTTGATTCAGGCTAGAGGCTCTTAGGCAAGTCACTCTTCATTTGCCCAAGTCAAGATAAGTAGTGTTAACATTCTCAATATTCATCAATAAAACAAGAAGGATGAAAAGCATAGGAGGGCACTGAATGTGATAAATGCCAAATAAAACGTTTGGGAAAAACGAATGTAGAAGGTAGAGATTAAAATACAACATATCCTTGGGTCACTCAGTTAAAAGGCTGAGTACATTCATCAGGGAATTCTATAGTGTTTGGTGAGCACGTTAATAGACCTAAGGGAATCCTGACAGAGGTAATATAAACACCCAGTCCTTGTCATATATCATCACCAAGTATTATAAACTATTCTTAGGAAAACCATGTGTTTTTCCAACATTAAAAAAAGTGTGCAAAATTTAGGGTCATGGTACCAGCCTTTTGAGGAGAATTTTTAACCTACTGGTACTCTTGTCAAACACAGACTGCAATAAATATTGAGATAAAACGCTTAATCAAGAAAATATATATTTATTCATATACTATGCTATCTAAGAAAAGTAATACAGCTGGTATCTCCAATAAACAAATAGTAAGACATTATATCAAGAATGCAAGATTAGTTCTTTTGGAATTTTGCTGACAAAATATGCAGCATTGTTTGAGATAAAGGAAAACATAAATATAGTGGGGGCATGTATTGACTTGCAACATATAACATATTCAACTCCAGTGCAGACTAAAGTGTTATATGATACTTTTAAAACTAAAGAAGACCCACCAATAGAAATGTGTACTATAGGCAGGCCACTCACTGACGTTTTTGATTGCCCCCTGCAAAATAATCTAACTTCAGTAGAACCAAGAAACAGAAAGAAGAAAAACAAATAACCATAAGATTTCCTTCTGGCACACTTAATAAGATGGGCAGGGATAAGTTACTAAAATTTTATGGGAGGTCTTTTAAGCATCATGGCATGGTCATTAACTATTGGAAAGTATTAGCAACTAACAGATCATCCAAGTGCATAGCAAACTGTGTGTGTCATGCTGACCATGATGAAACAAAACAGAACTGAATAAAGAACACCCATAAAACTAGCTAACCAGCTGACAAATTACAGATGAAATCTGTAGTTAAATATAATCTCAGTAAAAATTCTGATTTTTCTCCTTTTATCTAACAATAAACACTCAAGTATTTCCATGTTAAATATAAAATCTATGTCTTTAAAATGATAGCACTACATACTGAGACAGGTTTACTGCAAAGCTATTGAAATTTAAGCATTTCTCACTTTCACCAACCCCTTCCTGGACTCTGAAGGTTATACAGTTTTGCAGAATACTCTAAAGTAAGATATTTTTCCTTAATTTGGTTAAGAAATCTCCCTCCTTTGACTCCAACCTTCCCTCTATATTTATCTCCTAATTTTGACTAATAGTAGAGTGGCCAAACACATTTTTGAGATCCAGCTAAGGGGAAATTATTTGGAGAAATGTTTAGTTTAGGTTTACTGGAATATATTTTAGGGACTGGCAGTGATTTCTGTGTATAGTTTAGGTATTGTCAGTCATAAAAACAGTTCCTACAAATCCTCCTACCAACCATTTGCAGAGCCAGAGATAATACCATGATATGAATATGTCCTTGAAGACTTAGAAATGGAAGTATGTGCATAGTGAAGCAGGAAAAGGGAAGGGAAGGGAAGGGGGGAAAGGGGAAAGGGGGAAGGGGAAGGGGGGAAGGGGGAAGGGGGAAGGGGGAAGGGGGAAGGGGGAAGGGGGAAGGGGGGAAGGGGGGAAGGGGGGAAGGGGGAAGGGGGAAGGGGGAAAGGGGGAAGGAGGGAAGGGGGAAGGGGAGAAAGGGGGAAAGGGGAAGGGGGGAAGGGGGAAGGGGGAAGGGGGAAGGGGAAAGCGGGAAGGGGAAGGGGAAGTGGGGGGAAAGGGTGGAGGGGGGAAGTGGGGGGAAGGGGGAGGGGGAAGTGGGGAGAAGGGGGAGGGGAGACGTGGGGGGAAGGGGGAGGGGGGAATGGGGGAGGAAGGAAAATGAATGAAGCTTGAATATAGCCTTTGGATAATTTTCTAATCAACAGACACGTAAAGTTATGAGTGGGGGATTTGCTTCTTATCAACACCTAGACAAAACATAAATTCACTCTCATCAGGAAAGGATTAGAATCAGTAGTTCATCATAATAACTATACACACACTAAGCATTGTATTTATTTATGGGAATTACATTGGAATGTGATCAGAAATCTTGTTTGTAGAACAGAAGCCCAGCAGTACTTCTTCACCTAAAAATTTGTGAGTGAAATCACCTGCTTTCTGCAGGCCAGCATATTGGATCATGTCTAAGTATATCTAACTCATTGTGGCCTGATGAAGTCTAAGGGTTTCAGAACAAAAGGCATGCAAACTGCTACAGATCTAGCAAGTCAATATGAAGAAACAAATATTCAGCACCAAAATTCTTCACATATTCATTGATCAAGCAACACATGTAGTATCAGTGCTTGGGTACACCATCATGAAGCTCAGTACTCCCAATTTGGAACAAATGAAAGGTAACTTTTAGTCATTATTAAATTTATTTATGAAAAAAACCTAAGAAAATTCTGACTAAAATTAGTAGAATACAAAACAATATAATAAAAAAGCAAGGGAAGCAGTGGAATTTACCCTGACATTGAAAATTATGACAAAAAAATTTAGACCATGCTATGAGTAATAATTCCTTAAGAGATACTTTTTTTTTTTTTTTTTTTTTTTTGAGACGCAGTCTCGCTTTGTCGCCCAGGTCAGAGTGCAGTGGCGCGATCTCGGCTCACTGCAAGCTCCGCCTCCTGGGTTCACGCCGTTTTCCTGCCTCAGCCTCCGTGTAGCTGGGACTACAGGTGCCTGCCACCGTGCTCGGCTAATTTTTTGTATTTTTAGTAGAGACGGGGTTTCACCGTGTTAGCCAGGATGGTCTCGATCTCCTGACCTCGTGATCTACCTGCCTCGGCCTCCCAAAGTGCTGGGATTACACGCGTGAGCCACCGTGCCCGGCCAAGAGATATATTTTGAAAAGCAGTAATGAAAAGACTCTTAGATTATTTGAAAATCCAATAAATGAAGAAAAGTAAATCTTATATTAGTAAAGACTTTTTTGCTGATCGGACACAAAATGCTGACATAAAAAAAAAACTACAAATCTCACAATTAGCCTTTACAATAAGGACATAGTAGAGAAAAAACTGGTTAATACAAGGAGTATTTAATATTAATTATTGCATAAATGGCCTTCAAAAGCCATGAAATCTTATAGTCCAAACATGAAAGTTGATAGTTTTGCCAAATTTGAGAATAAGACTAAAAATTTATTTGACATTACTAAAATGAATTATGAAGCTAACAGTTTTCAGATCTGTCAACAAAAATAAGATTGCCAATAAAAAGATTGAATTATCATTCTATTTAAAGAAATTACAAAATCATTTTCATATGAGAAGATAATCAAATAGTACACAGCATGTTTTTTATGAAAAAATTAGAATACCGTATGAATGTGTAAGAAGCAGTTAAAATACTACCCCTTTAAATGGATTTTTAAATATTTTTTAGGTATTTTGCCTTTTTCACATTTTTACTTCTTTGTGATTACTTATTCTAATTTTCACTTCTGAGCCTATATTATTTTTAATGTTGTATTATTTTTGATAAGGACAGTCCCTACAATTGCACGAATTGGTTTCACATGGCATAAAATCTAGATTCATACACAGAGCCTTCTGGACTTGAAATTATAGGAGCTGGATTTATTATCTGTTCAGTAATTTTCAAGAGAGATAACATTAAGTTATGATAAAAATAACTATAATATTGTGAAAATAAAATATACATACTATAGTGTATTAAAATGTATAAAGCTTTATAATATAAAGATGTTATTTTTACTATTGTGCAACTGAATTTTTTTCTAAAATGGTGATTGGACAGGACATGAAACTGCATCTATAATAAGAGACAAGCAAGAAAAGTTGGCTTAAATCACATGACTTAACTAAAGCATATGGAAGAGCTTCCCAAAAGTGAAAACTTCAAAATGTGGCCATGAATTAATATAGGAAATTATGAAGTTATAATATAATCTCTGAAAATTAAATCTCTTTGAAGACTCAAACTAAATTATTTAAATTCTTCATGATCTAAATGGATTTGAAGTTTCACTAAAAAAGGTGACATTTTAGGGCTATTTATTTACTTTTTACTAAAAAAATAACACAGGGCCATGTTGGGAAATTACAAAACAATAAAAGACAAAATCCCTATCGTCTATAAGCTAGTGATTTTAACTTATATCATGAGAAGACATACATAGTAACTCTTGATACATAAATGAAATAACACCTCATGATGTCACAGTGCAAAATACAAGTCCTATGAACTTTCTTATTATAGTCACTTCCACCGCTGGCATTTGTATCACAATTTCCGACATGTCACCTCCTTCGTGACTTGTTTAGTCCAATGCTATTTTTTTTGTTTGTTTGTTTGTTTAGATGGAGTCTCGCTCTATCGCCCGTGCAGTGGCCGGATCTCAGCTCGCTGCAAGCTTCGCCTCCCGGGTTTACGCCATTCTCCTGCCTCAGTCTCCCGGGTAGCTGGGACTACAGGCGCCCGCCACCTCGCCCGGCTAGTTTTTCTGTATTTTTTAGTAGAGACGGGGTTTCACCGTGTTAGCCAGGATGGTCTTGATCTCCTGACCTCGTGATCCGCCCGTCTCGGCCTCCCAAAGTGCTGGGATTACAGGCTTGAGCCACCGCGCCCGGCCCCAGTGCTATTTTCTTATTTTAGCATCTTCATCTGCTTTTCATCATCAACATGTTTTAACTTCTGGCTTTGTGTCATTTGTCATGAAATTCTCACCTTGTGTGTATTTACTAAGGGGAGAAAGATTTGATAGCCTCCACTAATATATAATTTAGTTTAATATTTATACTTGTTGTCAAATAACCCGGTAACTGTTTTATGTCATCTCATGTATGCATACTCACTTCCTAACTGAACTATAAACTTATTTCATATATAGTGTATTTATGTGTATTTCATATATAGTATACATATTTTATACAAGCCATAAGGTGGTATTAGATTCAACTACAATTAATAGTAGAATCCAAATTCACAACAGCCAGACCAAAAAAGAAGTTTGTTTCCCACATATATGAATTCCAGGGAGAGAGGCCATGGTGCAGTGGCTCTGCCCCACAGTCTCTAGGGAGCCATCTCCTATGGCTACTGCATTACCAACTCCAGTGGGGCACTATTCACAGAGGTCATGGAGATTGTTGCCCACTGGAATTGCACAACAGTGCAGCCCTCTGGGGTTCCTCCAGCCACCGCTCCAACACCCTTGGGTGTGGCCTCATGCTTATGGTCCAAGATGGTCCACACATATGCTTCAGACAGCAAAATGAGAAAAGAAAATAAGAGGACAGAGTGGAGGTCCATTTATCTCTTCGCAAAATTTCCTAGCAAGTGCCATAGAACATGTTGCTTGCAGCCCATTATGCAGCGCATTTGATATCCACAAGCTCATATCTCCCTGGAAGAAAAGCCAGGAATTGCATTCCATGTTCCATCAAGCCATAGGTCAATACAGGAAGAAAGAAATGACAGAAAATAGGGAAATAAACATGAAGCGAAGCTGCTATTGTGAGAAAGGCAACAAAGCAGATTTAAAAATTGGGGGAAGATTTGTCCTATTTTGCTTGGATTATGAATCAATAAAAGGAGGCTTATTGAAAATAAAAAATTATATGCAAAATAAACAATTATGCAATAAAATACATGTTCACATAAATTCATAAAAAATTTAAAAGATATTCTGATTTTTTGCAGTAATGTAATAGTACATTTGCACACTAGATGATTCTGAGAAATAATGCATGTTTTTTTAAATTTTTAAAACATCAATTACATTATTTTGTGCCCTACTCACTCAATACATTTTTCATTGAAAAATGAAAATTTTTTATTGAATGAAATAATTTCCAAAAAATATGCCAGAGAATCTCAGATTTTCCATCTTAAGGGCTGGTGTGCAAAACCCCCTCTCTATCTTCCTCATTAACTGGCATAAACATTACCTTATTGAAATGACATACCCAGAAGGACATAAAACAATATGTGGCCAGAGATGTCTGGAACTTATCCTTGAACTACAGCACTTGAATATAAATGGTCTCTGCAAGTCTAAATCCTTTATGGGAAAAAGGGAACAAAGAATATGAATAAGATTTTTTTTTTACTTTGAGACATAGAGTATTCTTTCCTTTCCACTCTGATTCTCTCCTCAATTCTCTGAGAAAGGAGTTAAACCTAAAATTACATCTAGAAAGGAATTTCAGTGACCTTTTACCAGCAAGTGGCCCCACATGCACCTGTGAGACACCTTTACTGGAATTGCAGACACAATTGGGATATGTTTATTGCAACTTAGAACAGATGGAACCAGTATAGGCAAAAAGTAATTTCTTATATAAGTCAATGAATTTAAACCTGTCTGATGTCGTCCAAGGGTAATTTGGAGTGGATTCAGATAGCTCCAAACCACAGTATTTGGGCTTGAGCATGATCTTGCCTGGTAATGATTTAAATTTGATAACAAGCCAGAGTTCCAACATTTTCACCCCCTTTCCCAAAATTGATGTAGAGAGCTATAAATTTATCATGCACCAAAATCATTTTTATATTGCTATCCTACCATTTTACAGATAGATCATATTTTCAAGAAAAAGAAAAACTAATTTTCTGTTCATATTTTCCAGTTGTAAAACCCATAACAAATATTTAACTTTCTGATGGTTAACTCTATACAAGCTTGTTTCAGTTAGTAGACAGAAATGTGACTCTATCTGTGGCTCACAAAAACCCCATGCGTGGCACAACACAATTTTGAAAAGAGACAGATGGAAAGAGTTTATTCTCAATGTGAAAAGCTATAATATATTTCTTGGTAAATAAATAA
Organism: Rhinopithecus roxellana; assembly: GCF_007565055.1. Classification (NCBI taxonomy): domain Eukaryota; kingdom Metazoa; phylum Chordata; class Mammalia; order Primates; family Cercopithecidae; genus Rhinopithecus; species Rhinopithecus roxellana. The sequence goes on from NC_044550.1 coordinate 24,047,313, forward strand.
ATTAAAGACCATTCACATTTGGATTTGGCCAGAAACAAATGTGAAGAGCCCTCTCTAGTATACAACGGTAGCTTCAGCATCTTTTTACGTAAGTAAAACTTGAGCCAGCGATTGACATTGGTGTTTGTTGAATAATCAACAGTGGAAGGGCTTGATTCCTTCTACTAGGCATTGAGAGCCTGTGACAATAAGCAAACGTACTAGGTCGATGTGTCATGGCTCTGATAAAATAGTTAATATGACTTTCACATTGATAGGAATAGGAAATTATAGACTTTTTATTCTGAATGACATCATATTACATGAAAAAGGGATATAGGGATTGGTGTGTACAAGGCTTCTCAACTTAATTATGAGTAATTTTATTTTACCAATCCCCTTATACATTTTTCACATAACATGCTTTCAAATCTCCCCAACATTATGGTCATTTCTGAATAAATGAGAATGTACATCTTCTTTGAAGTATAATGTCCCAAACTGAGCATCATGATTTAAGCATGATCTGATTGTTGCAGAATAATGGGCCTAATATTAACCTACCAAGCTTTGTATGAATTTTTTCTTTTAGATTAAAGCAAGTGTCATGGCAACTATTTATAGAACATTAACAATCATCATCATCTAAAGGGAAGAAACACAATTCTACAAACTCACCAGTTCATGAGCTCCACCTGAGATAGGAATGATGTCTGATTCAACTGCTTTCTTAGCACCTACATTCTTCCTGGGAGACGGTCAGTGCTCAATAAATGTTTGCTAATGAATTCTACTACAGGGTAATGTATTTGGACCAAACACATTATCAGAACTATCCAGAAAGGAATTGTATTACTCAGAGTAAGAGGGTGATCTGTGGAGAAACTGTCTTTCTGGAACAGTAGTGAGCAGAAGGCTGATAAATTATTCAAAACACGTGTGCACAGATTTTTCACCTTCCAAAATGAGTATGTGGCCTTGCTCACACTGGTGCAAGAATCAGGACAATCCTGTTTGTAAGCATTCCCTTAAATAGACCCACCTGGATTTTTGGTGGCAGGCACTCCAACTGGTGAGTGTAAAGAGCCAAACACTGAGCACCTGAGATCTGACAGTCATAAGTCACGGTCATTGTTGTGTTAGCTAAGGGAAGCTCAGCTGAGATGAGTTCCTACCTTGTATGAACTTGTTACTGCCAATAAGAATTTACATATTTACCTCAATGACTTGGGAACTCCTTTACCCTCATACTTTCTGTGTATATGTGTATATGTGCATGTCTCTATCTCTTCCTGGTCACCTGGAACTCACCATGATTCTTGCAGCTATAAATTTTAAAACTTGCCACATTAATAGCTATCAACATTCTCTGTAAATAAGTACAGGAGTCTTAAGTAAAGTTCAAAAACAAAAATTGTAATATTTTGTTATTAAGAAACATTTAAGGAGATACAGATAGAAAAAAAAAGTTTAAATGTAAATAATGAGAACTAAAATGTGTTCAGCTGAGTCAAATAAGGAAATCAGGATTTGTAGTTGTACTGACAAAATGCTATAAAAGGCCAAAATGTATTTTGGTATATATAAGGATTAAGTTCTAACAATTTTCAAGATAGATCTAGAGATAGATACACAGACATTTGCATTCCAAAATACGATTAAGCGCACAGGGTTTCAGGACCACATATACAAGTAGAGGCTGGGGTTTTCATGAATAACTGAGAGTAAGAGCCAACACTAGAGATCTTGCACCAGGCAAGAAGCCAGAACTTACAAGCCAGAGTCTATCCACAAATCTAGGGACCAGAATGAGCAGTCTCTTCCTTGAAATGGTAACTAGAGTAAATGAATTAGAAAAAAAAAATAAATCTGTACACTGGCATGGAGATGTACCACAGATGTAGGCCATATACTACGGACCATGAGTTAAAAAAAAAGAGATTGCCCTGCACAGAAAGCAAAGAACACCAGTACACACTTATCCATAAGGTAAAGAAACCCAACAAACCCCTTATCATGAAGAAAAACAAAATAACTGGTCAAGAATCAATTAAACCTGTATGGATATGACAGAAATAAACTTGGGGGGGAAACTGCTGCCTCTACAACTTAGGTCATGCACAGGACTCCCACAGGTTGGCAATTTCCACTGAAGAATATACAATTAAAGTTTTTAATAGCAAGAGGCAAAAATATACCATGAGACAGTCAATACATTCAAAAACCAAGAAATCTTACACCCAGAATAGTAGGGCAATCTAAAAATTACTTTAAAGTAAGTGTCAATAAAATGTTTAAATGAATAAACAAAGTAACAAAATCAGGAGGAAGATTGAGTTTATACATTGTTCAATTAAATGCATATGTAGATACAGTAATATACAATACTTTATACAGTGTATATTTATCATATGCATTATATATACTATATAGTATATATAATGTATATATATAACTATATGTAATAGTATATATAATACACATAATATACACACACACACATACGCAGAGAGAGAGAGACTGTTTAAACTTCCAAATCACAAACATGAAGTGGAGGAGACCAATTCAGAGAAAGAGAGATAAAAACAATAAAACAACAATAACAAATAAAAATCCAGGAAAAACACAGTATAAGGTAACAGAATTATAATCAAACACATTAGCAATTAGAATATATGAAAATCAATTAAACATTAAAGTCAAAATTCTGATACTGGATTACCTAAAACATCACTATATTTACCAAAGACAAGTTTTTAACACAATGAGACAGAAATGTTAACATAAAATGATGGGGAATAAGAACAGGCAAATATTTACCAAAACAATGCTTTGATAGAAATAAAAGACAAAAAAATATGAATAGGGATAAAACATGATCTTATTCATTCACAAAGGAAACAATGGTATAAAAAGACAATCATAAGTATGAATATTTCTTAAAATAAAGTCTCAAACATCAAGGCCAAAACCGGACAAAAATAGCAAGAAGAAAATAAAAAATCTGTAATACCTTGGATTTCCACATACTTCTTTCTGAAAATACATAGAACATTAGTAGGGATGTAGGTTAAAACAACACAATTAAGGATCTTGATTTAACAGATATATGTAGAACCATTCCCTCACAAATAGAGAACATGCATTTTTAAATATATATATGAATTATTTTCAAAATTGATCCTGTAGCAATCAATAAAGGAAGCTTAACGTTTTATCAGTGGGAAAAAACTCCCCAGGAAAGCCACTGGGGAGTTTTAACTTAGAAGTGCTATGATCCTCTCAATTTTAAGGATCATCATGACTGCAGTATCGAAAAGAAGTAGAAGGACTAAAGATGACACAGAAAGTCCAGATTTCTTAATAAACGAATGGTAGGTTGAAGAAGACAGAAACAAAATTATTGCAATGAAATAGTGGAAAAACTAATCATGAATGAAATACTTCATAGAGGGCGGAGCAAGATGGCCGAATAGGAACAGCTCCAGTCTCCAACTCCCAGCCCCAGAGACACAGAAGACCGGTGATTTCTGCATTTTCAACTGAGGTACTGGGGTCATCTCACTAGGGAGTGCCGGACAATCGATGCTGGTCAGCTGCTGCAGCCTGACCAGCGAGAGCTGAAGCAGGGCGAGGCATCACCTCACCTGGAAGCGCAAGGGGGAAGGGGATCCGTTTTCCTAGCCAGGGGAACTGAGACACACAACACCTGGAAAATCGGGTAACTCCCACCCCAATACTGCGCTGTAAGCATACAGGCACACCAGGAGAATATATCCCAATCCTGGCCGGGAGGGTCCCACGCCCACGAAGCCTCCCTCACTGCTAACACAGCAGTCTGCCGCGATCTATCCGCAAGGCAGCAGCGAGGCTGGGGGAGGGGCGCCCGCCATTGCTGAGGCTTAAGTAGGTAAACAAAGCCGCTGGGAAGCTCCAATTGGGTGGAGCTCACAGCAGCTCAAGGAAGCCTGCCTGTCTCTGTAGTCTCCACCTCTGGGGACAGCGCACAGCTGAAGACCAACAGGGGAAGTAGCGGGAGCCGGTGCAGACGCGAACGACTCTGTCTGACAGCTTTGGGGAGAGCCGTGGATCTCCCAACGCGGAGGTTGAGATCTGAGAACGGACAGACTGCCTGCTCAGGTGTGTCTCTGACCCCTGAGTAGCCTAGCTGGGAGAAATCCCCCACTAGGGGCAGTCTGACACCCCACACCTCACAGGGTGGAGTACACCCCTGAGAGGAAACTTCCAAAGGAAGAATCAGACAGGTACACTCGCTGTTCAGCAATATTCTATCTTCGGCAACCTCTGCTGCTGATACCCAGGCAAACAGGGTCTGGAGTGGACCTCAAGCAATCTCCAACAGACCAACAGACAGTCCTTCTGACTGTCAGAAGGCAAACAGGAAGGACACCTATACCAAAACCCCATCAGTACGTCACCACCATCAAAGACCAGAGACAGATAAAACCACAAAGATGGGGAAGAAGCAGGGCAGAAAAGCTGGAAATTCAAAAAATAAGAGCGCATCTCCCCCTGCAAAGGAGCGCAGCCCATCGCCAGCAATGGATCAAAGCTGGTCAGAGAATGACTTGGACGAGAGGAGAGAAGAAGGCTTCAGTCCATCAAACTTATCAGAGCTAAAGGAGGAATTACGTACCCAGCGCAAAGAAACTAAAAATCTTGAAAAAAGAGTGGAAGAATTGACAGCTAGACTAATTAATGCAGAGAAGATCATAAACGAAATGACAGAGATGAAAACCATGACACGAGAAATACGTGACAAATGCACAAGCTTCAGTAACCGACTCGATCAACTGGAAGAAAGAGTATCAGCGATTGAAGATCAAATGAATGAAATGAAGCGAGAAGAGAAACCAAAAGAAAAAAGAAGAAAAAGAAATGAGCAAAGCCTGCAAGAAGTATGGGATTACGTAAAAAGACCAAATCTACGTCTGATTGGGGTGCCTGAAAGTGAGGGGGAAAATGGAACCAAGTTGGAAAACACTCTTCAGGATATCATCCAGGAGAACTTCCCCAACCTAGTAGGGCAGGACAACATTCAAATTCAGGAAATACAGAGAACACCACAAAGATACTCCTCCAGAAGAGCAACTCCAAGACACATCATTGCCAGATTCACCAAAGTTGAAATGAATAAGAAATGAAAATCTTAAGGGCAGCCAGAGAGAAAGGTCGGGTTACCCACAAAGGGAAGCCCATCAGACTAACAGCAGATCTCTCGGCAGAAACTCTACAAGCCAGAAGAGAGTGGGGGCCAATATTCAACGTTCTTAAAGAAAAGAATTTTAAACCCAGAATTTCATATCCAGCCAAACTAAGTTTCATAAGTGAAGGAGAAATAAAATCCTTTACAGATAAGCAAATGCTTAGAGATTTTGTCACCACCAGGCCTGCCTTACAAGAGACCCTGAAGGAAGCCCTAAACATGGAAAGGAACAACCGGTACCAGCCATCACAAAAACATGCCAAAATGTAAAGACCATCGAGGCTAGGAAGAAACTGCATCGACTAACGAGCAAAATAACCAGTTAATATCATAATGGCAGGATCAAGTTCACACATAACAATATTAACCTTAAATGTTAATGGACTAAATGCTCCAATTAAAAGACACAGACTGGCAAACTGGATAAAGAGTCAAGACCCATCAGTCTGCTGTATTCAGGAGACCCATCTCACATGCAGAGACATACATAGGCTCAAAATAAAGGGATGGAGGAAGATCTACCAAGCAAATGGAGAACAAAAAAAAGCAGGGGTTGCAATCCTTGTCTCTGATAAAACAGACTTTAAACCATCAAAGATCAAAAGAGACAAAGAAGGCCATTACATAATGGTAAAGGGATCAATTCAACAGGAAGAGCTAACTCTCCTAAATATATATGCACCCAATACAGGAGCACCCAGATTCATAAAGCAAGTCCTTAGAGACTTACAAAGAGACTTAGACTCCCATACAATAATAATGGGAGACTTCAACACTCCGCTGTCAACATTAGACAGATCAACGAGACAGAAAGTTAACAAGGATATCCAGGAATTGAACTCATCTCTGCACCAAGCGGACCTAATAGACATCTATAGAACTCTCCACCCCAAATCAACAGAATATACATTCTTCTCAGCACCACATCGCACTTATTCCAAAATTGACCACATAATTGGAAGTAAAGCACTCCTCAGCAAATGTAAAAGAACAGAAATTATAACAAACTGTCTCTCAGACCACAGTGCAATCAAACTAGAACTCAGGACTAACAAACTCAATCAAAACCGCTCAACTACATGGAAACTGAACAACCTGCTCCTGAATGACTACTGGGTACATAACAAAATGAAAGCGGAAATAAAGATGTTCTTTGAAACCAATGAGAACAAAGATACAACATACCAGAATCTCTGGGACACATTTAAAGCAGTGTCTAGAGGGAAATTTATAGCACTAAATGCCCACAAGAGAAAGCAGGAAAGATCTAAAATGGACACTCTAACATCACAATTAAAAGAACTAGAGAGGCAAGAGCAAACACATTCAAAAGCTAGCAGAAGGCAAGAAATAACTAAGATCAGAGCAGAACTGAAGGAGATAGAGACACAAAAAACCCTCCAAAAAATCAATGAATCCAGGAGTTGGTTTTTTGAAAAGATCAACAAAATTGACAGACCGCTAGCAAGGCTAATAAAGAAGAAAAGAGAGAGGAATCAAATAGATGCAATAAAAAATGATAAAGGGGATATCACCACTGACCCCACAGAAATACAAACTACCATCAGAGAATACTATAAACACCTCTACGCAAATCAACTAGAAAATCTAGAAGAAATGGATAAATTCCTGGACACTTACACTCTCCCAAGACTAAACCAGGAAGAAGTTGAATCCCTGAATAGACCAATAGCAGGCTCTGAAATTGAGGCAACAATTAATAGCCTACCCACCAAAAAAAGTCCAGGACCAGATGGATTCACAGCTGAATTCTACCAGAGGTACAAGGAGGAGCTGGTACCATTCCTTCTGAAACTATTCCAATCAATAGAAAAAGAGGGAATCCTCCCTAACTCATTTTATGAGGCCAACATCATCCTGATACCAAAGCCTGGCAGAGACACATCAAAAAAAGAGAATTTTAGACCAATATCCCTGATGAACATTGATGCAAAAATTCTCAATAAAATACTGGCAAACCGGATTCAGCAGCACATCAAAAAGCTTATCCACCATGATCAAGTGGGCTTCATCCCTGGGATGCAAGGCTGGTTCAACATTCGCAAATCAATAAACCTAATCCAGCATATAAACAGAACCAAAGACAAGAACCACATGATTGTCTCAATAGATGCAGAAACGGCTTTTGACAAAATTCAACAGCCCTTCATGCTAAAAACGCTCAATAAATTCGGTATTGATGGAACGTACCTCAAAATAATAAGAGCTATTTATGACAAACCCACAGCTAATATCATACTGAATGGGCAAAAACTGGAAAAATTCCCTTTGAAAACTGGCACAAGACAGGGATGCCCTCTCTCACCACTCCTATTCAACATAGTGTTGGAAGTTCTGGCTAGGGCAATCAGGCAAGAGAAAGAAATCAAGGGTATCCAGTTAGGAAAAGAAGAAGTCAAATTGTCCCTGTTTGCAGATGACATGATTGTATATTTAGAAAACCCCATCGTCTCAGCCCAAAATCTCCTTAAGCTGATAAGCAACTTCAGCAAAGTCTCAGGATACAAAATTAATGTGCAAAAATCACAAGCATTCTTATACACCAGTAACAGACAAGCAGAGAGCCAAATCAGGAATGAACTTCCATTCACAATTGCTTCAAAGAGAATAAAATATCTAGGAATCCAGCTTATAAGGGATGTAAAGGACCTCTTCATGGAGAACTACAAACCACTGCTCAGTGAAATAAAAGAGGACACAAACAAATGGAAGAACATACCATGCTCATGGATAGGAAGAATCAATATCGTGAAAATGGCCATACTCCCCAAGGTTATTTATAGATTCAATGCCATCCCCATCAAGCTACCAATGAGTTTCTTCACAGAATTGGAAAAAACTGCTTTAAAGTTCATATAGAACCAAAAAAGGGCCCGCATTGCCAAGACAATCCTAAGTCAAAAGGACAAAGCTGGAGGCGTCACGCTACCTGACTTCAAACTATACTACAAGGCTACAGTCACCAAAACAGCATGGTACTGGTACCAAAACAGAGATATAGATCAATGGAACAGAACAGAGTCCTCAGAAATAATACCACACATCTACAGCCATCTGATCTTTGACAAACCTGAGAGAAACAAGAAATGGGGAAAGGATTCCCTATTTAATAAATGGTGCTGGGAAAATTGGCTAGCCATAAGTAGAAAGCTGAAACTGGATCCTTTCCTTACCCCTTATACGAAGATTAATTCAAGATGGATTAGAGACTTAAATGTTAGACCTAATACCATAAAAACCCTAGAAGAAAATCTAGGTAGTACCATTCAGGACATAGGCATGGGCAAGGACTTCATGTCTAAAACACCAAAAGCAACGGCAGCAAAAGCAAAAATTGACAAATGGGATCTAATTAAACTAAAGAGCTTTTGCACAGCAAAAGAAACTACCATCAGAGTGAACAGGCAACCTACAGAATGGGAGAAAATTTTTGCAACCTACTCATCTGACAAAGGGCTAATATCCAGAATCTACAAAGAACTCAAACAAATATACGAGAAAAAAACAAACAACCCCATCAAAAAGTGGGGAAAGGATATGAACAGACATTTCTCAAAAGAAGATATTCATACAGCCAACAGACACATGAAAAAATGCTCATCATCACTCGCCATCAGAGAAATGCAAATCAAAACCACAATGAGATACCATCTCACACCAGTTAGAATGGCAATCATTAAGAAGTCAGGAAACAACAGGTGTTGGAGAGGATGTGGAGAAATAGGAACACTTTTACACTGTTGGTGGGATTGTAAACTAGTTCAACCATTATGGAAAACAGTATGGCAATTCCTCAAGGATCTAGAACTAGATGTACCATATGACCCAGCCATCCCACTACTGGGTATATACCCAAAGGATTATAAATTATTCTACTACAAAGACACATGTACACGTATGTTTATTGCGGCACTATTCACAATAGCAAAGACTTGGAATCAACCCAAATGTCCATCTGTGACAGAGTGGATTAAGAAAATGTGGCACATATACACCATGGAATACTATGCAGCCATAAAAAAGGATGAGTTTGCGTCCTTTGTAGGGACATGGATGCAGCTGGAAACCATCATTCTTAGCAAACTATCACAAGAACAGAAAACCAAACACCGCATGTTCTCACTCATAGGTGGGAACTGAACAATGAGATCACTTGGACTCGGGAAGGGGAACATCACGCACTGGGGCCTATCATGGGGAGGGGGGAGGGGGGAGGAGGGAGGGCTTGCATTGGGGAGTTATACAAGATATAAATGATGAATTGATGGGTGCTGACGAGTTGATGGGTGCAGCACACCAACATGGCATAAGTATACATATGTAACAAACCTGCACGTTATGCACATGTACCCTAGAACTTAAAGTATAATTAAAAAAAAAAAAAAAAGAAATACTTCATAGAAATTACATAGAAACATACATAACATAGAAACACAAGTGTTATGTAGAACAAAATGGTAGTCTTCTCTAGAGTAAATGCAAGAGCAGGGATACAAAGTATGGAAGTTTTCTGAACTATTTTCTAGTTTAGGGGAAAAAAAATATTAAGGGTTAGAATAAAGCCAAGAAGCTACACCAGTGTGGCAGCCCTACTGAATCAATTGCCTGGTAGTTTCACCACTCTCTCATGGTCTTTGAAATTAATTATGATATTGGGCTCATTGGGGTCTTCCATATCACAATGGCTTCAAAAGAAAAAAAAACGACCCGGTGTTTGCTTACTGACATTGGGTTAATTTATCAAAAAGGTCACTTAACAAGGTAATTTATCACCTTTTACCATATATAATACTGACCATTCTAAGTTATCCAAAGAAAACAGTGAAATCTTCCACTTTCTAGATAAAAACTTGAATGGATAAGGAATTAGCCAAAGGAGGGTCAGTAAGAGAGAAAATACCTTTTGTTTAACTGCTGAGCTTTATATGAAGGGTTAGAACAGAATTTTCTGAAGATTGGCCACTTAGAGGACTTAGACCTATTTAATGACATTCTTCTAATTTTGAAACCTCTTTCCCTTCTCAAAAGAAGTGGTCACAAGTGGTAGAGTGTTAGCTAAGCTTAAAATCACTTAGATTTACAACACAATTCTTAAAATTATAAATCAGTAAAGAAAAAATTTTAAGTTGACAAATAACTGTATATATATGTATATATATTTATTTAAAAATTTAACCACATTCTTTGTTTCTTCTTTGTCCCCCACAGAGGAATATACACACATACTTACGCTACACATTTAAAAGTTTTCTGACTCTAAAGGTATTTTTCCCACAATTTACATAAAGTTTCCCTGTTATCCATTGGATATTTCACAACTTTTCTGGTGGAGGCTGTAAAAAATATAATTTCTTCCATTATGTAGTCATTTGATATAATTTAGAATTGTTGATTTTTCCCTTAACTATCCTATGTCATAGCATCATGATGGTAAAACACCACCATCAAACTAAAAATTATATACACTCCTCAAATACTTATGAACTAGAAAATATATCATAGGAAAAATGTGACCACTAAATCATTTGTTGAATAACATGCCTATAAAAAGAAAATAATTTAGATTTAAGCTGATAGTTACATAGAGTAAAAGAAATATTTGGATGTCCTTTGAGATTATTCATTTCAACAAAGTCTGTCATGCCCAATAAGTACCAAATGACAGTGTGGGAACATGTGAAGCTGAAATTGGACTGTTAGAGAAATCTGAGCAGAAATATGGAAAATCAGAATATGCAATGTACAACCCCCAGCTAAGTCATAGACTATCATTTTCATTATCTGTCACCTGATAGCTTCTTTTCAGATAATCTACTCCTAAACTGTGTTTAAAATATCTCATAAACTTAAATGATGTTAAGGGCAAATGTTTATATTAAAGTATTCATAAAACCACTAAATTTGTAAAAATGAGACTCAAAATAACTTACATAATTTTAATACAAATCATTTAAAATTGAATTTTGCTTAGAGTTTTCTAAAAAGGAATAATGAAAAACCGTATTTTTTTTTTTAATTTTTAATTTTTTTTGAGACAGAGTCCACTCTGTTGCCCAGGCTGGAGTGCAGTAGTGTGATCTTGGTTCACTGCAACCTCTGCCTGCCAGGTTCAAGTGATTCTCGTGCCTCAGTCTCCTGAGTGGCAGGGACTACAGGTGCCTACCACCACACCTGGCTAATTTTTTGTATTTTTAGGAGAGACAGGCTTTCACCATGTTGGTCGGCCTGGTCTCAAACTCCTGACCTCAAATGATTTGCCAACCTCAGCCTCCCAAAGTGCAGGGATTACAGGTGTGAGCCACCACACCCGGCCAAAAAGAGTATTTAATAAAATATTTTATCATTCTTTTATGTTTGTATACCAAAATAATGCCAGAATTACGTTTAAACAAATGTATTTATATTTGTGCATTTATGACTTTACCAGTACAAGGCATTAGGTTAAGGCTGTGCAGCAATACAAGGATGAATAAAATTACCATTTCTTTCCTTAAAAACTTCATAACAAACAGGGAAGCTGTACATACAAGTAAATATCACAACATAAAGACTTAAATCTGCCGTAGATGAGGCTGATGTTGTTACAGAGGTCATTTTTCATTCAGTCATTCAACGGTAATGAAGGATTGCCTCTTAAGTCCCTGCCACTCTTCTGGGTATAATGGATAGAGGGAACAAGACTAACAATGAAAGAGTAAGTAACTTCACAGGATTATTTCAAATTATAAATACAATCAATAATTTCAAAAAGAGTGCTACTAAGATATAGAACTAGAGAGTAGTGTAGTGTCCTCTTACGGAGAGCTATGGAACTGGTGGATAATTAAGAGCTACCACCTTCTGTGTGAGCAGAAATTGTTTTGGTTTACATTTAATAGGGATCAGCCATTCAAAGCCTCTTTCTTCTACCTAATCACATTTATGGCATTGTTATAATATAAACTAAGATCCTTCTCTTAAACTATATCATGCAATTATTTTACAGCAAGGAATTTAGCTTTAGTTATAGATGATCATTTCTGCTTTCTTCTCCTGATCCCTCATAAAATATTGTTCAAGTATCTTCCCTAATATCTAGATTCTGTAACTTTCTAAATTGTTACAGATTGTTCTGATCTAGATTCATCAACTTTTCTTGATGCTAAAAAAAGGTCCGTTTGCTTCTGTCCAGAGCATGTGCGTATACCATGTTCACATTTAATATATTTAAAATAAATGACCCCTGAGGAATGGAGGACTGTGCAACTTGAACATCTCCAAGGACAAGCCTAATACTAACTTCTTTGGCAGCAGTTCTGTCCTCAGGCAGACATATCTATGAGCTTTGCAGAAGCTCTTGCCTCCTAGGACTCATGAAAAGGCAATGAAAATTATGGCTCTTATTCCTGCACAATTATGTCACATACAGAAAATACCAGGGAAGCTTCTATTATTAGAAGTAATTGCACATTCTAGAAAAGTTACATTTTCCACATACGTTTTAACTCAACATATGCCCTGCTATTGCAATTCCAGACACGACTTATATGGCATTTCAGGCTTTGTTCAATTATTCTTTCCAACTAGTTAATAAGGTAAATAGAAAAATAATTATTATTCCTATTCTCTCCGGAAGAGTAAACCAAAACTCAGGCAGGGTAACACAAACAATCATGGATTAAGAACTCTAAACCAAGTTTTAAATTCTTAGTCCAGTGTTACTTTCACTATATCAGAAAGGCTGTGCAATGATCAATTTTATATACTGGAAAAATCCTTTCACTTACATGTCAATAGTACTTGTGCACAAAAATTAGACTATCTTTCCATATAGAACTAAATGATAAATGCATGGCAGAGAGATTTTTAAACAGTGAAAATAATGCTAAAATTTTCAAATTCATAGTCATGAACACTGTTTTCAAAGTAAAAGGAAAAAACTGTTTCTTGCAGTATTAAAATTTTACAAATCAAATTCTGTGTTTTCTAAGATTTTTTTTTACAATCTTGCTTAACAGTATTAAATTAAAACCCTTTTCTGTGTACTACATAGCATTTGTTTTGTTTTCATATAATATTTCCACAATAATTCTGATAATCAGGAAAGTATTATCTCTATTTTATGGGTAACTTGGCATAGAAAGATTAAGTGACTGACACATAGGCCAGTATTTTGCATTACACTGTAGTACATTTTTTGCCCTACTATATTTTGCACAAGATGAGATTTTTCTGGTAGTGTTGAGACTAGTACCTCATCACACTTAATGCAGAAAATCTGACCTACTCTTTGGAAAAAGAGAATAGAGAGTAGCTATTGACAAAGGGAAGCAATCTCGGGAAATTTCAAAAGTAAAATAAACTTCCTCAATTGTTGAACTCCCTTGATCAGGTTATGTCTTCATATCAAAGGCTTTTATAATGTCTAATATCAATCTCTATCACCGAAGCTACTGGCATTGAAGAAGGGACTACTTCTTATTCACCCATGTGAATCCGTAGGATTATATTGAATCTGGTAAATATAGGCACTCAATAAATTCTTGATGCTTAGTAAATTATATTTTTTATTTTTAATATTTTTAGATAATAAAAATTCTTCAGTTAAAGACATTATCTTCCTGGCCAATGTAGCCAGGATCGTTAATGTGGCTGCCTAAGGTAGATATATTACAGCTTTTTCTTTATATTATTATTTAATATTTTTAGAGATGGGAGTCTATGTTGGCCAGGCTGGTCTGGAACTCCTGGCCTCAAGTGATCCTCCCACCTCAGCCTCTCAAAGTGCTGGGATCACAGGCATAAGCCACTGTACCCAGCCCATAATCTTACCATTCTTAACCTTTATGTTTTCAAAACAATCTTAAAGATTATTTTTGCAAGGTGTTTATAATGATTTTTAAATATGGTTTTGTTATTTAAGACTCCTAGTCATTAAAATATCCCAAAACTCCTGTACTCCATTGAGACCATATTGATTCCTTAGATAACAGAAACTGTGTCTGTGATTGTATATGAGAAAAATAAGTGACAACTGACCAACTATCCAATTGGGATGGAGGAAGAAAGAGCATGTAGCCGTAAGCTTTCATCAACTACTCTTTCCTTTCCGTTGCTGAGGTATCAGATGTGCTTCCATTCATAATCACTGAGTGACTTTTCAACTTCAAATACCATAAAGATGGCCAGTGAAGAGGTCTAGAGCTAATCATTTTTCCTCTAAAAACAGCTTTGTAAGATGAATGTGAAAGCAAAAGAAATTTGATCCTCCACTGATCCCACTTGGATTTAAATTAAGATACACTATGTGTTAAAAGTCACTCTTACAGCTTAAAGACAAATGCATCTGTGGTTTGCTTCCCAGGGTTTTCTTGTAATCTGCCACTGACAGTGAAGCCAACATTGTAAGAGCAGTGTGACAGTGACAATTTACCAATGACTAAGACAGGTTTTGAACAATTGCTGAAAGTCTACGGCAGGATTTTCTCAGAATGACAGTCACATTGAAATATCTGCAACACGAACTTTCCCAGTCTAAGTCCTGCAGTGACTGTGTGATCTGTACAGTTCTTTGAAGGATCTAGGGGGAGATGCTCACCAACTCATGGATGATCTAGTGAGGCAGTGAGTGCTGGGACAAGGACATTTTTAGCACGCTAGCAGAACTCAGTGCATATCCATCAACATATCTGAGACAGATTGACACGGACAGCCTTGTCCTCCTTAGGCAGTTATACAGTTTTATGAAATCCGTATGTAATCTTTATAGAAAATACACATGTGATTTTGCTGAAAACCAGGGTAATATTAGTCAAGTAAGCCCCCTCATCAGTTTTCCATAGAATCCAAAGACTTAACGGACTTGAAAAATAATAGTGCTACTGCTGACATGTGGTTGCTGTATGTTTTATGTACTGTTTTTAACAATAATAATTGAATGTGAATTGCATACTGATTTTTTAAATAGAATCATATCTTCTAAGTTCAAGGTTGAAAGAGAAAGATCTAAAACCTGTGTGAGGTATTGGCTCCACAGATAATTAGGTAAAGAAAGAACGCAGACCAAAGAAAATGTTTTGAATGATTTAATATACCAAAGCAAATAATAATTTAAATTACCTAATTCTAGAACTATATCCTCTTGTATATGTAAGAATGGCAATCAAGATGATTATAAAAATGATTTAGAAAAAAGAATTTCCAGAGTGTTGAGATGATAATCCCAATTATGTCAGTTATCTCAAGGTGATGACAGATGAATTGATAGAGGAGTTAATAGGACATAAAATATGTCATCAATTAAACCTGTTTAACTACTTTCTGTGATTTATATCATTTTTAGAGTTTAACATTTCAATGAAAGCATAGTCCAATAAACAGAGATACTGGGAAATTCTAGGCAGTAATTTGGAGAAAAGAATAGAGCAGCAAAGCACACAGAGAATCAACCAGCTATCCATCACCTTGTTTGACTAACCGCGTGCTTCTCTCTGCAAATGCTAATCTACTTGAGAACCACTCTTTCCCTCAGATGCTGGAAGTCAGTTAATGTATAGCTTTAATTTAACGTTTCCATGTGTTCCCAAGGTCTTGTGTTTCCTCTTTTGAACAGAAACCTAGATAGACAGACTGGCAGACACACCTTTTCCACAGGGTTGGAACGAAATTTAAAGCAGTGATTACCAGATGAAACTTGACTTTCCTTCAGTGTTTGGTGAAATGAGAAAAAAGAAAAAAAGGACAACATAGTGAATTTTAAATAAAATCAAATGTGTTTTTTTTGGTAATTTGTACTTTTTTCACTTTTAAAATACCCTTTACAAGGTGGGAACAATAGACACTGGCGATTCCATAAAGCAGGAGGGATTGTAGGGGGCAAAGGTTGAATCTATTGTGTATTGTGTTCACTATTTGGGTGACAGGTTGAATGGAAGCCCAAACCTCAACATCACACAATATATCCATGTAACCATCCTGCATATGTACCCCCTAAAATAAAAAATAAATAAAAATTGAAATTAAGTTAACATAAAAAATGTGCTTTATACAAATAAAAGAGGCTAGTTAAAAAAAGTAACCATTTGATTTTTTATCCTGACAAAATGAAAATTTTGAAGCTATGCTGCCCGTCTTCCCAGTTTTATTTTTACTGATCTCAGAAAGCTAAAAGTCTTGGAAAAAAAAAAAAAAAACTGGTTTAAAGTTTCACATGGAAATAAATGTCGCCTCTGAAAAAGTATAGTTAATTCAGATTATTATTTTAGTAAATACAAAATTTTTTCTGTCATCCTATATATCCTTCAGTAATATATAAGCCCTAAAGTGTGTTTCTTTGTGAGCTTCTAACTTTGTGTATCCATATAAAAATGGAATTAGAGACACAGCTCGCTGAAGCCTCAACCTGCCAGACTCAAGCGATGCTCCAGACTCAGCATCCCGAGTAGCCAGGACCCCAGGCAGGCGCCACCACGCCTGGGTAATTTTTTGTATTTTTTGTAGAGATGGAGTATTGCCATGTTCCATTTTTTTCTCCCTGTGACTCTTCTAAGCATCTGCCCATATTTTCATAAACTATCATTAAAACAGCTCTGTCCAAACATCTGAATCTGGGATTTTCTTGCTCAGTATAGCTAAATGTAAATGACAAAAGAAGGCAAACATTTTAAATTAAATGCCCTCTAAATCAAGTTCTTGATCACTTACTACTCTGTAAATAGAGCTGGAGTCTAAGTTTGAACTTAGAGAACAAACTGCATTTAGGGATGGGAAAGGGAGTTACCTGTACCATAAAGCAGGGACTTCTAAGGGTCTGGCCCACCATCCACAGTAAGAAATTCATTTTACATTAGAGCTCGAAAGCACATTCACAGAAATACAACTAAACAGCCGCAGCTTAACAAACATCTTGTGAAACAATACTTATCCTTATTTAGTGCAATGCACTCTCACATTTTTTATTCTATCATTTTTAAGCTGACCACAGTTGTCATATTGATTTCATGACCCACTTATGTGTCATGGTTCACAACTTGAAAAATATTGCCATAAAGCATACATTATAAGGGTGCTACTGAATTACATAGCAGTATAAAATTCAACAGAATTCTCTTAAATCAATATAAAATTAGAATATTGGCCCTAACAAATAATTTTCTAGTGTGTTTCCATTGAATTCCTAAGGGAAATTATCAGATATTTTTAAGTCACCTTTCCTGATGTCCCTTTCATCTGATCTGATTGGCTCTGTCTCAACCTTCCTTGATTATTCTCTAGATAAATATCTTCTAAAGAAAGGAAGAGGAGAGAAAAGATAAATAAAAGCTTGCTTTTCTTAAAGTAAACTCTGAGATCCTAGTTTCAGCATTGATGATGATTCAGATACTGGCTTAAGATTCTCAATTATATAAATTTAGGACAAAGTGTTCTTAAAAATTACTAAAAAAAGGAGTTATCTTAAATTTCCTATTTCATGTTTATATAATAAATTCTCTGCAATGTTTTCCAATTTATTTTCAAATAAGTAATAAGAGGTAATTTTAAATCTGTTAAATACGTTGGTAATGTGTACATGGATATGTATTAATATGTGCATATGTACATGAACACCCCGCCATATGTATATATTATACATTTACAGTGGCAGAGACCAAGCTTTGGAATTCAAAAGCCCTTATTCTAACTTCTTAACCACTAATTTTTTTAATGAGATAATCACACCTGCCTCACAAACTGTTGTCAGGGGCAAATTAAAGTCAGCAAAAATCAAAGTGTTATTAAATTGCTAATTATTACTCTAAGTTTCAAGGAATTAGCTATGTAAGTTTTTTTCTGCAGGAGCAAAAATAAATAAATAAATAAAATTAGTCTTGCTGACCATTTCAACTGGTTAACATGTATAATCCTAATCTTATAATTCACTTCATGCATGTGAGTAGAGAAAAGCAACCTCTTTACAAGAAAATTGGCTGGACGGGGTGCCTAACGCCTGTAATCCCCACACTTTGGGAGGCCAACATAGGCAGATCGCTCGAGCCCAGGAATTCAAGACCAGCCTGGGCAACATGGCAATACTCCGTCTCTACAAAAAATACAAAAAATTACCCAGGCGTGGTGGCGCCTGCCTGGGGTCCTGGCTACTCGGGATGCTGAGTCTGGAGCATCGCTTGAGTCTGGCAGGTTGAGGCTTCAGCGAGCTGTGTTCTGCCACTCCACTCTAGCCTTGGTGAGAGAGCAAGAACCCGTTTCAAAAATAAATAAAAATAAAAAATAAAACAAGAAAATTATAGAGAAGAGACTAACACTATAGTCGAGGCTAGAAGGGATTCAAATGAATACTTATTTCCTAAAATCTTTAGATAATTAAACTTGACCATCAGTGATCGCTATTGAGACAATCTCCCATACTCTGAACGACTTAAAATTTCAGCTTCTGTGAGTTCTCTTAAAGTAATAACAAAATATAAATTTCAATCTGCAGACTGTGTTCTGTAGACTATACAACACAGGGGCAAACCATGGTACCCAGGTCAAATCTAGTCCACCAAATGTTTATCTATGGCCTGTGGGCTAACAATGGTTTTCATATTTCTAAATCCTTGGAGAAAAACACTACAAGAAGAAAAAGATTTAGTGATAGTGAAAATTATATAAAATTCAAATTTCAGTTTCCACAAATAAACTTCATTTGAACACAACAAAAGTCATTCATTTATATATTGTCTATGACTACTTTCACGCTTTAATAGCAAAGTTTAGTAGTTGAAATAGACACTGTATGGTCCACAAAGCCTAACATAAAATATTTATTATCTTGTTCTTCACAGTTTGCCAACCATGGATTACAGAACAAACAAAACAAAACCTCAAGGACAAAATGTGAGTGATGCTTCTTAGCACATTAATCTAATGTACTTATTTCAAAATACAGCAAAGATAATTTTTCACCATAATAACTATGTCTTATATTTGAGACAAAGAGTATATACCCTTGAACTACATAAACTTATTACTTTAAAACTATAGTAACATAATAAAGAGTATACTGTTTCTGAACTAAGATATGTTAGTGTGCTTCAAAATCTATTAAAGAAAAAGGGTTTTTTATTCTCTAATAGTCTATAGCACACACCTAGGTAATGAAATTAGTTAGATATTATTATTTTTATACTAGAATGGATCTCAACTTAAAATAAAGTTCCAAGAACTATTTTCTACAGGCCTTCTATCCATCAATACAAGTGAAAAATCAGTATTCTCCAAACTCAAAGTTTAATTTAGATCAAGTAACATCTTATTAAACTCCTAGGACTATAAAAAAACTACTGATTTCAGTTGAACATAAGCACTAGTGTTTGAAGGAATGAGAGGATTGTATTTATATATTAATCAGCACTAATTAAATAGAGACTAACAGATAATAGCTTCTTATTATTTGCCCACAAGTACTTGAGCCAAACAGTGAAATCAACAGCTAAAGAGTTTAAATGGACCTATGAATCAAAATAAAACATGGAAAATGCAAATTCAGAATTTGCTACTTCTAAATCTCCAGTACTTCTCAATTTTATCAACCACATAATGAATCATCATGAAATCTTGACTTAATTTTCAAAACAGGCAAGAGGAAATTGTTCACCAATCTGAAGCAGGTGAAAGGATTAAAATATTTCATAAATTAAAACACGTAATGTTTGACTTTCTTAGTCTTGATCGGTGTTCTCTGGCCTGGAGGGTACACCCACACCTCTCCCACCGTACAATACAATATAGGTGTGTGAGAAAAAAAATTATAAAGATCCTATTTCTATTTCTTGCTAACTTGTAATCATGTACCTCAACATAATAATAAAGAACCTACAATGAAAGAGTATCATGAAAATATTTTACTTACAAGTGCACATAACAAAAATAACTGAAAACGACTGGTCTAAATTACTTTGGTTTGATCTTGAAGTATAATCAGTTGCAATAGTCTAAATAATTTTGATATAAGCTATAATGACAGGTCAATTGAAAATGCTTGGTTTCTCTCACATCCGATTGTAGTCTCTAAAATGGTTGTACGCTAGAAAGAAGCAGAACACCTTGAAGAAAGAGCTGATTCCAGCTCGGAAGTGGAAAACGTATAGGATGAGACTGGTAGAAGATCAGAAAGCTATCAAAAATAATTGAGGACATGTCCAAAGAACTCAGATGACAAAAGAGGATCCCACTGGCCAAAAATGGGACAATATGAGTATCCGTAATTATAGTAACTGCAATAGATTGCCTGTTTAAATTCATATGCATTGGTTGCTTTTGGAGAATGCTAGGGAACTAACTCATTTTGAAAACTGCTAAATTTTTAAAAATCAAGGATTTATCTTATATTTTCTAAAAAATAAAAATGTTCAGGGTAGATGTAGGGAAAATAAAGAATAGATGACATTTTGTGCTTGAAGTAAAAAAAAAAAAAATGGCATTTTATTTCTTCTAAGTGATGGTATAAATTTTACTCTTGTTCTCAGTATGAAAATACTCAACCAAAAGTAATATGGCATTATTTTTCCCAAGGAGTTTAGTTTCATGCCCTGACTGGTGGATTTTTTAAAGAAAAATGATTCTGTCACCTAATTTAAAACCTTTTGGAATCCATAGTTCAAATCAATCCTTTCTAGATGGTTAAAGTGAAGAACTTTTAATAAAATTGTCTTTCCTTTCAGTGGTTAATCCTTAAGACCTGAAAAATCCTTCTGAGCTGATAATGTTTCTTTTTTTTCATCCTGCCAGTAGAAATGAAGCCAAATAAAATACCCCATCCTACAGTTTCCTTCAAGGATATAAATGAGGCTGAAGATGTCCTGGCCTTACTTTCTAAGCTGGCTAAAATCCCTATAGCCATTTGCTTATCTCAGGGGGACTGGATAGCTCCTTTAAATTATATTTTATATGGTATGTCCCTGAGTTTTAAAAACTATCTGAGCAACAGTAAAGTCTCATTTCTTATGGTAGGACAGCGATGAAAAGGCTGGCTCATTTCCCTGGTGTGCTTGCCAACACTCTCCATGCATGAATATTTCTCCCTGTTGCTGTCAGTGAGCCTTTCGAGGTGAGGACAAGATGTTTTAGCCATAGAACTACAGAATCAGGGGCATGAGCTAAAAAAGAAGATATCACTGTAAATTTTTTTAAAACGTTATTCTCTTCATTCTCTGAGGCTAAACTTTATTATCTGTACACAGGGAATAATAATAAGCCTTACCAAACTGCAAGGTCAGAAATGAGAAAAGTAACATTACTTGTACAATTAATATGCAATATAAACTGTCAACATTATCATAAAAATGTCATTCTGAGAATGAAAAAGTACCAGCTTTTACATATTCTACAATATCTATATACTAAGCACCTTACATATATTACCACATATAAAACTATGAGGTATGTGTGAATATTCTCAGCTTACTAATCAGGAAACTGAGGCTCAAAGAAGCTTAGTAGTGTGCCAAAAGATATGTATGGAACAATCAATTAGCCCAAGGTTAAATGTGAATCTAAGTCTGTTAGACTCTCGGACCAAGCTATTAACTCATTTTTTCCCCACTCCTACACACAGTCGGAGGGAAGAGGGAGAGAGGGAAAGAGGGAAGGAGGGAGGGAGAGAGGGAGAGAGGGAGTGAGGGAGGGAAAAGGAGGGAGGAAGGGAGGGAGAAGGAGGGAGGAAGGGAGAGAGAGAGAGAGATAAAGAGAAGAGAGGAGAGAGACTATTTAAAAAATACAATTACATTCTAAAAAAATGTAAGTAACAAATGTGCTGAGACAAATGATAAATCAATACTTGAAAAAGTTCATGTAAATAAGGCTGACTTCATAAAGTATTGCTTAATTTGCTAAGCAAATAATTTCAATATAAATGCAGTAAATTGAACTGTATCTATTATATGTGATTCCTTAATAATCTCTTTTACTGGATCAAGATCTACTAAAGATATTATTTTCTTGCCTGCTCTGCAGGGATTATTTGAAGTGCTCTAAAATCCTCATATCCCCGAAAGCCTTTTTGATACAGACACAGTTAAATCCTCTTACAGCCAACCTGAATTTAGAAAAACGATTTTTCGAGTTTCTCCAAAAACACCACAGGAGCCTTCTAATGCTTACGCACTAGCACCACCCCCATCATCAAGGTACAGAGCTGTTTGGCTGCACATGCAAACAATTGAAAGAGAAGCCTTCCCTCTTCCAGCTCTTTGCTTCCCCTTTCCACAGTGATCTTTCACTGGCCTCTCCTCTCTTGTTTTTTTGTATCCTCTCCTTCTTCAACAGTCATTAAATTCTTTGTGAAGCTTATTTCATGTTCAGTTTTTTAGCCCAACGTGTTTCTGCTCGCTGCGAGACAGAAATTTTTAACAAAGCAGAGTTGTCTTAACAACTGTTCACTCTTAAATACATGATCTACTTCAAGCAAACTCTGAAAAAGTACAGAATTGGGACAACATCCTGTGAGTTAATCTTAAGGCTTCACATCCCTGAAACATAAATGCGTGTTAGTTTATTTTGTGTTCCCCCCTTCCTTCTCTGGTTCATCAGAGCACTGCCCTCTAAGATGGAAGAAGAGAAAAAGATTTGCTTTCTTTGCAGGGGAAGTTTGATACCAGGGATGTAGCACCTAGAGTACTCCATCCAGGGCCCAAGGATGAGTTCTGGGGCCATATAATGTGTGCTTGATATTGTGAGGAAGCTCTCCTATCCTCCATTTCTCTGACGTGATAGGCTTGTCCCCAGGTGACTGTTGGGGAGCGTTCACCTGAAACTGCCTGAGCCCACAGCGTCAGTGGATTCACTGCATCAGAGGATGAGTAAAAACAAGTCCATTTTTTCAGGTCCAGCTGAAATTCTATTTATGAAGCCTTTAATCATTCAATCCATAGCAATCCCATGGTACTTATTGTCTGTATAATTCATAGACAACCTGGAAATATTTTTAGAATTTGTATTTAACACTGTCTTGATTATAGAGCAATTTCTCTCTTGAATGTCTTAATATCTACTAACTATCATAAATCTATAATAATTAATGCCTATTAGGATGAGCCTGGTCACCAAGATAGTCTTTATCTTAAAAAAAAAAATCAGAGAAAAATAAGGTATATTTCAGAAAGATTTCCTTTAAAATAAATTTTTGAAAATTGGGGCTCTTAATAAATTATAGATAACTGACACTTCCTGATAACATCAGGGATGCTGCACTCAGAGTAATAGTAATAGCAGGGAACATGAGCTGGTGTTTTCCCCTTGCCAGGCAGTGGGCCAAGTCCTTTACACTTGGCCTTCCCAAAACTCAGTAATAAATGCACTTTTGTAATTTACATACAATGGATGAGAAAACTGAGGCAGTTAAGTAAATTTCTAAAAATTTCAAGTAGGTGGTAGAGTCAGGATTTGGAACTCAGGCAATCTGACTAGAGAACACCTGACCATGAATCTTCGACTAAAACGACCTTTGACTTCATAGTAATTATATTATGTATCCACTTTACTTGGACAACAAAAATACAGAGCTATGTAAGAAATAATGCAGTCTGTCCTATTGACAGATTATTGTATTCCAAAGAAAATTTACATTTAAAAATTGCTTTGTAAAGACATGTAAAAATATGAAGTTTAAATGTGAATTTAAGAGTTTCAGATTCATAGGAACCATGTTATTTTTCCTGTGAGATGTAAATAATAAACTTTAAAGGCCACTAGTGAATTATATTATGTTTCAAAAATAAGACATTTTTATTGACCTTGAGAGCTTGTTTGGAGGTTCTAGCAGGGGAGCGCAGCTACTCGTATACCCTTGACCGAAGACCGGTCCTCCTCTAGCGGGGATGGTCATCCTCTTCGACCGAGCGCGCAGCTTCGGGAGGGACGCACATGGAGCGGTGAGGGAGGAAGGGGACACCCGCCTAGCCAGCCAGATCAGCCGAATCAACCCTGGCGATCAATGGGGTGACAGATGTCGCAGCCAGATCGCCCTCACATCCAAGACATTTTTATTGAAATTGATAAAGCAAGCATACACACAATAGACCACATACTCCATGGCTCATAAAACCTCTAGGCCTGAGGGGTGAATAGACCGAGCAGTTTTGGAAACCCAGAGACAGAGCTGTGTCTGATGAAGTCCACCTGAAAAATGCAGGGAGGATGTGAAGGGAATCAGCAGCGTGACCTCACTCTCCTCTTGCCCTCTGGTCTCTTGCCTGTGACTCAACCAGCAACCAGAGCCAAGGGAACCCAGTCTTGTTTTATTTTTATTTTTTATTTTTTGAGACTTGTTCTCGCTCTGTCACCCAGGCTGGAGTGCAGTAGTGAAATGTTAGCTCACTGCAACCTCAAACTCCTGGGCTCAAGCCATTGTCCGTCAGCCTCCCAAAGTGTTTGGATTAGAAGTGTAAGCCACCACATCCTGCCGGGAACCCATTAACACAGTCCATTCCTTGTCAGCAACTTAGGTGGATGGTGGGAGGAGAGCTTCAGAGTGAACCTGAGAAACCAACATAAAAGAGGTAGCTAGGAGAAGTGTCATCTATGTGTATCTTCTATTTTTCTAGAACCTCTTTCTTCTTAGAGTTAAATGTATGTAGATGTATTTGTACCATTCTGGAAATTTTCCCTATGTATTAAAAATCCAGAATCTAAGGCAAAATCGTCAAAACATATAAAACAAAAACATTTTGCTCTAAGAGACAATTTTTATCTTTGCTTCTTTGACCAATTACTTCCTCATACTTATATTGAGCGATTCATATCTGCTAGGTATAGTACTGGGCATCAGAAATGACAAGACTAGAAAGAACAGTCTTCGTTTTCATGAACTCTCATACTCAATTGGAGACAATAGCAAAATAGGTAGATTACTACGACGATGACTAGATAAGTGAGTTCCACGGGGTTGAAAGCCCATTGCTCGACTTCTTGTATGACTTCTTGCATTTTCTCCTTATCTCTGTTAGTTTTGATTATTGTAAACAATAAGCACAGTGCTTGGATAGTGACATTTATTGTAAGTAACAATATATACTTGTTCTATATAGCCGTAATATGAAAACTTGGTGCTGAGAATTCCAAAGCCTGAGCTAGTTGTGGGATTCTCACTGCTTTGACACCTTTATCAAGATGATTTTGCAGCAGGGTTTTACTGTTCTTTCCCTCAATTTATATTTCTAAAGTCCCCATAGGACTTCCTCATCTTTGTAAATCTTGATTGAATGTAGCATGGGAAATGTAGAATGGCTTTATACTAGGAACGTGGTTTTATATATACATATATATAGAATGATTAGTCTTGGGATTTTGGTTTAGGCTCCTGAGATTTACTGGCTTAAATCATCTCTGTTTTCCTGGACCAGAGGTAAATGTACCAACTTACAGAAGTATAGGTTTAAATGAAAAGCAATAAACAAATCCTCACCTACTTGCCTCAGGGGAGAAGGAGTACAGAGGGATTAGATCTTCTTCACCTACCTAAATCAATTTAGCCATTGTTATTAATAATCTTTGGAAGAGAATTTCCTGGTCATGTGGCTAATGCTGTTTTACAGTTCAAGTGTCCTATGTGTAATAAAGGTAAATCAAGCCAAGGTCAGAGTTGCTGGGTAAATGATTGGGTGAGACATTCAGAGAAAACAGTAAAACTATTTTTCTTTCCAGCCAAAGTTCAATGAAAGGAGCAATTATCCTAAGTTTGTATGAATCTGAGTCCGCAACCAAGCTCTTTCACTTTATTCTTTAGGCTAGTTTGTTCACTTCTATTAACCTCAGATCCCTTCTTTGTAAAGAAGATATCATAATGTCTACATACTTAGGGTTCTAATATGATTTAAGTGGCATTATGTTTACAAATAATGCATTATGTGCGTTATACAAGGTAATTTCTCTACACAGTTTTGATTGTTGTTATTGCATGACACCTTTTTAAAAAAGAGATTGCAATAGCAACAAAGGCACCTGCAGTAAGATAATCACAACACAGACCAGTGTTCTGAGAAGGAAGGAAGCAAATGGTGCATATGACTTTCTTATAGTTTATAAGAAGTCAGATTGTAACTTGTTTCCACTTCTCTAAGGTATAAAATTTAAGCAAGCAGATCCTGAGGGATAATGAATGACCAGTGGCCTACTGAAGGCTACCCTACAATCTCATTGCAGAAATTTCTCATTTACAGATAGAGAAGCTTAGGCAAAAGGAAGTCAGACCTAGATTCCCACTAGTACAGTAGTTCAGCCCTATCCTATCCCGAAAACACACCTGATCATACACTTACCTTACCTCACATGGGGTCAAAGTACTCTCCTGGGGTAGGCTCCAGACTTTTCAGATTTTTCATTCCTAGTCAGTAAAGCACATCTGGGCAGGCACTATCCTACAAGAATATTTATTAATTTTTAAAGTATGCTCATTGAAATCAGAGCCCTTATACAGCACTGACAGGAAGGTAAAATGGTACAGTCACTGGAAAAAACAGTGTGGCCATCCTCAGAAAGCTCAACAGAGTTCCCATGCAAGCCCACAGTCCCACTTCTAGATACATGACCAAAAGAATTTAAAACAGATGCTCAAACAAATACTGACATGTGACTATTCACAATAGCCAAAAAGTAGAAATGGCCCAAGTATCCATTAAGAAATAAATTGTGGTTTATATATGCAATGGAGTATTGTTCAGGCATAAAAAGGAACAAAGTACTGGCACACACTACAACACAGATGAACTTCCACAAACATAATGTAGAAAGGAGCCAGGCACAGTCCCATGTTATATGATTCCATTTATGTGAAATATCCAGAATAGATAAATCCAGAGAGACAGAACACAGCCTGGTGGTTGCCAGGGGCTAGACAGTAGGAGGAATGGGGAGAAACTACTTAATGGATGAAGGGTTTTACTTTGGAGTGATGGAAATGGTTTGGAACCAGATAGAAGTACTGTTTGCACAACATTGTGGATATATTAAACGCCACTGAATTGTTCACTTTGAAATGGTGAGTTTTGTGTAATATGAATTTAACCTTTAAAAATATTGAAAAGTTTAGCTATACTCATTTACATTGTATGAACATGCATATTTAAACATAAATAAAATAGAAATTAAAATAATGAGCAAAGGTGAAATAAACAGAATTTTGTATGTTAATTTGCAATACTAAAAGCTTTTGCTCTTACAAAAATATTGATTAATGATAGTATTTTAAAATAGAAGCATCATTGAATATGTTTTTTATAATTAAGTTTAATAGATACTTTATTTTAGAGAAATCACAGCTAGAAGGATTATCTTAGAGATAATTTGATCTAAAAGAAAAGGCATGTACCAAAGTACATAAACTATATTTATTAAATCATGTTTATTTTTATAACCCCTTTATATAATCTACAGTATAATAAAATACTTATCATATATTACATGTTAATCCATAACATTATGAATATGGACAATATTATAGATGATTATATATAATTTAGAAAAATTATTTTGCTAGGAAATTTCTCTTTCCTAAGTCAGTTATTCTTAAAAACTATGTGGAAGATTTTGCCCTTTTATATTTTTAAACACATGATTCAAAACCTGCTGAAATTCGTCATTTGAGAGACTTTTAAAGAAGTTTGAAATTCCCACTTCCAACCTGAAAAAAATTAGAAAGTGTTCAACTCTGAAGGTTTTTATGGATGATAAACATATTTTAACAAAAAAATCACACGATTGGAAATTTTCCAAATCAAATTTTCAAAATACTTTCTCCAAAATTATGTTTATTTTGAACAACACTTAGTCTCTCAAGCACTGTTTCAATCATTACCTTTAACTCATGTAACATTTTAATAACACCTATTACGCAGCATAGCATCACCCACATGATATCACAGAAACAGTCAGGAAAATTAGATCAGTTTTATTTTCGTTTTAAGAAAGAATGTGTGTAACTCATCTTTGACAATTCATAAGATAAGCCATAAATCTCACAAAAGATTTTTATGACCATTACACATAGTACTAAAGATACCACTATTTAAAAATCTTGGTTTTATCGTAACAAAATCAATAACACCTTGTAACCCATAAACTACAATGCCTCACAATAAGCTGAGAGCAAATCAGCGTATGAATGAGCATACTATTGTCATACACTCCTGCCCTTTCTTGAAAACACACAGTGTATGTGAAAATCAGGCATAGGCAGAGTCAAAGTGTCAGAACATATACAAAACGCTACTAACTTTAATTCTTTCCCATTTTAGGTAAAAAATGAGATAAATAGAACCTATAATCTTATCCTCTTCCACCTTCACCAGTCGTGTGCTTATGATACCTGGGGATGCTCGTCCACCTTACGAACCACAGTTCTAGCTGAGAAAGGAGGAATTTGTAGCTTGTGTTTACCTATCACACAGTTGTAAGTACAAATTGGCTCAACCAAACAACTGATTTTGATACATTGTTTCTCTGAGTAGAATTTATACCCTTAAGCTATTGCCCAGAAGATGGAAATAGTTGACAAAAATTTCGTATCAATTAAGGAGCTTTAGGGATAGTTTTCTTTGGAGGTGTGTGTGTGTGTGTGTGCGCGCGCGCATGTGTGTTTGAGACAGGGTCTCTCTCTGTCACCCAGGTTGGAGTGCAATGGTGTGATCTCAGCTCACCTCAACCTCTATCTCCCAGGATCAAGGGATCCCTCCCAATAGCTGGGATTCTAGGTGCACACTACCACACTCAGTTAATTTTTGTATTTTTTGTAGAGATTAGGTTTTCCCATGTTTGCCAGACTGGTCTCAAACTCCCTGGCTCAAGCAATCCTCCTGCCTCGGCTTCCCAAAGTGCTGGGATCACAGGGGTGAACCACCATGGCTGGCCAGGAATATTTTTTATGTTAAATTTGATTCACTTTTAATTTAAAAAAATTTTCTTAAAGAGTACAGCAATGAAAGGCAACATAAAGTAAAACCTTTTTTTGCAGTTAAATAGCTTATAAACCAAAAAACGAAAAAAATTCCAACTGCCCAAACATCTTCCTGAACATTATTTTTCTAAAAGCATATTTATTATAATCTGATATTTTGTACTTTCTGAAATTTTATTTCAATGCATTAGGTATTAAAAAACAAAATACAAGTAGTTGCATATATTGTATTTTATGAAAAAAAATTATATTTAAAACATCAATCTGAAATCATTTCCTTTTTTGCAGTGACTCTTATACCTGCAGGTTAGTCACCAATCATCTGGAGCTCTGAGGTTAGGACAGCCCATCCAGAGGGAACCCAGACCTTTCTGAGGCTTCTTGTCACGAAGATTGCCACTAGTCATGCCCCCTGTGATGCCCAGGCTGGAGTGCAGTGGTGTGATTGCAGCTCACTGCAGCCTTGACTCCCCAGGCTCAAGCCATCCTCCCACCTCAACCTCCCAAATACAATAGGTGCATGCCACCAGGCCCTGCTAATTTTTTTATTTTGTAGAGATGGGGTTTTGCAACATTACCCAGGCTGGTCTCAAACTCCGCATCTCAAGTGATGCGCCCACTGTGGCCTTCCAAAGTGCTGGGATTGCAGGAGTGAGCCACTGCACCTGGCCTCTATTGCTCTTTTCTACTTGCAGTATCTCCATTGAATAAAGAATTACACTATCTATGCACATATATGATGCTATATCCACATTCTACAGATTTCAAGGATTCTGGCAGTAATAATTTACAAAGGGAAATATTAAATCAGTCTCTGCAAATTGACAATGGCCAGAGAAATCTACTGCCACCAGAAATACTAAATTAGTCCTAAGTAAATACAAACATTAACTCAGTTACTTCTTTTATTAATAATTATCCTCTGCCTCTGCTTACTTTTTGTTCAAATTTATTTCTGATTGAGGACTGTACATATTAATCTCAGTCTCTCCTGCTGTCACTTAAAATGAAGTGCTTCCTCAGGATAATGACATTTAACTCCTTCACCTAAGAACTGATGGACTAATAAATTTATAGATTCCTCCACTACAATAAAATGGATGGTTTTAATGCACTGTAGTTCAGTTGATCTAGGCCCTCCCAAATCTGACAGTGTTACTGACATAATAACTGTGGACTCACATAATTCCATGCCACAAAGGCAAATGGCTCTTCATGTCCTCTGATCCTGATGGTTTCTTGGTCACATATCTTATCATGGAATGTGTGAAGACATGGAAGTAAAAAAATAGCATGATCACCAGTAAGTTTAGAATTTCAAGTTCTTCCCCTCTCCTTTGTATATTTGAAGAAGTCACTCCATTCCCCTGACCCTTGCTTTAATTTTCTCCATAGCATTTATCATCATTGGGCATGATTATTATGTATTTTTATTCATATTTATTTATTCACACAAATTTCAGGAGGGCAGAGATTTTTTCTTTACATTTACTATTATACTTCAAGTGTCTAAAATAGTTCCTAGCACATGGGCAATATTCAACTAATTTTCATTGCACGAATTAACAGTTTAACACTGAAAATTAAACTATTTTTCTTCTCTCTGATACAGTCTAGTGTTTTTAATATTAATGCATCTTTTTCTTATTTCTCTAATATTTTTCATATTACTTTTATTGAAAAATCTACTCATATGCAAAAGATTTGATGAATTGGCATATTTATATTTCTTTGATATAAGTTGGTTCTATATTATTATTGTTATTATTTTTGAGATGGAGTTTCGCTCTTCTTGCCCAGGCTGGAGTGCAATGGCACGGTCTCCGCTCACCGCAACCTCCGCCTCCCGGGTTCAAGTGATTCTCTTGTCTCAGCCTCCTGAGTAGCTGGGAATACGGGCATGCACCACCACGCCTGGCTAATTTTGTGTTTTTAGTAGAGATGGGGTTTCTCCATGTTGGTCAAACTGGTCTCGAACTCCTAACCTCAGGTGATCCGCCCGCCTCAGCCTCCCAAAGTGCTGGGATTACAGGCATGATCCACCATGTCCGGCCACAGCTCTGTATTACTTTTAACCAAATATAATTTTTAATGGTTTTAGAGATAAGACTGAAATTCAGACTGCCTCAACTTTCTCTCTGCTATTTTTTACCTGTAGCTCTTACCAACAGCACCTTTATTGAGATACATAAAAAACTGAACTCTACTGTCCAGCCCAGTCTCATAATCTATTTTCAGTCATTCTGTCTTTCAGATTTCTCAAGATTTAGCATGATAAATTTAAGTGCCAGGAAACCTGATTGTTATTCTACCTCTACCCATCAGTTGTTAACATCTCTAATGCTTATTTATTTCTGATACAAAAATAAATAGGCAACCAAATAAATTTTTTTTTCTAATATGCTCGATCTTAGATTATTTGAAAGTAGAGTCATGGATCTTGAAACTTTATCTTAAAATTGATTCATAAGGGAATAAATTGGTAAACAGCTCAGACTTCAAAATCATATTTTCTAGGCTAGAAACTTGATTCACTTCATTACTACATAGGTGAACTTAACCAAGTTACTTTATTACTCCAAGATTCAGTTTCCTCATTTATGAAATACTGACATGACATGCTTGTACCTATCTCATAAAAATGTTGTGAAAAGTAAACGAGAGTTATCCTTTTAAGTGTTTAGCACACAATGATTGTTCAAAATATGGTAGATGTAATCTGTATCATCCCCCCCAAATGTATGGAAGTCATTTCTTCTTGAATCCTGTGTGTGTGTGTTAAAATATATTCACATGTATCTAACACCAGAGTTATTTGTGTATTTATTTTTCTTATATTTCTCTCATATAGGAAGTCTTATCTATCCTCCTGTTTTCTGAGGTCCCCAGAACTGTGTCTTGAACATGGCAAAAACTTAATATGTATTTTTCAATTGAATTAAGCTAAAACAGGACACACCTATAGATCACTTTAAAATGAAAAGTAATAATTTCACTTGCCTCTCATAAATGAAATCACATGAAAGTCTTTTGAAACACAATTTTCATAAAACACGAATGATACATTTATTCAACAACTATGAATCATTCCTGTATTTCATCACTTCAAAAGTAGGTGTCATCTTGGATTTGCTGCTTCAAATGTGTTGCATTTAAGCTCCATGAAAGAGTGAACTATAATCAGGGATTCCAGCCTCAGTCATGCACTTCCTAATTTAATAAACAGTATTTCCAAACACAAAGACTTCCCAGTGAATTGAAACATCAGAACTAACATCCTAACCATTACAGCTACCTAATTTTCTCTCATATTCAAGTACTACTTTTTGCATTGGTCTAACAGGTAATAACCATTCATATTTCACAGGAACATCTGGGACTCAAAGAGAATAAAAAGTATTGTCTAAGATGATTCAAAAAGCAGGAAAAAAAAGTTTCAGTGTATAGTTTTTAGTCCATCCAGTTTAGACTGTCTCCTAATAATTATAATATCTGAACTAGAAACACATAATGTAGCTAACTGGATTTTAATCTATTTAATTATAATAATGTAAATGTATACTTTTATATATGTACATATGCACTTTTGTATAAACCATGCATATATATTGATGTATAATAATGTAAATGTGTAATTTTTTTCTAGAAGTTTCTATGCAAAGACAAAAAGACATTACTGGGAATACAAAAATTTACTCAATATTATGATGACTAAACTGCTACAGTTATCAACAAAGCTTCCCAGACAGAAAATGAAATTGATGTTTTCCCAATTAAATTATAAAGCCAACACATAAGCATGATATATTTATGACTGAAAATGTCAACCTTCTGGAGATCACCTGGAAGTCTTATTCTGCTAAAAACAGAGAGCGCCTGATAAATCCTTGCCTTGCCTTATCTTGCTTTGACTTGCTGATGATTTCATATCCCAACAGGCTAAGGAGGCAGGAGTGGAGAAATGGTATTTTGAACTTAATTTTACTAAATCCATACATGTCAAGGGTGATGTTCAAACTATTTAATAAGCAGTACTGAACAGGCACCAGCCAGTCAGTTTCCAGAGGCCCTCCATGCTCCAGCAGTGAGTTGTTCAGCTGCTGGGTTGTGAGAATCCTAGACCTGGAGAGAGCTCCAAGCGTCCAGTGAACTGGGGGAACAGTTGGGTGTCTCGAGGAAGCAGGACTTATCAACCAGTATTTCAATACTGTAACAACGCTATACCCATATTCTTGTATACCTGCTGCATATAAACTTTTTTTGAAAATTTTCCTCTCCTCTCTCTTGAATCCCTTGGACTCATCTCCTACTCTGAGCCTCACTGCTATCTAACCGAGGCAACCTAACCTAAACCATGAGTCTTGTGGCTTCTATCTCCCCAAAAGCATTTAAACTCTTTTCTAGTCACTCAAATTTTTTTTTTTTTTTTTTTTTTTTTTTTTTTTTTTTTTTTGAGATGGAGTCTCACTCTGTTGCCTAGGCTGGAGTTCAGTGGCTCAATCTCAGCTCACTGCAAACTCTGCCTCCTGGGTTCAAGCTATTCTCCTGCCTCAGCCTCCTGAGTAGCTGGGATTACAAGCGTACACTACTATGCCCAGCTAATTTTTGTATTTTCAGTAGAGACGGGGTTTCACTATGTTGGTCAGGCTGGTCTCGAACTGCTGACCTTGTGATCCGCCGGCCTCGCTTTTCTAACCTGTCTTGGCTTCTGCTGGCAGTTTAAAGTTCTGTTCATAACACTTTACTATTTCTGCAAACATTATCAACACAAAACCCAACACTCTTAGCCTAAATATTAAGACATACCCTTCATCTGATCCCAACATATCTTTGTAAAATTGTTACTTTTTTATTAACTCTATAGGCAAAATGAACAGTTTTTTGTTCTCTGAATGTAGGACATTTTCATACTCCTATTACGATCTTATTCTGCTGCTTTGATTGGAATGCAATTGCTTTCATCTGTATCTATGCACTTCACAGACCACCTCAAACATGATCTCTGTCAAAGTCATCAATAATCTGTACACCAAGTACAGTTTTAGCAATGCTTTATATACACTGATGATTAAAATATCTTGTTATATAAGTTATCATATTTATTTGGGCACATATCTAATCTTCCTTTGCAGACTGTAGTTTTTTGGGTAGAATGCACAATTGATTCATTTTTGTGTTCTGATAGATCCTAGTTCATACTATACACACAGCAGCCACTCAGTAGATACTTGGTGGATGAAGAAGTGGGTATCACAAAAAACAAGAGAATAAAATGAAATTGGCAAAAAATGTTGGCAAAGAGGGATTCTCATCTCAGAACTCATCTAACTTAAAAGAAGAAACAAAGGAAATGTTGGCTATAGTAAAAAAAAAAAAGTGCCTGTCCTCTGAAATAGCATATTCTTAAGTTGACTAACAGATAGATAACACTAGAAATTCTTAAACAGTAAATGATCAAGAAAAATGAAAGTCTATAAAAGATAAATATGGCCATAAAAGTAAACTGAAACTGAACCAGAGAAAGCTAATGAAATTGATCTACATGCACAGGGATGACTGTGAACAGAAATTGGAAGGGAACTCTCATAACTCAACACACTTGAATACCAAAAAGTAGCATAGCCAAAACCCAAATAGAACTGAGTCTTTTGAAAAAAAGAAAAAACATTTACTTGTGAAATGGAGAGAAGGGTAGGCTGTTTTTTGTTGTTGTTAGCTTATTTTGTTTGATTGATTGGTTATATATATATATATATTTACATATAAAGTATAAATATATATTATATACTATATAAAAATACATGTATTAAATATATAATATATATAAATATAAATATATATAAATATATATATTATATAGAGAGAGACAGAGTAAGGTATAGGGTCAGTCTTTGGGGAAGGTAGAGTATGTGTAGACACACACACACACACATACAATTTAGTGTTTATTTTCCTCAACAATTATAATGATCATCATATGAAAATGGTAGAGCTAATATTGTTTAAAAGGGTTTTGAAACTCAAGCTAGATAAGGAACTGAGAGTAAATAACCTACTTTTAATTAGTTCAGGTCTTCAAGCCTAGACAAATCACATTTCTAGAAACTAGAATTTATAGAAATCATTGTGAAACTGTTGTTGTGAATATCTTTAAAGTAGGGGAGGGGTACAAAAAATATATACCCTTAATCATTAGAAAAAGAGAAATGCATGCAAGTTATATATAAACAAACATCCCATTTAAGAAACCATGAAAATGATATATTTAGAAACCAGAATTTGTATTATAAGTAGCCCTTGAATTTTATTTTTTGATGTAAAAGTAAAATAGTTTAATGTTATGAAATCATACATATTTCTTGTTATTGGATTATTTTCTTATTGTTATTGGACTATTTTGTCTGTTTTTGTCTATATGTCATTTTTTACAGAATTCTGAAATTTATTTTAAAGATTTTCTTATTTAAATAAGGAGACCATATGTACTAGGTGATAACTGCAACATTTTAGATCTATTTTGGGGAAAAGAGAGCTATTTAATAAATGGGATTTATTCCATTGACATTGGTGTCTTTCCTGTAGGGACAGTTGGTTCTTTCTTAACTCTCCGATCTCAAATATCCTCTCTTTACTAGGGCCTTCCTAATGATAACCATGGCTATTTATGCAATATTTTTTGCTTCTGCATTTCTCTATCTCCCTTCCTTGCTCCATTATTTGATATAAAGTTATAACCACCTGACATACTAAAATTTCTACATAGATATTTATTACTTGGTCTTCTCCTTTCTCCCAGCCCCCTCATCCAGCTCCCCAGAATATAAACTATACAATAGCCAGAATATTTGACCTTTTGTTCAATTCTTTGTCTCCAATGCATAAGTTTATGACTGCCTGTTATATTTTAAATAGTTTTTCTACAGTAAAGAAAATGTCTAGGTTTTGAGTGTCCTTTTTTAATGTAGAAGTCAGAATGCAGAATTTATTTATATACATATAAAATAGAACCTTCTCGATGACTAAGCTACAGACATGTGAACTCACCTATCACACCCAACTACTCAAGACTCTCTGATTTAGAAATGAGTACCTCCAGCAAAGAGGATCCGTGATAAGCTTGAACTTTACTGGTACATTTTGTAGCAGATGCTTGGAGTGAAGCAGGGATTGATTGTGTGGTCACTTTCCTAATGCAAAAATGGACATTGGGGCTGGCAGTTGTGCTCTTTGCAGTAAAGTTGAGTTACTGACATTCAGTTATCAGTGACAGCAGTAGAAGCAGCGATAATTCTGGGCCTAGTTTCGGGCAGAGTTTGAGTTTAACCTCAAGCTTTGCCAACCTCTCCAATAACTCTGTGAAATATCTATCACCCTTCTAATATACTCCTTTTCTATTTAAACTGTCCAGAACATATTCTATTTTGTGAAACCAAGAACCCTTGTTAATACAGTCCTATGTCAGTGATGCAAGTGATTCTGCAATAAGTTTACCATACAGTGAGTCTTATTGTTTAGAATATTACTACATAATAAATCTTGAGCCCTAGTTATAATACTTTGGGTTTTTTCCCTATCATAATCCAGTTCCGAGGGTTGGCTCACTGTGATGCTCACAGAATCTTGGTATGTTCAAAATTGTCTCACTTGAATTATTTAGTAGATATTAAACTTAATCCATAAATTCAGTATGCAAAAAATATAAATTTACTTTTTCATCAACTCAATTTGTAAGAGTGGCCCCTTTTCTGAGAGTTATACCTAAATATCAGGAAACCAAATGATGTGAAACTGTTGGAAAGAAGAGAAGCTTTGCAACTGGTACAATACATGTTATCTATTCATGGGGACATCCACTGACACATTTTCACCCCATGTGGCCCTAGGAAGTAAATCCAAATGTGTTGCTATCTACTCTGACATAATTTCAGTTCTCGAAGTTCCCTCATGTCTATCAGCTCTTTCTGAAACTTCCAGTCACTGCTGGCTAGCTAAGAATTTTTCTACTACTCCTCAGCCAGGAAAAATTATAAAGAAAGTTAAGACTTTTGGCTTCTTTCATGTCATGATCTGGCGAAAGGGACTGAATAGATAAAAACACCAATAACCTTCTTGACTTTTCTGATGTAAGCCATCTCTCTAGGCTGCCATCTTTCAAGTGAATTTAATGTCACTGGAAATGGGAACGATTATATCTACAAGCACATCTGCTTTCTAGGCCTTAGCTCCTACTACCTGTAACACTATTTATGATTTTGTACCCCCACATTCAGACACTAATGACATTACAGTTTTCATGCATTTGTTTATTCATTAATTCAGTAGTATTTATTGAGTGCTTACTGCGTGCCAATACACCAGCATTTTCTAAGAGTTAAATATAGGGACATAAAAACAGACCAATCAGGTTTCCTTACTCTCATGCAGCCTGCTCACAATATTTACTGAATGCTACATGCCAATAAGTATATGTACTCATTAGATTACACAGATGCACAATTAGAGACAAAGATTGTTAATTTATACATTAATTTGAGCTTGGAAGGAAGACTTTAAATAAGATACCAATAGTTGGAACATTTGGACCATACTAATGAGGTGAGTTTTAAGGTCCTAGACATCAATTTTTTAAAAAATCAACAATTCAAATAGTTACCTAATTTAACAACAGTAGATGTTAACACACTTAAAAAACAAACGAACTTAAAGCTTATTTAATTTCTCTCCACTTGATTGTATGTGAGTCAATCAAGAAATGACTACCCAAAAAAGTAATGTACAATTAATTTAGAGTTCATTAGCTAAAGTGCAGTTTCCACTGCCAGAGTACAACTACATTATGGGCTGGTCATTATAACATTCAAAGTAAAGTATTTACTTAATGTAGAAATGTAGAATTCCAAGTAAATACTTTAAGTACAATATTAAGTGAAATATTAATATTTTAAGTGAAATATTAAAATATTGATGGCATTCTTAAAGAAATGAATTGCTTAAAGATCATTTTATTTGTCAAATGACTGGAGAAACTGGAATTTTTCTGCTAGAATACATAGCTTAGAAAAATTACATGTTTTGAAGAATTGCCTTGTCAACAAAGATTCTACATATTTTGCACAATTGCAAGGTACCAAACTAGAACAAGCAGGCCAAAGTTATATAGAGACAGATCAGATCAATACTAGTTAGAACTGGATAAGAATAAAGCTGTTTAGAAAATCGAAGTGCTTTCTCAAGTGATAATGAGCTTCTCATGGGTGAAAGTGTCAGGGATATAATAGATTAGTAATGGGTCAGGTTGTAAGACCTTTACATTTTCCTCTAACTTCAAAATTCTACAGTTCTAAGGAGATGAATATGTCATTATGAGTGATATATATAAAAGCAGATGAGTTTGTCTTCTGTGGATGTTAACAGTGTAACGAAATTATAGTTCTTGCTGCCTCTCATATTTGTCCAAAATAAGTTCCCAAATATTGGTGTAGTTAGTCTGCCTCATTTATTTCCCTCAACAATAACTCAGGTAAAGTCTCTATTCCTGTACATAGTCCAAGAACCAACAGCAGATGACATCTACCTATATTTAAGAAAATAAATTACATTAAGTCTCAGCTAGTTTCGGTGAATATTAGACCTCTGGCCTACCGTCCTTAAGCTCTTTTTATGGTAATTGCACAGTAATGATTTGTAAATCTTCTAAAGAAAGGTGAAAATCAGAGAAGCAAGAATTCCCAAAGTCCTGATGTGTCACAGATTAGTAGCCTGCCATTAAGACACTGTAGGGCTTGGGTGAGTGAGCTGGAGCCATAAGCATTATCAGGTAAAAGTGAGGTTTCCTGGGGCTGCAGAAAGAAATGAGCTTGTTACTACTTCTGGTATTAATCATAATAAGTGTTTTATCTAAGCCTGTCATGTTTAGTTTCTCCATGCAATTTACCTCTCAGGCACACTGTTCACAGTATCAGTTGGCCTTATCTTTTAACTTATAGTCTTCAAGTGCCTAAATGTATTTCCTCCAAAGTTCCCACAGTTAACATGACCAAGTCAACATCAGTGCTATTTTAAGACAATGCCGCACCCGCATTATGAAAGACAGAGTTGCTTATGCCTGGCTACTCCTATCATCTGTTGAAAAGTTTAACAGGCAGCACTGATTCTTTGCCTAATTGCAGTTTTGCTGTGAGATTAGCAAGATTTTAAATGTGGAGCCCAAGTACGTGCTTCAATACATTCATTTATTTCATTTTTCACCTTTGCAAAGAAATAAAATAAAGATCTACTTATCCTCCATCTTGCTCGTCTTTTATCGACTGACACTTGTTAGCCAATGGAGTCAAGTAGCTTTGGAGGGACCATATTATGAAGCTCAATTTCTAAGGATCATAGAATGCTACCAGGAGCAATCATACCAACCAGCGAAGAATTCAAACCCATAACAATGCAGAGACAGACTTTTTGCTAAAAATGTCGGAGGAAATAACTCGTAGCCCTTATAAACCCAGTCCACAGTTCACACTGAAGAAAGATGTCAACCTGCAAGGAAGATATGACTTGAAGATTAGGAAGCTAATAATACTCCACTCTGCACGACCCTATTTCATTGTAGTCCTCTTATGATCTGCTAATAATCCTTCATAATTAAGCTTCCAGTACAATATTAAAATGTAATCCACATGAACACCAATCGCAGTGTATTTCAATGGCTGAAGTGGTTACCGCTTCCAGCCATGCATGACAATCACTGTGCAGCTTTAATTTCATATTTTTAAATGACTTGCCCCAAGATTTAAAGAAAAATTATGATTCGTTTCTATCCATAAGTGCAGCAAAATAGGTCTTATTTAAACCCAAACTGTTAAAAGTATGTCTAAGGTATAGGCCTTATGAATTTACATTTTTTCCCCTTTAGAACTAAAAATCTTTACAACATCCCAACAGTGGTGAGGTCATATGTTGAGGAGTAGCTTATGAAATGTTTATAGTAATTGAAGCTGGCAGTACTCGATGTTGAAAATAGATGTCATAGAGCGACATAAGAAAAAATTTCTTCATTTATATATAATATGATTTTGTTCATCCCTGCTACCTATATTCAACTGTACTGCTTATAACATTTTTCTTTTATTTCAGTATATTGTCCTCGTTATATCTTGAAAACTTTAGTTTCTATCCAGTAAGTGAATAGTAATTTAAACCAAATAATAATTATTTGAAGTAACACATTCAAAATATTTAGTTTAACTGAAGTAGTTTTATATTGTAGTATAGCTGAATCCTGACTATAATCTAACTAGCAAATCTATTTCAGAACAGAATTTTTATTAGAATATTATGAATATTGATGCTAGAGTTAATGAGTTTTTTAAAGAAATGATTATAAACAACTTAACCATATAATTATTTCTGATTCTGCCCCTTCAGTGGAAACAAGAGAATTGGGTGATATTAACAGCTTTCAAATAAAAAACATTGGTTTTATCTCCAGTAAAGAAAAAAATGACAATTAGTGCATGATCTTTTAAAAGATTTGACTTGACCTGTAATTTACAGATAATAAAGAAATATTAGAGGACATTATTTTCCAAGTTGAGTGTTACTACAGTTTAAGAAAATAACATCCTGTCAAATAAGAAATAATGACTTGAAACCATTATGACTATATCTAGACTCAAAGTGCTGTGGAAAAAAAATACTCTTCCTCAAATAGCTATTTGGTGAGATTACTACCAAACATTTGACTAAATTTAAACATCTTTACTGATGGAAAAATCGTGTATGTATTTTTAAACAAAAGCTATAGACATAGTTCTACAGGAATTATTCACAAGTGACATTTAAGCCATTTAAAAATTGTTTATGTGAAGGTAAATGGTAGTAATGTCCTTTCAAACATTTCTTGGAAATATTTAATTAGAGCACTCCTATTTTGATAGAAGTTTTATGTAATCCTAAGCATCAAGAAGAGCAGACCAAAAAATTTTTAAAGTCATTGTAATTATTTCTAGCTATATGCCAGGCTCTGTGGTATATGGTGATGAAAGCAAATAAAAAAAAAATGAATAAAACACAGGATCTGAGTTCAAAGAGCTTTTAACCCAGAGGTGAGTTTGGGGAAACGTGAAGAAGGAAGAATGTAGGGAAAATAAGCAGAGGGTAAAAGAAAATACACAACACAGAACACAGAAGCAACAGCCTTTGAGAGTACAGCCAGAAAATGCAAATTCAGGAACTAGCTAAGCATAAGACATGAGGGTATAGTGGGAACTCTAAATAACTCTACAGTGTGCGCCATGCAGAAGCATTCAAAATAAAATATACTTAAACATTACCTCAGTAAATCAAAATGACCCTTCTTCCCAATTCAGTCTGCAATTTGCAATGTTTGTTATAAAATATAAAACTATAAGAGATTAAACTGTAATATGACACATGCTATAGTAAAGGTACAAGTTAAGGTTACTGAGAGCCTAAAGAATACAGTGAGTAAATCCAGGTGAGGAATTAGAGAAGTCCTCATTGAAGGTAAGAGTTAACCGAATCTTGACAAATAAGGAGAATTCAACATGTAGGAAATGGTGGATGTGATATGATGTAGTAGCTAAGAGCCTGAAATTTGGAGCTACATTGTCTAGATTCAAATGCTAGCTGTGCCACTCACCAGTTAAGTGATCCCAGCAAGTTACATAACCTCTATAAGCCTCAGTTTCTCCACATGTAAGGTGGGTACTTACCTCAGTGGATTGTTTTAAAGAGTAAATGTGCTTAAATAACTGGTTTGGCTATCATATTTACATACATAGTTATATATATTAGCCATTTTTATTAAGCATTTCTAAAAGTTAGCAAATCCTTCTTTAAAAAATGATCTCAGTTTTCATCCTTCTTATTTTTTTGCAGTTCAACTGTCATGAGAAAGTTGAGTGATGACACCTTAAGCAGGAATCATCAATGAAAGGGCCAAGGAGATAAGATGGAGCATTGTAATCAACAAAAGTGGCAAACACCAAGAAGTGTTGTCCCATATTTTATTACACTTGAGAATGTCTTGCTATTTTAGAAGTTATAAGGTATGGCAAGACAATCTTGTAGCAATGCTAGAATGATTAGTTGAAATACATTCAATCAGAAATAAAAAATACTATTAATAACTGTCACAAAACTATTGTGGTAAGTGTGTGCTTGCCTCCTGTCATTTGGCTTTGAAGTTGAATTAACTCTTGTAAAAGGATTTGGTCTTTCCCGCTCAGAACAAAAGGTGACAAACAAATCTTAATGGAAACATAGTTTTGACTTTTCCATTCTGGAGATTTATACTGAAAAGACAAAACACTGGGTACTCAAATGGAAAGAAATTAATTGAAAATAAAAAGTGTCTGGCCATCTTTATTTCATGCCTAATTTCCCACAGCCATTTTCTAAGTCATTTTGTACCATATAGGGTACTCCTAAGACTGATTTTCAAGACCTTCCTTAATCTGACCTCTCAGCTGTTCCCAACAGCATGTTCTGCTTCTGCACAGGCCAGTAGGATCATTTTGCCCTGCAAATGTCTTTCACAGCTCCAGGCCACTTCACACTTAACTCCTCTCCACTTGTCCTACTCTGAAGAAATCCTTTCCTTTCTAAGGAAATTCTGATGTTGATGTGCCTTCTTCAGCTGCTGCAATCCAAAATGGACTCTCCTGCCCTCAAACTTCTATTTCATTATATCCTATGTATTTATATCCTATTTGTTTATATCAATTTTATGTCAATTATAGACATTCAACTCCATGATGACTTCAGTTGCTTCTAAAATTTGCCAGTCATATTCTTCCTTTTCTGTGCCCAAATAAAAATTTGATAGGTATTTCAATCTTTTTATTTTGGGATGTTTCTATGTTTTAAAATTATTTGATATCACATGATTTTCTAAATATGAGATGCGAAATGTCAGGATTTACATTATCTTTTTTTCCAAAGTATCAGCTAACACTATTTACCAAATAATCCTTCCCTTTGCAATCCAACCCTAATATCTGCTTTAGCCCAATAAGTCTATTTCAAGGACTCCTAATACATTTATTTGTCTGCCCATTCTCAGAATCACTACTGAAATGTTTAAATAATTGCATCTGTATTTTCAGTTTTATCACTGTATTTTTTCTGAATATATGCTCATATGTTTATTACTCTAGATAAGCTTTAGAACTAGTTTATTAAAACAAATCATGAGTTTTTATGAAAATTACCTTCAACATGTCTATTAATTTGGCAATGAACTTATTGCTATTCATTCGGTAAGTAATATAATATTTCGGAACCTGTTAAGTCCTTTCAAATATGCATATTCAACATTTTTTCAACTCTCAGATTTTGCTTTTAAGGACTAAACAAACTGAAATATTCCCCATTCTCTGAATATACCTGATACATGTCTACATTTCTAAATCCACCCACTCTTCTTCTTCTCATTGGAAATATCCCCCAATATATTAACTTCTCTTATGATCAGCATTCACTCATCAAAGAAACCTGTTTTCAAATCCCACTGTTTCTACAGATCTTCTAATTATACAGTAGGAAATAATCTTTCCATTTTCTAAACTCCTATGGAAGAGGAGTGTAATTTTGTGGATGAGTTATGCCACATCAAAAATTTTGATTTACTGTTACTCAAATGTCAGCTTCTCCCTTTTCCTCTGGTTTGTAAGATCTATGCAACCAGTTAGTTCTGTTTTCACCTGGCACCAGTCGGTATGTGATACTCTATACTTTGTAATGTTTCCCAAAAAGACACATACTAATTGATGAGAAACAAAGATTTTTTTAACATAAAATGTTATAACTTGCAAGACAGGTATTTCACACGAAAGAACCTCAGAAACAATTTAAAAGCAGTTTAAAATGCTTATTGGCTATTTTTTTGTCTTCCCCAAGTCCCTGTCTTAGCTGGGCTTCCCCAGGACGTCTTGTTTTGTTTTTCTGAGATACAGTCTTGCTCTGTTACCCAGGCTGGAGGGCAATGATGCTATCTCGCCTCAAACTGCAACCTTTGCCTCCCAGGCTCCAGCAATCCTTGTGCCTCAGCCTCCCAAGTAGCTGAGATTACAGGCGCATGCCACCACGCCCAGCTAAGTTTTTGTAGAGATGGGGTTTCACCATGTCAGCCAGGCTGGTCTCAAACTCCCGGCCTCAAGTGATCTACCCACCTCGGCCTCCTAAAGTACTGGGATTACAGGCATGAGCCACCGTACCTGGCTCCAAGAAGTCTTCTTACCTTCTTATGCTTTCCCCACACAATCAATGCTCAGTCAACCAGCACGGCCAAATGTCCCTCTATTAGGCAGAGGGCTTTCTCTGTCTTATGAAACCTAGGCGCCAGCTGATAGCCTGTCCTTGGAAGCCTAGCCTCTGTCCAGATTG
Source organism: Rhinopithecus roxellana (assembly GCF_007565055.1). NCBI lineage: Eukaryota > Metazoa > Chordata > Mammalia > Primates > Cercopithecidae > Rhinopithecus > Rhinopithecus roxellana. Next base: position 24,091,847 of record NC_044550.1, read on the forward strand.
TAACTCATCAAAATATCACCAAAACATCATTGGGAGGCATGGTAGGGGGAGTCTCTTCATAAAATAAGTTTCATATCAGCTTCTAATAAAATTTCTCCATATCTATATTTACTTAATTGTGACCATGTGTTATCTCCCCACTGTATGACAAATTCCATAAGTGCAAAATTACTGTTATGCTATGTTTCAAGTATCTTCATAGTACTAGGTGTATGACTCACAATGGCTTGTTTTTTGTATATGTAAGTTTTGGGATGAATGAACCATTCGATAAATTTATAATTGATAAATGAATGAACGTATGGCCTATGCGTACCCATAAAAGATATGAATAGAATTGACTTGGAAAAAGCTGTTTTATTAAAATGAGATTGTTTTCACTGCTATATAAATTCTGTTTCTCATTTTCCTTTTTAGCTCAACAATAGCTCATTATTTTAATGGAGAGATTTCTTGTGTGTGCAGTTTCAGTTTTAGAAAGGAAACAACTTAACCTCTACTTTTAAGTTGCTTTTTTGTTTTGTTTTTGTCTCTCACTTACTCTATACTAAATATAGAATATATATTAAATTCCCACATGATATTGAAGAGAAGAGAAAAAATGAAATTTGTATCATTACCTAAATATAATGCAACAAGATATTGAATGGAACTTTTCAGTTCTCCTAGAATTTGCAACTGGGATACAAAGTTGCAAATAAATGAATCAAATATTCTGTTCTAAAGAGAGGAAACAGTCTGAGCAAGTTGTCAAAACTGTGACTAGTTCCATTAATTATAAGTTCTGCCTTTTAAAATCACAACTGAATTTTAAGCTTACCCCAATGTGAAGCAAACTCATAACTTCATTGTTAGTCAGTTTGGTCTCTCAAAGAATGGGTAATTCCAGTGTTTTGTGAAAATTATCTAAAACATGACAAACAGTCATCTCTAATACATTTTTTGTAATCACTGTAAGCCTTATATTGAAGCCTGGCCAAGAGAGTCACCTTCAAACGATTAAAACTCTGCTTCACTAAAGGAGATATACACATAAATACTAAGCAAATGGAAGAATCCCTTAGCAAATGACACAGAAGAAATAAAGTAAAAGGATATCAAATCACTTGCAAACAATATATACAACAGAATAAAAATATTATATATGTCCAAGAAGGTTATTTTAAGCTAAAAGAAGCATGATTCTTTCTACATAAAAGCATAACAGTCGTAACTTTCAGTAATTAATAACAGTATCAAAATGTGTAATGCAAATACTGTTATAAATTTTTAAGACTCCTGGAAATTTTCTGGTATTTAATTGTAGGAGGAGGATTTACTTTACCATACAACCTCTGTTAGATTACGTAGATGAAAAGAGAATCAAATATAGAATTTTGAATATTATCAAATTAATGTTTTTGATTCAACCTATAATGAAGAATATGTTTTCTTCTCTAAGCATTCATAAAATGTTTTAAAATGACCATATATTAGGTAACAAAGAGCAAGAAAATCCAAAAACAGAATTTTCAGAGGCCATATTCTATGATCATAATGGAATAAATCTAGAAATTAAAAATCACAGTAATAATTAAAATACAGAAAGGGGAAATATTTGCAATATATAGTAAAATACATTACTATATTTAAATAAATATTTGTTATATATAATAAAGTGGAATACACTTTTATGTAAAAAGCTTTCAAATAAATAAGAAAAAGTTTCCCAACTTTCCCAATGGGAAAGTGTACAATGGCAAAGAAACAGAGGCATCAGGAAAAGTAATAAACTGGCCAGTAACTCTGAAAAGTTGTTCACTCTCACAGTTAAATGCAAATTAAAGGCAAACTTTGTCTATCAGCTTAGGAAGCAACAACAAAAAACATGGAAATAGTGTTAATGGACTATGGACGCTAATAGATATATAAAAAGGAAGTAAAAGTATAAATTGCTGCACTCTTTCTAAAAGTTAATACAGCAATATAGAGTGGAGTGTTAAACATAGGTACCATCTAACCCATTCAATTTATGTCTAAGGATTTGTCCTAAGGAAATAGTAAGTGTAAAAGAAGCAAAGATACTATAAACCTGAATCGTCAAAATGGTGATAACTTGAAAACAAACTTATATATCAAAAGGAGACTATTTGTTGACATGTCCATACAATAGAATATCCTTAGGTGATAGAAGTAATGATGTTACATATAAGTACTGAATGATCCCATTTACAACAAGCCAAAGTGGGTATAAGTCAAACTTGTGGGGGCTGGTGAAGAATGCAGAAATGTATTATTAATTAAAGGTTCCCACTAGTTGGTTGACTCAACTTAATTTAGACTTTCCTCTCTTTTGTTTTTAATTTGTGATGGCTTATATATTTTAAAATCACTTTTTACCAGTTTATTCAGGAAAAACATATATGCGTCTATTCACTGAATGTATGTTGCAAGTACTTGACAAAATTTTTCCAAAAATCCCCAAACCACAAAACACCATTAGAGATATTTCATTCCAAATTAAAATAATCTACATTTCATTCAGACTCTGAGGGCATCTCATTATCACTTGGCTGAAAGTGGAAGCTAGGTTCTGACAAATTGAAATTTTTATATTGATTCTAACAGGTATAGTTTCTTCTTTGCTGAAAATAATTGCTGACTTAAAAATTCAAAGTTCAAATTTTATTCTCCTCCATTGGTTTGAACACTGTTCCTTAGGTAACATGTGCCATGTAGTTTACTTTACAGGCTGGAATCATTTCAAATTTTACCAGACAGTGAGACCGAGTTAAAGACTTCTTTAAGTGTTATCAGTCTTCTTGTTTTACTGCCATTTAGACCCAGATTTCAAAGGTCGATGAATTAGGCCAGCGTTGTTTAGATTATGTACCAACTACAAACATACCATAATGTACAGGGCTGATAAGAAACATGATCGATAACCAGATAACCCCTTACAGCTGGTGCTTTTGAAAGGAAAGATGATCAAAAATGACCTAACATTTTCAGCATTTGTTTACAACATATTGATTAATTGTATAACAGTTAATGTATTCTAAACAGCATGACTGCTCAAGCTGAAGTTGCTTTATGTCATTATTACCAAATGGCAACCCAGGGTGCTATAGGTTTTTTTTGTATTTCTATTTAATAGATAGCTTCGATGATGCATCTTGCTACTTTTCTTACAATCCATTCTGAAAATAGCGTATTCTTCGCTGAGTAAATATGTCAAAAACAAACAAAAAGTAGGTCAACTTAAGCCCTGAAATATTTCAGGGCAAAGAAGTGTACAAGTGTTTTTAAAATCAATTTAGTCAGTATCTCAAAGGATCAAAGTTCTTTTTTAAAGCTCCAAAGCACTGGAAATAATTATGATGTATAGATTCTAAATATTCTGCTTAATATGAACCTTAAACAACTTGATATGTTAATTTTAAAAATACCAACCTATGATTTCTGACTAAAGAGTTCTAACACTGGAAGTTTAATGGAGGTTTAAGTGCATTTGTACTCAGGAGTAACTGCTAAACTGCACTGAACTCCTATAATGCATGTCAAGCTCCATTCTAAGCACTACACATATATTATCCAAAGGAATCTGCACAACATCACTATGGATAAATATTCCTCATTTTAGAGAGGGGGAAAATAAAACACAAAGAGAATAGTTCCTCCCTATATTACCCAGCTAGTGAATGGTGGAACTGAGTTTCAAACCTAGGCAGTCCTGCTCTGTAGATCATGCTCCTAGCCTCTGTGCCTTCATATAATTATTAAAGTATTTTTCTTGCATTCTATGTGTTAAGGTATGTATCTTTACAATCCTAAAATACATATTCTTGAAGTTTCAAACATGGCACAATGATTGCATTACTGAGTAACACTATTTTCTAAAACTCCTGTGATTATTTTCCATTATATGGGGTATGTTAATATGTAAACCTATGCACAGATGCCTTTCTTTCCTTCCTCTTTTTCTATTTTTATTCACTATTCCCTTTCTCTTCTTAACTTGCTTACATAGATTTTCTCTCCCCAAATTTCACTCCATTCTCTTTCGTGCAGCCACATTTTCTCCCTGCATCCCCAGCTGCATCCCAAATCAACTGACTTCTCCCCAACCTCACATCCCCTTCTGCCCACTTCCCTCTACCCAAGTCCATATTTCCTGGCCTCTGGCTCCTAGTGAGTGACTTGGTTATCAGCCCTAGTCAATCTGGAGATTATAGCCCCAGTGTATCTTATCACAAAACTTAGTCATTATTGTAATGAAGTCTTCTTTCAAAAACATTTTTAATAATGATCAATATTACCTAATAGAATACTTTAAAGACTTTTTATTCCAGTGGTTGAATTTTTAAATCTCATCCTGCCTTTCTAATGTTAAATTTTATTTCCAAATTTCAGTTTAATAACTACCTACTTATCAAAAAGAACATAAACAAATCGGTCTGCTTTAAAAGAAGCTTTATCTTACATGGTGGTGTTTGACAATTAATCCCTGGTTCTCACCTTAACCATGAAATTCAGCTGCTTTATCATAAATTACTGACTGACATCCTAGCAAACTTTATCACCAATAAAACAAATATAAATTTAAAAGAGTAAAAGAAAAAAAATCATGGACCATCAAAAGAGAAAGAAAGGTGAAAAGAATGCTAACAAACAAGCCCAAATAAGTTTTTTAAAAAATTGAAAATCTATTTTTAAACAAGCACAAACATTATCTTTTGAGTAAAAAAGAGAAAATTATATAAATATTAGTTTTTTTAATTATTAGGTACTGAAGTACAAAACTATTATTTTTATTTCTATTGCATAAAAGTTGATACAATTATTTTTACAAAAACACATTTGTTATCACAATAATTAAAAATTGATTTCAAGACAAAAACTATAAAAAGAGAGAAAGAGGGTCATTACATAATAATAGATGGGTCAACTCAGCAAGCAGAAGTAGGAATACAACATTTAATATCATAACTGGTTAGGTTAGAAACCATCAAGTGAGTGTGTTATGTGTGTGTGTGTTTATGTGTGTACAAGTGCACTCACTTCATCAAAACCACATCTGGGTGTTTTGCATAAGGAACATTCCTCATTTTTCATCCTCTGTTATGTGGGAGGGAATAAGTAGGGAAGAAGCAAACCTTGCCCTTCTCACTCTTAAAGAAAAGCCTGCAATTAAATGAAGGAGAACTGAAGATCCTCATTAGAAGTCACAGTGATTCCCACCACTTGTTTATGGTGGAGTTCAGATACCCTCTCCAGGGACTGGTCTAAGCTCACCTCCTCCCCTATTGACCTGAATATCTCGCCTTCCTAACGTTAAAAGACCTGAGTGAGTTTTCATCACATTTCTCAGGATACTAAACTTAGTGGAATTTTAAAGCGTGCCTTGGAACACCATGCTTATGCAAGTTTTTTTCTGCTGTGGATTGTTGATGCTGCAGGAGCAGATAGACTGATGTGCCTTGAATTCCAACAAGGAGAAGGTAGTGTGTTGTTCTTTTTGAAGAGTGAGTATTTTCAAGAGGCTTTTTACCTTAAGTTGCTCCATTTTTCTTCTGGATCAATTCAATATGAGTCATTTAAATGTCATGCAACATTAATTTATATTTACTCATTTGAAAACTTTGTCTAGTTATTTGCTCATATTGGAATCATTTGAGACCAATCTGTAAACAATATTCAAATTCACTGTCATGCAATAAGAATTAATGTGTGTGCATATACATGTATTAGGGAAGACAGGGGATAAAGAAAAGGTAAATTATGGCAGTCATATTGAAATTAACAAAATAGGAGTTTTCATAACAATCAAATTAGACCTCATCCTGATAATTAGGAAGTATTTATAACGAATAATGTGGCTCAGGGAAATGGTATATATATTTCACAGGCTACTTTAGAGGATTTAAGACCTTTCAGTGTATCTGATCCATCTGCTTCTTTAAGACCCACGTTTTGGAGGAACTGCCATGTGGTTTTACGTAGGGATGTTCATAACCTGAGTTCTTAAAGCTGTGTATGAAACAGATTTTAAGGGATCCAGGCCTGATTAAAACAGTTAGCCTATTCACATCCTCCCTATTTACTGTGGATTACAGGAAGGGAAGTAGGGGTTAAATCAGCAGGTCTTCCTGCTTCCCCAGAGGTTAACCTGGCAGCCGGTTTGGCACCCACAGGAGGGCTGACAGGTAGCAGGATTTGTCTAAGCAGGCTGCCTGAGAGCCAACAAGGAAAACTGAATGCTCTGGATTAGTTCTGGATTATGTTGTCAGAGTGAAGGCTGATGGACAAACTGCAGAGGAATAAAATGCAATCTGTTTGGGGAGAGAGGCAGCGTGCATAGCTTTCATTTTTCAAGAAATGACAAGAAAAATCATTAATAATTTGTAAATCCATGTCCATTAACTTTTCTCTTTGTTATCCCAGGACGGCCTTTTCAACATGAGTTTGCCACTATCCTATATCTCTTCTGCCTAGTGACAGATGGCAAGATAGATACGAAATTGGATTCATAAAATAGTACCCCCATCTCCAAGAAAGACAGAGACTTTATTTTCCTAACACCACTTTTTCTCCCCACAGTACCCAGCCCCCAGAATGAAAAGAAACTTTGACATCAGTGAGACAGCCAAATGACATGCATTTGTTTTCTCCCCTCTGTAATAAATTTTTAAGACAATAGTATTACTTAATGAAATTGAAAGCCAAAATAAATAACCATGATAACATTAACACATTTATTATGATGATAAAATATAGTGTGTGATTTTTTTCACGAAATGACTTCAGCATCAGTTTCAGGAACTATCTGAGACAGTTAATAGGTATTAACATTCAAGTACATTTAATGAAAATAAATGTAGGTCTCTATAGAAAGGGTTTACATTTTTCCAATATAGGAGTTACTAAAATTCCTAAAGAGCAATTGTGAATTAATTGTGACTAAATTTCCATTTACTAACATTGAACATTTTAAAATAATTTAGAGCTTGTTCTTGGCACAAGTTTTATAAACTACTTTAGTATTTCTTAAAGGGAAAATTACCTATCATCAGATAAAAGCCCCTATTTAAGGTAAAACTAGCAAAAATTTTAAAATATTTCTAAAATATCAAAACAGGGAATATTCAGAAATTTGGGCTTTTAGCAGAATTATTATTATTGCCTGATTATAGTTTCAAAAACGGAGTTTTGAGAAATAAGCGCCTAACATTTATAGACTCTAACAGTAACATATTAATAGTAGGATTCTTATTTATTCCCTGTTCAATGATTTCAATAACAAATTCTCTCTTTTATGAAGTAGAAGAGTTTCTTTTCTTCTCTGCAGAAAACGGCGTACATTAAATCCCAATTCCTCATACTGGGGGGTTTAGCATATATAATTACAAAAAGAAGGAATCCACAGTACCAAATTAACATTTTGAGCTTGAGAAGAATTCCACCTCTGCTTTCCGCTGCTGTTTCATCTCTGTCTAGCACATAGTAGGCACTCAATAAATATCTGATAAAGAGATACATAAATCAGAAAACATGTTTGATGAAAAGAAATGAATTTGTTGTTATTTAGCAGAAGCTGAAAAATGCCTATTATAAATTTTATTTTGTACAATATTGCTCTATTGGATGTTAATATAATACATAAAGCATAAAACAGTAATAATGACTAAAAAAGACTCAGTCTGTTTATATAGCATTACAATAAATAAAAAAGTTTTTTGGCCTGCAGCTGTGATTTTTCTCACTAGAGTTAATTAAGCCAGCCATTGTGTATGAACACACCTTCAAATCTGTGTTTACTTATAAGCCATTTAGGAAACAGACCATCATTATATAAAATATTATTCAAATAAAGCAATTGATGATATAATTATCATTTTTAAAATGAACCTCAAACTTCTTGTACATATACATATACAGCCTGTTCTTATTAGCTAATAACCATTAAAAATAATTTTGATTTATCAGTTTCTAATAAAAATAATACATTATTTTTATAGCAATATAAAAAATAATATCAAGTTTTTGTTCTCTTCAATAGTTGTCCTAAAGATAAGTTCTGCTTTACTGTAAAGTAGCAATTATTTATTACTTTGATATTATAGTATACAAAGGAAAAGATAATACTTCTTTGGGTACTGGTTTGACAAAGAAAGCTGCCCTTGACTGGGAGTCCCCACTGCTTCCCCAAGGCTGAAGACATTAACTTTTCTGCACTACTTTAAACCATGGAGCAACAGGCCCCTGTGCCACAGCCCCTGGATAGAAAGTTCTAAGGTACTGCATCTTCCTGTTCCCCACCCTTTTTTAAAATCTCAGAACAAATGTGTCATGAATTTAGCTGTAAAATTAGAGTGTAAGCAATAAGCAATAATGAAAGTTTAAATATATTTATTTATTATGAGTAGTGAAATAGCAATAAAAATAGCTTCATGAATAATATAACTACCTAGAAAACATCTTGAAATAAAAATGAAGCTTATGAAAAACATCATCTTTAAAGGATGTTTATAGAATAAGAGAACTTTATTTAACTGCCATTCATGTTATGTACATAAGAAGAGTCAGTATAAAAACAAATAAATGGGCTATGGCTTGGAGTTATATAAAAACTCCAAATATTTACAATTTTAAATATGTTAAAAGATTGGCAGAGGAAGGAGAGGTTTTAAAGATATATACAGGTGCCAGTTACTGAGTCATCTCAATGAAGCCACCTATAGTGCAGAATTTCTTTCAGGTCTGTAGCCTTTCCCATTTTCTCAAAGGTAAGAGACTACCAAACATTTTAGGTCAAAGGATTGTCCTCGTTTCTGTAACTATGATAATAATATGATATAGACCTGGATAACTTATAAGCACCTAATAAAGAAAAACAAGTTGGTGAAAGGTAAATAGAAACTTTGGCACATTTGAAGAGTCTGAACTCCTCAAACCAGGTCACCGTTTCTTAATGAAGCAAAGTCATTATATTACTTAATATTCTTTTCAAAAATGACAGCAGCCTCTCCCAAAATCCTGAAGAGTCAATGCTAAGGCAGTTTTCCTAAACCAATTAGTTTTGTAGCTTTTGTTGTAGACAGTCTTCTGTTTTGTGTCTTACAGAACTTGCTGTTTTGTATCTTTGTAAGCCTAAATAAAAGCATCAAATTTAAGAGATATTTAAATTGTTATACAGTTTCTAGCATAAATAAAATTTTATTAAAAGTCAAAGCAATTCAACAATTATATAATTCACGTACTTTGATTTCCAAAGTCCAGTCCAGTAACATGAGGGTGAAAAATGATGATTGGGTTTGGAAAATTAAAATATATGTGTTACCTTAATAAAAGAAGTTCTAATGTGGTGGTGAGGCAATAATCAGATTTCAGAGAACTAAAAAATTAAAGTAAGGAAGTGAGGACTACTTCTTTGTAAAGTTTGGATGAGAAAAGCAGAAAAAATGAGTAATAACAGAGGTACTCCAGTGTCAAGGGACACTTTATCAGAATAAGAGGGGCTTCAGCATCATCATATTCATGAGAAGGAACCATTAGAGAAGGTGAGTATGAAAGTGAGGGTAGGAGGCCGAAAAGTAGAGTCAAGTCTAGAGAAATGAGATTATGCAACTATTGATAGGATGGATGGACATACCTTCCTAGTCTAGGGGAAAGACTTTTACGATTGATCTAGAGATAGTTTACAGGTAGAGGGATAAATTATAATGAGAGTTTGTAACAAAGTTGTGATAGGCACAGTTTTCTCAATAAAACAAGAAGTCATTAGCTGACAGAAGGAAAAGACTGAAGAGGGCACATGAGAAAAGCACCACATGTTTAAATAATTCATTGAAAAAATTGGGAAAGGGGGTAGATATTACAGTGACTAGTCAAACTGGAGACCACAGGTTTGTAATGGTCTTTAAGTTTTTGTTATTATTCTTTGGCAGATTCAGCTACTTGGATATGGGAGCAGAGAAGGTGGATTGTGGCAACAGTCTAGGATCAGAATATTGTAGGTAGTAGGTGAATAGACAGACACAAGAGTCAAGGATGTTTTTGAGCAAGTAATTTGGGTAACCGGCCACAGGGTCTAGCCTGAGGGGAAAAAAAGGAGCAGAGGAGGGATCCAAGGACTGGGAACAGCCACATGGATCAATAAAATGAGCACCATTAGCATAAATAGGAGATATTTAAATTTAGATAGTATATGAGATGGCCCACGGGGTAGGAAAGTTAAGGACAAAATAATGGGGGAATTCTAGCATTCACGGAATATACAGATGCAGTTTTTCTTCTATTAATAATCGGTGGTGTTAGAGAAAACAATAATTTTTGAAATAATTATAAAATGTGAAGTCTGATGAACACACTCAGAGATCCCTTTCAAAATTTTTGCCATAGAGAATGTGAAACAGTTATATGGAAGAATTGGAGTAATTGCAAGATAATTTTCTGTCAAATTCTATAAAGAAACTTTAAGGTGTATTCATGCCATTCAGTTCATTTCATGACTATGTGAAGGAGTCAGCATTAAGACACATGCTTAAGGTAAAGTGATTTGTTTCTTGAAGTATTTTTATAGGTGTTTTAAGAACTTCTCCTGAAATACATAAAGCAAAAATGTGAGCACCCAACATCTTTTTTTTTTTTTTTTTTTTTTTTTTTTTTTTTTTGAGGCGGAGTCTCGCTCTGTCGCCCGGACTGGAGTGCAATGGCCAGATCTCAGCTCACTGCAAGCTCCGCCTCCCGGGTTTACGCCATTCTCCTGCCTCAGCCTCCCGAGTAGCTGGGACTACAGGCGCCCGCCACCTCGCCCGGCTAGTTTTTGTATTTTTAGTAGAGACGGGGTTTCACCGTGTTAGCCAGGATGGTCTCGATCTCCTGACCTCGTGATCCGCCCGTCTCGGCCTCCCAAAGTGCTGGGATTACAGGCTTGAGCCACCGCGCCCGGCCCACCCAACATCTAAATTCACCTCTGAACCCACATTTGAAAAAGGGTGGTGATTCCACTAAAGCAGGATAAAATGACTCCAAACTCCAGAGAGTGTAGGCACTCATGAAAGTGGGGGACAGGTCTGTCCATTAAAAGTAACAAATGAGCAAGGAGCCAGCAGGCTTTCCATGGGACATTTCTTTCAGCTTCTAAACACCTCTGTAGGTGGCATACCTCAAAATATAATTATTACAATTAATTATTACAATTATCTTATAATTATAGTAATTATAATTATAATAATTTCAAAGGAAGAAAAATAATCCTAAGATCTCTGAATAAAAACACAACCATAAAATTCAAACTATCCCTAGCATGAAAAACTAAACTTTTAAATCATGAATTGATTTCAATTTAAGAAATATTTACTGAGAAAATAATGTGTTTTAGACATGGAATAAAGTGCCCAAAAGTATATACAAAGTTTGAAAAGAAGGATGTCCCAGGGAGTAAATCATAAAAGAGGACCTACTTAGGAAAATATACATACACCCTGTGAGGAAATGGTATTTTCCCTCTTGCCAGCACTCCTAAAATGCACTTGGCTGAGTGTTGCAGTAACAGGCATTGAAATAGATGCCACACTTATACAGGAACCTATATGTATGTTTTACCACATTCAAAGGCAAATAATCAAAGCTGTGTTTCCAAAGACCCTTGCAAAGTAAAGTGTGTGTGTGTGTGTGTGTGATTCCCCTGAATAATGTAGTTCAAACTGGATAAAGTAGAGCAGTGATAGGTAATAGAGATACGTTACACAATCATGATTTTTTTTTCCTCACCTCCCTTTTCTTTGAGACGGAGTCTCACCCTATTGCCCAGGCTGGAGTGCAGTGGTGCGATGTCGGCTCACTGCAAGCTAAGCCTCCCGGGTTCACACCATTCTCCTGCCTCAGCCTCCCGAGTAGTTGGGACTACAGGCACCCGCCACTATGCCCGGCTAATTTTTTTTTTTTTGTATTTTTAGTAGAGACGGGGTTTCACCGAGTTAGCCCGGATGGTCTCAATCTCCTGACCCCGTGATCTGCCCATCGGGGCCTCCCAAAGTGTTGGGATTACAGGCGTGAGTCACTGTGCCCAGCCCCTCACCTCCCTTTCTATATCACAGTCTTATCTTAAAAAACATCACAAGCCCACAGGCGTGCACACACACACACACAGACACACACACACATACAAACACACACACATTGTCATCTTCTCTGGCTTTAGTTTTCTTCCACTAAGGAGGGACATCTGTATGCCAATAAAAATACTGTTAAATATTGCATATTAACCATTGACCATGTGTTGAACCAGTCCTTACTATTTCCTTTGTGTAATTCAATATAGAGTGATCATAAAAATATTAAAAATGTGTTCACTATCACACAAAAATTCATGTCACATACTATGTTCCAGGCCCTCTTCTAAACACTTTGGATGCAGCAGCATCCGTTTCTGCCTTAAAGGAATGCATATTTAAATAGAGAATAAAAGATAAGAACTCTATCATATATGTTTATATATGAACTGATCAATGGTGGCAAATGATACGAAGAAAAATAAAGCAAGAGAGAGACTAGAGAGCAAGGGAGAGAGCGGTACTAAATGATCTCGGGAAGGCATTGTCAGCCAGATCTTGTAAGGATTTGTAGGTTATCATAAGGTACAAAATCTTTGCTCGCAATTTTAAAATCCTAAAAGCTTTGACAACCAAAAGTCACTCCCACTACTAAATTGTCTAAAAATAAAATATCATGTTAGAGTAAAACTAGACCTGATTGGATGTGAGCCTATTTGCAAATCTTTAATTGTTTCTCCTTTTGCTGTGAAAATTTAAGACATAAGAATATCTCATGTGGCCCCAGAACTCCAGTGGGGAATGTGCATAATAGATAATATGTTCTATGCATTGCATTAACTATAAAAATCTTCAAAATTGTAAATATCAAAATGCATGTGGTTCCAAAGTTTTCAGATTCGAGGTTATACCTGTATGAACTTGGCTTTCACTCAAGCAAACTGGTAAAACATTAGTGTTCGAACAAAGAGACATGATCGGGATTATGTTTTACTGTGATGATTCTTACTACAGTTTGTATACATTAGAGAATTTGCTAATGAAATTAAAAATTTTTCAATAATAGCAAAATTATTATAAGTGTATAAAGCAACAGATCCCCAAATGAGACATAATGAGGTACCAAGGGAATCTATAAATGCAGAAATGATATGAAGAGTGATGAGATCCTCATAGGTGAAGGCAAATTGATCATTCAATTTGGAGCTGTGGTAGTGAGCAGGTACCTTGGATTACACTTTGACTCAAGGGGATGAAAGAAAAAAGAAGAAGAAATGGAACTGCCAACTTAAGCAGAAAAAGTCCTAAGATTTGAGCCATCAGTGTAAACCATTAAAAACTGACACACAGGCTGGGCGCGGTGGCTCATGTCTGTAATCCCAGCACCTTGGGAGGCCAGTGGGGGTCAGATCAGTTGAGGTCAGGAGTTCAATACCAGCCTGGCCAACATGGTGAAACCTTGCCTCTACTAAAAATACAAAGAATTAGCTAGGTATGTTGGCAAGCACCTGTATTCCCAGCTACTCAGGAAGCTGATGCAGAAGAATTACATGAACCCAGGAGGCGGAGGTTGCAGCAAGCCAAGATTGCGCCACTGCACTCCAGCCTGAGCAACAGATGGAGACTCCATCTCACAAAAAAATAAAAATAAAAACTAAAAAATAAAATAAAAAGTCCACATACAAATGCCATCACTTTTAATTTTAAAAATAATAAATATTATTTGCAAAAAGTTCAAATAGTAGAGACAGTAGAAAAAGTCCCTCATATTCCCGCTTTTTGGAAATAACCACTGAGTTTCAGCAATCAAAAATCTCCATGTGCTCCATGTGAAGTACATGCACACATACATTATGATTTTCCTTCGTTCTGGTACATACTGTGGATTCTTCTTGTAGGAGTGAATTCCAGAGAAGGAGAATTCTGACTTATGTTATGACCAAGCTAAGAAAATCATTGTTAATATTTCTTAGAAGTACTTCTTTTTTAAAGTTAGTATCCAAATACATTTGGTGAGTTTCTATGAAAACCAATACATTAAATTATTTGGAAGCAATAAGATATATAACCCAATTCATACACTCATTCTTTACTACTTTTTCCTAAAAATGAAATGAATTTCAATCATCTCATTTAAAATCAAGTTTCATTTGTCCATTCACTATGGAGTAGTTGATAGAGAGTCCTTGAGAGATGCCTAAAATAGTATCTGGAAAGTAACAGAAAATGAAAGAAACAGAAGCCATTGCAATTCAACACTTCTAATCCATTAGATCTTTACTGATCACCCACTGTGGGACAGGCATAGTACTATGGACTTTGAATAAAAAAAAAAATAAAACCTAGTGTCTGTTATTCATCCTTTCACTTATATGCACAGAACATTTATTTGCTTTAAATTAAAACTTTATGTAAATTATTTACCCTTAGGATATGTCTTATCAAACATTGCAACATAGAATCACCTTTACTTTGAAAACATTCTCAATTTAAATTTTCCTAACAGAAACAATTACAGGTTCTTATGGTCATTTTCCTCTATGAATTCCTTATGTCTAACTTTATATCTGCAGACAACAAAAAAATTTTTAGATCAAGAAATATCCAGCTGAATGGTGTGAATCCTGATTGTGAGTGTTAGTAGAGGATAATGACGAACACAAAAATTGTCATAGGCTTGTGGGCTGTACAAACTAAGAGTCTCATTAATTTCCAGTGTGATCCCATAAAATAATTCTAGTCTTCTCACAGGTAGCCAGCCATTGCCCTGGGAGCAGGGAATTGCGGTAAAAGAGGAACTCTGTATCCAAGCTCATCTCTGTCTCTAGGAATCAGTTTTTTCTGAATCCAGCAGAAATGCCAAAAGTACTTGAAAATGGAAAAATAAAATGGTAGGGAGAACACAGGATCAATTATTGATACTTTTAGTCCAAATTTAATAGATCAGGTCAAGAGAATAAGTGACCTCACCAAGGGAGAGATGTAAACAGAACTCAACTAGAACAAGCTGGTGAATATAAAAATAAAGAGGGTCCAAGAAGGGAAGGAAAGTAGAGTTACTAAACTATGAAGAGAATTGAAAGAAGAACCTCCCAGTAATGCAAAGAAGAGTTTTAAGAGAAGATATAAATCTAGAATCATGAGCTTACAAACAGGTCAAGATACGAACTGAAAAAGTTAGTATAGTTATTTCTAGTACAGTTCTTGGTCTTTACTATATGTAACTAGTACAAATATTATGGAAAACTTACCCAATAAATCCTGCTAAATTGAATAATATTAATAGTATATAGAAACAAGTTCTGTCAGGAAAAACAGGAATTTTCTGTTTGTTTCTTTGGCACGCAAAAGTCATTTTGTGCTTTGTACAAAAGTAGAACTTTGTACCAGTACAAATTACAACTTTGTGCTGGTCTACACTCTCAACTACAAGCACTAATCATGTTGAGGAAACAATTGCACACATTGAGAGCAAGATTACAATCTCTTTCATCCATTAATTTGCTTTTGACCTGCTGAAAGGCAAGACTACCTAAGAGTCTTATCTACAAAAACATCTGAAGCACATGCAGCCATATATGCATGTTCAATGGATTGGACTAATGAGATCTCTGACAAAATAGCATTTTTTTTCTGTTATTTTTCTTTTCATTCTGAGTTCTATAGGAAAAACAATGAAGACTGGCTCTATGTGTTAAATACTTGCAGAGATAAAATGCAGAGTCATCTAGACTTCAAAAAGGGTTTGAGTTACTTACAAGTGAAAACACCAAAGAACAAGGAGAGGAAATGAGTAATAGTGCAGAAAGAATTGCAGGCAAGAAATCGCTGAAAGAATAGTCTCTACAACATTCTAATTGCAGTGAATCAGAACTCCTGGTAATAAATATCTTAAAGTATCTTTGGGTATATATTGAGCTACCAGTATAAGCCATTAAAAGTTGGCATAAAAATGCCATGACTATTTTTTATTACAAAATAATAAATACTACTTTATACGTGTGTGCTTCATGTGTGTATTCAGCCGCAGGTTCATTTTTGAGAAGAATAAATACATAGATACCTTTGATTCGTTCATAATCAAAATGGAGGTAGAAAAATAGGAGAAACTTTAATTGATAAAATAAATCTTTTTTTCAGATATTCTTAATTGACCCATCTATGAACTCTAAGCTTATATATCAACATTCTAGTTGTATAACACCGGTAATATCAAGCATAATAATGGCTTTCATTTATTAAGTGCTTACTGTGTGTCAGATACTGTAAAAGATACATAATAACATTACTGCCAAAATTTGGTATATAGCTACCATTATGTTTATTTTACCGATAAGGAAACTTAGTCAGTATAAAGAACAGTAAATTCCTAGAGTCACACAACTTAGTAAGAACCTTAAGAGCAGGAACTTCATCTTTCTTCTTCACAATTGTATCCCCAGAAGCAAGGACAACGCCTGGCACAATCACAATCCATGTGGCCCCAAAGCATATGTTTCTTCTCCCAATGCCATACTTTCTTTTTTTTTTTTTTAGACGGAGTCTCGCTCAGTTGCCCAGGCTGGAGTACAGTGGCCGGATCTCGGCTCACTGCAAGTTCCGCCTCCCGGGTTCACGCCATTCTCCTGCCTCAGCCTCCCGAGTAGCTGGGACTACAGGTGCCCGCCACCATGCCCGGCTAATTTTTTTTGTATTTTTAGTAGAGACAGGGTTTCACCGTGTTCGCCAGGATGGTCTCTATCTCCTGACCTTGTGATCCGCCCGCCTCGGCCTCCCAAAGTGCTGAGATTACAGGTGTGAGCCACTGCCCCGGACTCAATGCCATACTTTCTACTATGTCATGATACTATTTTAAATTAAAGATAATTAAACCTAAAGTAAAGCAAATCAAAATGGATGTTTTCAAAAGAAAAAGTAAATAAAAAATAAAAATCACCTTTTATTTGTATATTACTTTTAATTGTATATTAAAAAGAGGCAATCATTTTTAGCTGTAATTTCAAGTTTTAATTAACCATGTGAAAACATTGAAATTTGCACTCCTTTCGAAACACATAATTATAGAAGTTGAACGTTATTACTTAATAAAGAGCATCACTCCTAATGAATGGCAGGGACTTTCACTGATATAAACAAAGAGTAACAATAGAAATACAATTAACAACCAATCAATTTGTTCATTGCAGTTGTTACCTATATATATAGTCATTATTTTATGAGGCTTGTCATATTGTTTCTCTTGATCCAAAAAATATTCATGCTATCCACTACCTTCTGCTGGATCTCTAATCAAATAAAATGGGAATTATCAGGGAAAATAAGTAGAAAGAGAACAGGAAGAAAATGAAAAATTATAGAAAAGCTATAACCCATGGATCTACTAAGAAACATTATTGAATATTTTTTGTCCTACAAAATTTAGAAGTAGTTGTGCTAGAATGTAATTCCTTGGTTCCCCAGAATTTCTAGGAGGGATTTTAGATGAACAGGAAAAAAAAGGAGAAAATGTTATTTTGTTAGAGATTCCATTCACCCAATCCATTGAATGTGACTTGACAGCTTATACTTCAGATTTTTTTAAATGTAAAAAGACCCAATTATCTTGCCTTTCAGCAGGTTGAAAATAAATTAGTGGAGTAAAATATACTGTACTCTTTGAATCACATGAAGGCATAGTTATTCTCCTTTTAACTCTGTTAAATTGTGTAAATTAATTTTAAAAATTTCCTAATATGTTTTTAAAACTTACCTAACACCTGTTAATCTTATTTTTAGTAGAAAAAAAAGAACATTTTTTTCTAGAGCCTTCAATGTCCAAAAATATTTTTTCTCTTCGTAGCCCCAACACACAACACAGAGTACGGCACATAAAAGACATAAAAGGAGCTCAATAAATATTTCTCAAATGAAGATGGAGATGAATAATTCAAATAGACAGATCGATCAATCGATCTCCTTGAACTCCATGTACCTTTATTATGACCCAGCTAATTGCCATCTCCTGAACTAAGTATTATAGATATAATTGTACAGTAAAACAAACATTATGGCAGATCTTACAAAAGCCAAATATGTTTGCTTTCTAAGAGATGCCTCTTGACTTTCCAAAAGCCTTCAATACCCAAAAGAAGGAAATTCTGCTGGTAGAAAGATTAGAAATTGGCTCACATTTGAAATCATGAAGACTTGGCCTATAATCCTCCAAAGCCCATTGTGAACATCATTAGCATTCCTCTCTACAACGTTAACCCAGTCTGAGTTAGTCTTCTTTCACACACTTCAATATATAAATTTTTTACTAATTTACAAGCTGATAGAATGTATCAGCTGATAGAATTTTTTTCCTATTCCCCTTCCATGTAAATGTTTGGTGTGCTAATATAGATAAGAAAAATCAGGATACAGATAATCCAGAATCCACTAAAGAAAGGTATGGTCCATTCAAGAATGCAATGCTCATTAGACAGTTTTGCTGTTTCTAGTCAGTAACTAAAATTTACACTAAGACTGCTTTTGTTTCTCTCTCAAAATTTTATCTGTGTTTTTAAAAATCTTTCAATAATCTATGTATGTTATTGGTTATGCAATCTCATCTCCAATTCCAAAGGGTAAATGAGAGTTAATGGTAGATTGGAATTTTATGTATTATACAGTTAACCCAATAAGAAAAATGAGTCAGATAGATACCATTAGCTCGTATCCACACTAACCTGTCAGTAAGAATTCCTTATTAATTGTCAGAAAAGTATAACCAAAATCACAGAAAGAGAATTAAACATTTGGGTAAGTTTTTTTCTAGCTTCATTTTTTACTTTTAATAGCAAAATGTCTGACGGTTGCAAGTAACTATATAGTGCTTATAAATCACATTTGTACTTGTATAATAGTGTTTTAAGTACTCCCAGACAACTTGTGTTACTAGTAAGTTAAAATATTTGACAAGCAGAAGTTGGATATTTTTAGAACATCTTTTAAATATGTTTTTCCTTTGCACGGTTCTGAACCACAGAGGCAGCTCAGCTGGCTGAGAAAACGGCATCATTGGGCCTTTTGTGCACCAGTCATTGAAGGTCATCCAGACCCTGCTCAAGTAGCAGCTCAGAAATGCCCCAATTGAAGAGGGCTTGGGAGGTTAATTCTGTCATTACTATGTTGACATGAGGCATGTTGCAGCATTCAGCGCAAAATGTTACTTGTAATCTTTTAATCCCAAATTAGGTCAATATTTTATCAAGTTAATCTAGCATGAAGATTAATTGTATTAGTTACACACACATATTCACATGCAGGTTATTTGTTTTAGAAATACTTTTAATCAAAGAGCAAACTTTAGGTTATAATAGGCAATTTTTCACCCCAAAAACTGTAACACATCTTTTAAAAATTATCCTTTCCCCAACAATATTTATCTTTATAAAATAGACATTTATTCGTTTAATTGATCTTTAGTCACGAGTGATGTTAGAGAAAGGATAATGGTCTTATAACCACTGAAACAATGAGCATTTAGAAAAACTGTTTATGAAGAAATGACTTCTGATTGAAATGTTATAATAAAGTATCTTATCCTTTGGCCTATTTCAATTTAATTCTACTTGTTTTCTTAAAATGTGTGATTAGTCCTGTAAAGAAAGCAAATACTTTTCTGTGTTTACTTCTTTGTATCTCTAAGCACGTTTAAAAATATAACAAGGAATATGAACTATAGTGGTTTCTAGAAAGTTATATGTAGTTTTATTCCATTATAAAAATTGGAATCGGGCGTCTTCCTTCCATTTCCTTTTTTAACCTAAAAAGTAGAGCTAAGGGGGTGGGAAGGTGGAGATATATTGATCCAAGTGGCATAAATCTGCTAACAGAAGTCATTAGAGAGGACAAACGCCTTTCTCACTCAGTTTCATAGATAAGAACTATCTGGTAGTTTAAAATTCCCAGGCGTCATTCTGGTTACTTTTGCAAGCCCTGCTAAATGGCAACACAGAGTTCATGCCCTGTTTCATCAATATCCAATGACATTCTCCAAAGGTTATGCTAATTATAAAGATTTCGCAGACAATGTTTGAGATGATTACATCTCAAAATTTTAGCTCTTATCTTTAAATACTGGTTTTCTGGCATTCTTTGTTAGTGGAAAATGATAGGTAAAAGGACCCAAGAATATTTTCTTGTGATTAGCCCTCTGAATTCATTAACAGATTAAAATCAAATCCTTCATGTGAAGAATAAATAACAAGAGACGTCAGTATCAGACACCTCTAAGAAGAGGATCGTTGACTACATTTGGAGGTAAAATTCACAATCCTGAATGTCAACATTACAGTTATGAAGTTGAGGTAGACATGCTAGAAACATGTCAAACAATTATTTATTTTTCTACTGCCTACAGCATATTCTTCTCACAATAAATATTAAGAAAAACACACTTCAATTTGCAGTATGAAGAGTGAAATTTACAGGTATAAGCACATACATCAAAAAAAGAAAAACATTTTTAAAAATAGCCTAATAATGCATCTTAAATAATTAGAAAAGCAAAAGCAAACAAAACCCAAAATTAGTAGAATAAAAAAGATCAGAGCATAAATCAATGTAATTGAAATGAAGAAAACAATACAAAATAACAGTAAGATGCAAAGTTGTTTTTCAACAAAGATAAAATTGACAAACCTGTAGCCAGACTAAGAAGAGAGATGTCCCAAATAAGTAAAATCAGAGATGAAAAAGGAGACATTGCAACTGATACTACAAAAATCCAAAGGATCGTTAGTGGCTACTGTGAGCAACTATAAGCCAATAAATTGGAAAATCCAGAGAAAATGGACAAATTCCTAGACACACACAACCTACCAAGATTGAACCATGAAGAAATTCGAAGCCCGAACAGACCAAGAATAAAGTGATACTAGAAAGTCTCCAAGAAAAAGGCGCCTGACACTCAATAGCTTCGCTGCTGAGTTCTACCAACATTTAAAGAAGTAGTAATAGCAATCCTATTCAAACTATTACAAAAAGTAGGGGAGGAGGGAATACTTTCAAACTCATTCTAAAAGGCCAGGATTACCCTGCTACCAAAATCAAAGACACATCAAAATGTGATTATTATGCATTGCATGCCTATATCAAAATAACTCGTGTAACCCATAAATATATACACCTACTATGTACCCACGAAAATGTTTTTAAAAATTATAACCTTGGATTTCTCTCTTAGATTATACTTTTATGGGACCAGTATAGGATTTTCTGTTTTTCATGTTAAAATCATAACTTTTATGAAATTATGAAAATGCTAGATAAAGGGTTTTCTTCCCCAAATCTTCATTAAAATCCTACCTGACCAAAAGAAAAAAAAAAAAAAGGCTAAGCAGATATGGGACCCTCTCCCATAACATACATATATGTATACTGTTTCATGAAAACCCTACATCTGGGAACTTCTGGATCGATAACTAACATTTCTTCTAATATGAAGGCCTTGTTGTTCCAAATTGTCGCCACTCACTCACATATTTCTCCCACGCTACTTAACAGCTTATCACCAGCAAGCAGATTCATACGTGATAACTAATGAAAGAAAACTTAATATGTCCTAATTCTTTATACAAGAATTAGGTCTTTTGACAGAGATATATCTCTTTTCTCTATGGCTCTCTTGCTGTGTAAAACAGGAATACTGGTGGTGATTTTTAAAAATTACCTAGTATCAGCAACAAAAGCAAACAAACTGTGTAGTATTATTTCAGAGCATAGAGAACATGCTTGGGGTGGGCGGTAAGAGGAGATTTAGACGGAGAGTGTATTGCTATCCCTTGAAATCGTTAGATGTGCAGCTACTTAATACATGAACTTTTAAAAATGCATTAAATGTATACACACATATAAAATAATGATTCAGGCCGGGCGCGGTGGCTCAAGCCTGTAATCCCAGCACTTTGGGAGGCCGAGGCGGGTGGATCACGAGGTCAGGAGATCGAGACCCTCCTGGCTAACACGGTGAAACCCCGTCTCTACTAAAAATACAAAAAACTAGCCGGGCGCGGTGGCGGGCGCCTGTAGTCCCAGCTACTCGGAGGCTGAGGCGGGAGAATGGCGGGAACCCGGGAGGCGGAGCTTGCAGTGAGCCGAGATCGCGCCACTGCACTCCAGCCTGGGCGACACAGCGAGACTCCGTCTCAAAAAAAAAAAATAATAATAATGATTCATACCTGTCTTTTAAATAGAACAAGGAGAGACTTTACAGAATTGTTTTATTAATCAGACGTATCTATTTCCAAAAATATTTTGGTAATTAAATCCAAAATTATTCTCACAATGAATATACTCTACGAATGTGACATGATTTTTTGGGGGGGTGGGTAGAAGTCCCATAAGACAAATATAGTTCTACAAAATAACAAAAGTGTTTTTCCTGCAACTTTTAGGTTATAGCAAAACATTTTTTTTTTTTTTTCGGCATTCAAAATCTTTTTAATAAGAGGGTAGGATCCAAGGTTAGTTTTTGTAGTCTCGGCTGGCCCGTCGGCCTTTGGCACGCTCGAACTTACGGCCCTTGGAGCGGACGTAGGGTTTGGTGTGGCTGTGCGGGGTTCCTGGGGCCTTGTCGAAATGCCGGTACACCTCTCGGCCCTTGCGAGGACCGGAGAGCAGGACAGTGCCGCAGCCCTCGGGGGAGTCCAGGGCCAGCTGGTCGAAAGTGAGGATCTTGCCTCCTGCCCTGAGGAAGCGGCTGCGGGCCGGCTGGTTACGTGCAGTGCACATACCTTTAGTTTGGGCACCTCCTGAACCCGCACGTCGTCCGTTATGGTCCCCACAACCACGGCCGTTTTGTTTTCCTGGCCAGGAAGCTTCATCTTCCGGATCTTCCGGGAAAGGGACAGAGGTGGCCGGTTGGTGCGACTCATAAACAACCTCTTCAGCACAACCTGGTTGAATGTGGAATTGGTTCTTCTGGCCAGAAACCTATACAACTTGACCAACAGCCTCAGGCAGATATCCTGGCTCTTGGGCTCCTTGCGCCGAACCTTTCGGTCCTTGTTGTGGCGAATGTCAACTCCCATGATGGCGCCTCCTGCTCTGCCAGGTCCGGAAAGCAACATGTTTTTTTAATTTGTTTGGATTTTTTTTCTTTTGTGCAAACTGAAGTAACTACTTTTATGGTTTTGTCCCTTTGCTTTCCATTTATTTTACTGGCTTTGACTATTTTAAAATGAAAATGAAAAAAAAAACAACATTTTTTACAAATAAGTCAGCAACTTTTTTTACTTTAGGTTCAGGGGTACACGTGCAGGTTTGTTACACAGCTAATTTGTGTATCATGGGGGTCTGGTGAACAGATTTTTGTCACCCAAGTACTAAGCATAGTATTCAATAGGTACTTCTTTATTTGTCACCCTTCTTGCTCTCTCCACCCTCAGGTAGACCCTGATGTCTGGGCCTGTTGTTACCTTCTTTGTGTCCATATGTACTAAACATTTAGCTCCCAATTATAAGTGCAAACATGTGGTATTTGGCTTTCTTTTCCTATGTTAGTTCACTTGGATAATGGCCTCCACTTCCCACCTTGCTGCAAAAGACATGATCTCATTTTTTTTAATGGCTGCATAGTATTCCACAGTGTATTTGTACCACATTTTCTTTATCCATCTACCACTGATGGGCATTTAGGTTGATTGCATGTCCTTGCTATTGTGAATAGTGCTGCCATGAACATATGCATGCATGTGTCTTTATGTTAGCATGATTTATATTCCTTTGGGTATATACCGAGTAATAGGATCACTGGGTTGAATGGTACTGCTGCTTTGAGTTGAGAAATTGCCAAACTGCTTTGCACAATGGCTGAATTAATTTACATTCCACCCCCCCCCCAGCAGTGTATAAGCATTCTTTTTTTCTGCAGCATCACCAGCATCTGTTATTTTTTTGACTTTCTAATAATAGCCATTCTATGTGAGATGGTATCTCATTGTGGCTTTGATTTGCATTTCTCTAATGATCAGTAATATTGAGCATTTCTTCATAGGCTTGTTGACCACAGATGTGTCTTACTTTGAAAAATGTCTGTTCATATCCTTTTCCCACTTTTTAATGGGGTTAATGATTGGTTTTTGATTTGTATAAGCTCCTTATAGATTCTGGATATTAGGCCTTTGTTGGCTGCATAGTTTGTGAATATTTTCTCCCATTTGGTAGGTGCTCTGTTTACTCTGATAGTTTTGTTTGTTGTGCAAATGAGGTCCCATTTGTCAATTTTTGTTTGTTATTATTGTTTTTGGCATCTTCATCATAAAATCTTTGCCAAGTCCTATGTCCTGAATGGTATTCCCTAGGTTATCATCAAGGGTTTTACGGTTTCAGGTTTTTGTTTATAGTATAAGGAAGGGGTCCAGTCTCAATCTTCTACAAATGGCTAGCCAGTTATCCCAGCACCATTTATTGAATAGGGAGTCCTTTCCCTATTGCTTGGTTTTGTTGACTTTCTCAAATAGCAGATGATGGTAGATGTGCAACTTTGTGTCTGGATTCTCTATCCTGTTCTATTGGTCTATGTTGTTATACTAATACCTTGCTGTTTTGGTTACTGTAGCCTTATAGTATAGTTTGAAGTCAGCTAATATGATGCCTCTAGCTTTGCTCCAATTGCTTTGACTATTTGGACTCTTTTTTGGTTCCATATGAATTTTAAAATAGTTTTTCCTAATTCTGTGAAGAATGCCATTGGTAGTTTGATAGGAATAGTATTGACTCTGTGATTGCTTTGGACTCTATGACCATTTTAACAATGTTGATTCTTCCTATCCATGAGCATGGAATGTCTTCCATTTGTGCATGTTATCTCTGATTTCTTTGAGCAATGTTTTGTAATTCTTACTGTAGAGATCTTTCACCTCACTGGTTAGCTGTATTTCTAGGTATTTTACTCTTTCCATGGCTATTTTGAATGTGATTTCACTCTTGATTTGGCTCTTAGCTTGACTGTTGCTGGTGTATAAGATGCTTCTAATTTTGTATATTGATTTTATATCCTGAAATTTTGCTGAAGTTTTATATCAGGTCTTGGAGGCTTTGGGCAAAGACTATAAGGTTTTCTAGGTATAGAATTATAACATCTACAAGCAGGTTAATTCGACTTCTCTTCCTATTTGGATGCCATTTCTTTCTCTTACCTGATTGTCTGGCCAGGACTTCTAGTACTGTGTTGAATAGAAGTGGTGGGAGGGAGCATCCTTGCCTTGCTCCAGTTGTTCAAGGAAAATGCTTCCAGCTTTTTCCCAATCAATATGATGTCAGCCATGGGTTTTTCATAGATGTATATTATTTTGAAGTATGCTCCTTCAGTGCCTATTTTGTTGAGGCCTTTTAACATGAAGGGATGTTGAATTTTATCGAAAATCTTTTTTTTTTTTTTTTGGCATATATTGAGGTAATCATGTGGTTTTTGTTTTTAGTTCTAATTATGTGATGCATCACATTTACTGCTTTGCATATATTAAACCAACCTTGCATCCCAGGGACAAAGCCTACTTGATTGTGGTGGATTAGTTATTTGATGTGCTGCTGGATTCGGTTTTCTAGTATTTTGTTGAGGAATTTTGCATCTATGTTCATCAAGGATATTGGCCAGAAGTTTTCTTCTTTTATTGTATCTATGCCAGGTTTTGGTATCAGGATGATGATGGCCTCATGCAATGAGTTAAAAAGGAGACCCTTCTTCTCAATTGTTTGGAATAATTTCTGTAGGAATTATAGCAGCTCTTTCTTTTACATCAGATAGAATTCAGCTGTGAATTTGTCTGGTCCTGGGCTTTTTCTGATTGAATCGGTAATACAAATTCTACCAATTTCAGAACTTGTTATTGGTCTGTTCAAGGATACAATTTCTTCCTGGCTCAATCTTGGGGAGTTATAGTTTCCAGGAATGTATTCATTTCTTTTAGGTTTTCTAGTTTGTGTGCATAGAGTTTTCATAGTAATCTCTAAAGGTTTTTTTATTATTATTTCTGTGGGTTGAGTAGTAATGTCCCCTTTGTCATTCTGATTGTTGTTATTTGGATCTTCTCTCTTTATTAGTCTAGCTGGTGATCTTATTCTTTCAGAGAACCAGCTCCTGGATTTATTGATCTTTTGTCTGGTATTCTGTGTCACAATTTGCTTCAGGTCAGCTCTGATTTTGGTTATTTCTTGTCTTCTGCTAGCTTTGGGATTAGTTTGCTCTTGGTTCACTAGCTTCTCTAGTTCTGATGATAGGTTGCTAATTTGAGATCTTTCTAACTTTTTAATGTTGATGTTTGGTGCTATAAACTTCCCTCTTAATACTACTTTAGCTGTGTCTAGAGATTCTGGTATATTGTATCTTCTTTCTCATTAGTTTTAAAGAATTTCTCTATTTTTCTGCCTTTTTATCCAAAAGTCTTTCAGGAACAATTTTTAATTTCCAGTAATTATATGGTTTTGAGCAATTTTCTTACTATTGATTTATATTTTTATCACACTGTGGTCTGAGAATGTGGTTGGTATGATTTCAAGATTTTTTTACTTTGCTGAGGGTTGTTTTATATCTGATTGTATAGTCCATTTTAGAACATATGCCACTGCAGATGAGAAGAATATATAGTCTGTTGTTTTGGGATGGAGAGTTCTGTACATGTCTATTAGGTCCATTTGGCCAATTGTTATATTCAGGTCCTGAATATCTTTGTTAGTTTTCTGCCTTGATGATGTGTCTAACATAGTTAGAGGGAGGTTGAAGTCTCTATTATTGTGTGGTTATCTAAGTCTCTTTGTGGCTCTCTAAGAACTTGCTTTATGAATCTGGGTGCTTCTGTGTTGGGTACCTATAAATCTAGAATCGTTAGGTCTTCTTGTTGAATTGAGCCCTTTACCATTATGTAATGCCCTTCATTATCTTTTTTTATGTTTGTTAAAGTCTGTTTTGTCTAAAATTAGATTATAAATCTCTAATTTTTCTAATTTCTGTTTGCTTGGTAGATTTTTCTTCATCCCTTTGCTTTGAGCCTATGGCTGTCATTGCATGTGAGATTGAACTCTTGAAGACAACATACAAGTAGATCTTGCTTCTTTATCCAACTTGCCACTCAGTGCCTTTTGATTGAGGCATTTAACCCATTTACACTCAAGGTTAGTATTGATATGTGCAAATTTGATCCTGTCACTGTTGTTAGCTGATTATTATACAGACTTGTTTGTGTGGTTTCTTTATAGTGTCACTGTTCTATGTATTTAAGTGTGTTTTTATAGTGTCTGGTAATAGCCTTTCCTTTCATATTTGGAATTCCCTTCAGGAAATCTTCTAAGACATGTCTGGTTGTCATGAATTCCCTTAGCATTTTCTTATCTGAAAAGGATATTATTCCTCCTGCACTTATGAAGCTTGGTTTGTCTGCATATAAAATTCTTGGTTATTAATTCATTTCTTTAAGAATACTCAATATAGGCCCCCAATTTTTTCTGGCTTGTAAGGTTTTTGCTGAAAGGTCCACTGTTAGCCTGATGGCGTACCCTTTGTAGGTGACCTACCCTTTCTCTAGAGCTGCGTTTTTCATTTTTCTCTTTCATTTCAATCTTGGAGAATCTGATGACTATGTGTCTTCGGGATGGTCTTCTCATGTAGTATTTCACAGGGCTTCTATGCATTTCCTGAATTTGAATGTTGTCCTCTCTGGCACAGTTGGGGAAGTTTTCATGGATGATATTCTGAAATAAGTTTTCCAACCTTCTCACTTCCTCTGCCTCTCTTTCAGGGATCCCAATGTGTCATAGATTTGATTCCTTTACATAATCACATATTTCTCAGAGGTTTTATTCTTCTTTATTGTTTTTTCTTTATTTTTGTCTGACTTATTTCAGATAACCAGTCTTCAAGTTCTGAGATTCCACAGCTTGGTTGATTTTGCATTTGGAATTGTATTCAGAAATTCTTGAATTAAGTTTTCAGCTTTATTAGATCATTTTTTTTCCTTCTTAAAATAGTCATCTTTCAACTCCTGTATCATTTTATTTCTTTGAATCCTTAGATTGGATTTCAACTTTCTCCTGAATCTTGATGATCTTCCTTCCCACCCATAATCAGAATTCTGTTTCTGTCATTTCAACCATTTCATCGTGGTTAGCAACAATTGCAGAAGAAGTCACTCGGGGCTGGGTACAGTGGCTGACACCTATAATCCTACCACTTTGGGAGGCTGAGGCAGGAGGATCACTTGAGCTCAGTAGTCTGAGACCAGTCTGGGCAACAGAGTGAGATGTCATCTCATTTAAATAAATAAACAAATAGAAGTCGTTCTGGATTTTTGAGCTGCCATAGTTCTTGCACTGGTTCTCTCTCACCTTTGGAGGCTAATATTCCTTTAGTCTTTGAGCTTGCTGTCCTTTAAATGTGTTTTTTTCTTTCATCTTCTTTGATATCCTTAGGGGGTTTGATTGTGGTATAAGGGTTCAGTAAACTAGCTTTGTTTCTAGAGTTTAGGGGGGCAAAGCTCAGCTCAGCAGTCCTGGGCTGCACACTCTGACTCTTGGGGGCTATTAATGGGCCCCCAGCTTTGTTCTCTGGCCCCTTAATGTTAGGATTCTGCTGTGCTGGAGGGACCAAGGGGTTCCCAGACTGTAGTCTATAACACTTTGATAGGTGGTACCAGTCAAAGCAGTTTGTCGGGTGGTAGCAGCAGAATCCATGCTCGTTCACACATGCCAGTAGCAGCAGCAGCATGGCAGGGTGCATGCTCATCAACTGGGTTGGGATACTGGCAGGTGTGGAAATGCTGGCCTCCACGCTGGCGTTTGCAGCAGCAGTGGTGGCAGCACGGGGTTGGGGGCAGGGTGAGGGGCAGGGCTGCTGGCAATATCGACACCAGGGACAGGGTGCACGCAGACACAGGGCTGATGGCCTTCATTCACAGTCCATGCCAGTGGCAATCGTGGTATGAGGTGGAAAGGGGATGCAGAGCCGCTCCACACTTGATAGACCAAGGCAAGTATAGATTGAACTATACAACTAATGGTAGCAGATCAATAACAAGTTCATTCATAAAACTTTGAAAGCATTATTGTCCACATCAATTGTTTAGTTGGCTATGTGTTTCTGGGACAATTGGCATATCTTATGTAACACATATGTATGGAAACACTTTTCTAAGAGTGTATATATTAGGCAAGTGAGTCAACTTCTCTGTTAAATCTACCAACTTCCCTTTAGCAAGTTTTCTGAAGTTAATTATTTTAACATTTAAATGAGGTTTGCTGCAAGGGTTCATCAGTGGTAAGTTATAATCATCTAGAAAATGGCCAAAGCCTCAAGCATCGGTGATTTGATGTAACTTTATACTGTTTAAGATTAGTCATAATTAGTGTGTAAATACTTGAGTGAGAATCTTAAGGTCATAGTCCCATTTATTTATTTTTATCATAGTGTATTTATATGTCAAGTACAAAATCAATTTTGAATTAACACACAATTGTGATGCATGTTTTCTCCTATCATTTTATTTTTAACAATGTCAAACCTACAGAAAATTGACAAAAATAGTAAATAAACAGCCATACAACATCTTCATCTGGTTTTACTAGTTGCCAACATTTTGTCATATTTACATGCTCGTGCTGTCTCTCTCATGTGTTTGTATGTACACATTCACATATACACACATATACACTTTCTGAAGCTATGCATGTATGTATATATGTACATGTAATTTTATATATTATATATACATATATGTAGCTGAATCATTTTGGATTTAGATGTACATTTGTAATTTTAGCCTTAAGACTAGGTATAATCAAATGTCATGAATAAAATAATATGTTTTACTTCTATTTTAATACTTGTGTTGCCTTTCCCATGAAAATTTAACAAGGTTAAAATAATATTTAGAAATGAAAGGAATATTATCTTTTTTCAATTACCATAGTTAAGTCATATTTTACTATTTTACTTAAGCTAACTAGTATCTGGTCTCCACTACTATATTGCCTCTCCATATCTCATGCCCAAGCCTAATCTAGACTTTTAAGAACAGCCTAAGATCTTCTAAAACTGGAATCAAATCATACCACTGCCTACTTGGATTACTCTGTGATTTCCCATCTCATTCAAGTGTTAAGCCTACATTCTTAAATGGCCTATAGAAAACTGCACTGATTCCCTCCCTGTACCCCTTAACATCACCTCTAGTTGCTCCTAAAGGACCAGGAAAGCTCTAACGTCAGTGCCTTAGCACGTTGACCTTGCTTGCCTATTGCCTTTGCTTGGAACATTCTTTTCTCAATACCCTCATGGACTGCTTCTGTGTTTTTAGACTTTGACCTATATATTATCTTCTCATGAAGTTTTCTTAGCCAAGGTTTAAAAACTGTTTTTGAAATGCAAGCACTCTCTATCCTCCTTCCTTGTTTAATTTTGATCATGAGTACTTAGCAATATCTAATATATTATATTTTAAGAAATTTATGAACATGCAAGCTTCAAAAGATGTATATTTTGTCTGCTGCTAAATTACCAGCCCTGTAATGGTGCCTGGCACATAGGTGATTTCTAGTTTTTCAAAAAAATAAGCAAAGGATACAAATACAAATGAAGCAAATAATAAAGGTAATAATATTAAAGTTTAATTGTCTTTTGTTCCAATTAGTTTCTTGAAGATAGCTGTTAACAATATCAGTGCCTCAATATGGCAAGCATTTTGTGTTTTCTGCCATCTTCCACATGTTATCAACTGTGTGTTACTTTTTGCTGTGTAACAAATTACCCCAAACTTAGTGCCTAATGACAACAATGTTTATTATCTCAGTCTCTTTGCTGGTAAATCTGGGTACAGCTTAGCTGGTGCCCCTGTTTCTACATCTCTTGTCACATCTCTCACGAGACTCCAGTCAGACTGTCAGCTAACTCTGCACTCATCTCAAGGCTTTCCAGGGCTGGGGATCTGCTTTCAGGTTCATTTGTGTCATTACTGGTAGGTCTACATTCTTACTGCATGCCCGCTGTACACATTTACTGAGTGTCCTTGTGACTTTGTTGCTGGTGAGCTGAGAGAGACAAAGAAAGACAGCTAAAAAGGGCTTTAAGACAGAAGCCACCCTCTTTTACAACCTAATCTCAGATGTAACATCTCAGTGTAGCCCTCATCCAGGGGGAAAAGATTATACAGGGTGTGAATACCAAGAGCCAGGGATCACTGGAGGCCACCAGAGCATGCCTAGGGTACTGGCCATTTTATAGATATAGAGATTAAAACCTAGAGATATCAATTTTTCCAGTTTATTCAGTTAAAAGTAAATTAGAGTAATTCTAATTCCCTGCTAATCATCTTTTCAGGATTACTGATAAATTAAAATATAATAATCATTATTCCCAAAATGAAAATATATTTTTGCTTTGTTATGTACCAGACAAAATTAAGTATTTTATATATGTCATCGCATTTAATCCATAAAACAACCCATATAGTAGGTATACTTAGTATATATATTTTACGAATAAGAAGAATGAGGAACGGAGAATTAAAATAACTTTCTCAGGGTCATACAGATAAAAAGTGTCAGGGTTAGCATTCAAACCTGGCAGTCTGGCTTGAGAGATTGGCTTCATAAGCCATACTCTATACTGTGTGCCTCTTAGACACATGAAAACAAAAGTAAATGACTGTCTTAAGTTCATCAGGATTCATTTTGTAACTCTTTTTTAAACTTAAAGCAACAAAAGAATTTTACTGTTATCTTAATGTTTATCTGGTGAGGAAACACATACTACAAGAAAAAAATACCTCAGATTTAAAGTTATATCCATTGGATATACAGTTCAACAGTGAAAAAATAATAGGACAAATATGTGTTTGTGGCCAGATTGACCCTGAATGGAGTGTTTAATGCTGACTGTGTTCTTCTAGAAAGAATATTTCTTCCCTCTTACAAAGAAATAAGCCACACACAGAGAATACCATCTAGTGCATGAGAAAAACATATCCTCCTCTCTTCTTTCTAGTTTATAAAAGTTCCCCTTCCAAATAGCAATAAGTCACTTCAGAGAATGCATTTTCTAAAGGATGATTGCCCTTCTTGAGTAGTGATGCACTTAAGGCAGGCATGCAGTAATCCCCAGAAATGTACTGCCTGGAGTGTCTTATTGCTTAATTAGAGCTGGCACGGGGCCACTTCTTCTCAGCCTTGAACTAGTGCAAGAGCAGTGGAAGGAGGCACAGGTATAAGATGTGCTATTTCAGGAGGATATAAAGTAATGGCACAGTGCCAGTCTGCAGAAAACAAAGCCAAACACTCCTGCTACGACAATGAAATGTCAAAATGCCTGGCTTCATTGTAGTCAGAGATTAAATCCATCACTTGTGCCTATGACCAGGGCTTAAATATGATCTCTGTTGTTCTAAAAGACTTTATGATCTTCACTCACGAGACCACAGGCCATGAAAGCACCCAGTAATTTGGAAGATATCACAGAAAATTAATTGTAGGAGTCCAGAAGCTGTATGTTGAAGAATTTTAGACCAAGATCACAGACTAGCCAATTATTATAATAAACATAACTTTTCCAAACAGAAAGAGGAAGTCATAATTTTAATTATGTAAACACATCCTCTTAACTTCCTTGAAAAGCCTACCTTTTTTTTGTTTTAAATAATACCATATTTTATCAAAGAGCAAATAACTAGTCCACACCAACTGCATGATGAAATGCCATGGCTCCAGCCGATGCCCACCCAGCTTTCCCATCTGCTCAAGGGGCTTCTGGAGAAGTTTGGTGAGCATCAACAACCCTTTACAATGTAAAGAAAGTTCTACTTTTCCATAATCCCTACATTAGTAACTTTCTATTTAAGTACTAAGACATTCTAGCTAGGGGTCACAGCACCCTGTCAACTAGACTGTTTGTTCTTTCCTCAATGATTTTTCTGCCTTGCCTAGAGTATCCATGAAGAATAAGGCAAGCTCCTTAATTGAAACTCTTGTCAACAAAAAACATCAACTCTGTCCACTGGCAGAATGAAGCATAAGAACAAACCTTTGTTTTCACAATGAATGTCAATGGAAAACTTTACGTGATTATTCTTTAACAATCTTATACAACCATCTGATACTTATATTCTTCTTTCACAATCAGGGCTCTGTCTAAACCAACAGTTTATTGAATACCCACTGTGTTCTCATGGATATAAACCAGCCTTCTCTAGTAGTCACAATGTATCTAAAGGCCTAGAATCTGAAAGAAATTATTACTGGAAGTCAAGACCAGCTACATAATATGTGGGGCCCAGGGCAACATGAGGCCCCACTGAGGATAGAGTTCTGTGGTATTACATGTGTATGATGCCCACAGAGCTGGCCCTGCAGGAAGTCTAAAACACGATATGTGAAATGCAATTAAACACATATGCTCAATGGCATTGTTACATAGGAAGCTTTTTATGTGTCAAGGTAGCCTGTTAATTTAGTCCTTCCTAGTTAATTCAGGAAAACAAGCAAAAGCTTTCATTTTCCCCCACACCAACCAAAAAAACAGTACCTTAAAACAAGAAAATTTATTCTCAGATAACTTGTGCTCACACTCTGTTGTCAAGGCTGGTGAATGTTCTGACTAAAATAAGAATTTTTAAAAATATGATTACGAACTTGTTACAGTCTATTAAAGAGAAAGGGTCGTTAATGTGTAAAACCTTTTCAAAATGAAAGACAAGTACCTAAGGAAAAGAAACCTCAGGAGGGGAGGGGAGAGGAGGAGTTCATAGAGAAAATGTGGCAGAGAGATAGCTTCCTAGATCCAGTAGAGTTTTCACAGCATCACGTTTTGTAACTTAACTTTCAGTTTGAAGCCTAGTGTTCACAATTGTAACATACATAAATCCTACAAACCTTCCACAGGCATTTCTCTTTTTCTTCAAATAGCGTTCATTTGCCCACCATGTGGAACTGGGAAACAGCTGACATCAGTCTTGACAGTGTTGGAGACACAGGTTACAGAGTCCCCTGGTGAAGAGGTGCACAGAGCGATGATGCCATAGGTTGAGTTACCTCATAGCTAAGACCTGCCCAGCAAGGACAGGAGTTAAATTTATGTGCTGATAACTAAAGTAATCATTGATGTTCCAGGCAAGTGTTTCCAAAGCTGGGATTTTACTGGATCATATCAAATGAGGGAGGAGAAACAGATGTATCTTCCCAACTGGGGACGGGGGGAACAGTGTTACAACTCAGAAGGAAACTATGTGTGATGCATATGTGCTCAGTTACACTAAGATGCCTTTCCTTTTCACATATATCTAGAATATGTCACATATATCTAGAAACACAATTTATTTCAGTGTTTATGTATTGCTTGATGTTCTATCACCTTGAGGAAAAAAAAAGTGTTCCTTAAAATGTCTTCATGGAAGGGAATTATAACTTGTTTGTTTAGATAACTTTTGTTTATCTCCTTGAGTTATTCCAACACTGACAGTGACTCATACCACTGTCTTACCTCTATCCAAACCATGCAGTCAGGAAAGACTCTTAGGAAAGTATCTTTTTTGTTGTTTATTTAGCATAAAATACTATTTTCTTCGTTTGGCATTTTCTTCACAAACTCCTAATTTTATAGTTGCGGCATATTTTGAGAGCATTTTAAAGCCTTGGGATATAATATTTTTTTTTTCCACTGAGTAAATCATATATGACCTTACCATATGTGAGAAAGCACTAATTTTGCTTCTTATTTTTAAGTGTAAGTTCAGGGTTTATCAGTGACTTGCTGAATGAAAATTTTTACCTTTGAGAACAGAGCCAAAGACATGCAATAATATAAAATGAGAAGATTATACTCTTGCCTCTCATTCAGGGGACTGTGGTTTGTCTCTAGGTTTAAGATCAGAGGAGGACTGTGTGAGTCTTAAACCTTCCCAGTCTCCCACACTTAGCAATCTTTTTATGTATGGAGCTTCCCACTATATTTAAACACAGTCTGCAAGTTTGAAGGAGACCATGTGCAGCTCTAGAAATTAAGAGTAAAATTTAAAAACCTTTTCTATAACATTGTCAGTCTAATTTTTCCTTACTCCCAATTCCACAGTTTATGTATATACAGCAAATTTCCTTTTACCTTTCCTTCCCTCGTTTCTTCTGTCCTTCCTTTATTCTTTCCTTCCTCTCTTCTAATTGTCATGAAGTTATTTGTGCTAGAGATCACCACAGAACTTTCTAGGACCATTCTGACTTACGCCCCAGCATCTAAGAAGGTAGTGATGGTATAAACAGGAGGCTGGACATTATTTGCGTTCTGCCTTGATTGATGGGGGTTACTGGGTTGCTCGCATGCTCTTTACTTATTTAACATCCAAAAAGTCAACCACTATTAAAAGATATATTTAATTAGATGTCAATGAAGTAAGCTGAATTCATGCAGCCATAAATTTAAATTGGCAACTCTAACCTTAGGTTTCTTAAATGGTGTAGACAACTATTTTGTTCAGGCGGTAATGTTAGTACATGTTCTGTCTTACATTACTACTTCAAGATGAAAAAGAGTATGAAATTTATTTTTTTCAGAGTAGCTATAAATTCGTGGGTTTTTTTTTCCTTTAAACGCTTATGGAAAAATATAGTCTCAACATCCTGATTTATTTCTCTTTCACTCTCCCTCTCTCTCAGTTAAAAACTGATTGTTGTCTGTTTTTCTAGTAGCAGCATATCTTTACGGCATTTTTCCAGCCATACTAACAATTTACAAGATGCTTTATCCAGAAGAACATAAATAAAATACATTCAGTTCCATCTTCCTTGCTTTATGTGTGCTACCGGATTTCAGAATTCCAGTTGGAACCACAGGAGCAAATGTGTTGAAAAATCAGTTTGAAAATCATTTTTTCTCAATTGCCATCAATTTAGAAAATTCTGCTGCTAATTTTGGAAAAATTTAAATATTCAGGAAACCTACAAAAGTGTTTTGTATTATACCTTTTCATACATTATCATACATTATCATACATTTGATCGACTTCACATTTGATCTACTTCACATTTCATTGACTGAAAAGGAATGATCTGTTATTCTTTACGTTGGTATTGTCTATTTGAGATACTTGCCCTTAGCAAAAATGTAGCAAGAATGGCTAATTTATGGGACCCAGAGCTAAATAAAAATAGGAGCCTCTTATTCAAAAGTTATTAAGAATTTCAAGACAGTTACAACAGAGCATTAAACCAAGCACTAGAGCTGAGTGCAGAGTCATGTCTAGCAGCTCAGGTCAGACGCCTGCGGAAAGTGGCCCTGATGGGGGCATATTTCAGCTCCTTCTAAGTCCTATGCTCTGTAACCACATTTCCTGCCACCAATCTATCTAGGGATGTGCAAACCTCAAAAGGTTGGGAGTTTTTATTTCTATTTCCAGGTATCAAGTGGATATGGGTTTTCACAAATGACTTTGGCTAGAAAACAAAGATTTTTTTTAATGTTTCTTGAGCTTTGGGATTTCAGCCAGGTTGGTAAAAATCTCAGTAAGATTTTTCTAAGATAGAAGAATGCCAGTGCCCCATGTGAACATATTGGTGATGGGGGTCTGGGAGGGTAAAGCTCTCAGAGTTGGGATTTGCTCATTTGGACTGCTTCCCTTATCTTTTAAGTTCCATTAACTGATTTTAGTGAAGTACAAATTTTTTGCTAAAGAGAGATAAATAGGATCCACACAATAATAGCCTCAACTCTAACCAACAAGCCATGTAGTCATTGATTTAGTTAGTCTGGTAGGCATCAGTCAGCATTTTATTCCCTACGGGCAGTGCCTCCATGAAGAAGGTGGTCCAGAAAAGCAAAGAATGGAGGAGAGTCCACAAGGCAAATGCTGCCATCTAGAGAGGCAGAGAGGAGAACATGCTGAGAGTGGTAATTTTGCAAATACAATTAGAACAAAAATGAAAACCCTTGTCAGGCAGTGAGCGTGAAAATTTCCCAAGAAGAGATCATCGCTTTGAAGAAATCAGCATTTCATTAAAAGGTGCCATTTGGAATCCATCTGAGATGAAAGATTATTCTGCTAATAATTCTACATCAGGGAACCTATCAAGAGATTTTTTGTTGTTCTTTAAGCAGGGACTTTTAAAGATGATTTTCCTAAGGCTGTGTAAAATAACTGCATGGCAGCTAATTGTTTGACCTGTCTAAAAAAGAAATGAGTATGTAACTGTGTTTCTGTTTTATCTTGTTTAAACAAACAAAAAATAGCACAAGGAAGTTGAATTATCTGAAGTATACTGGTCAGTTTACCTCTTTTTTCATGATACAGTACAAAGACATCCTGCTTACTCTCTGAGTGGCTTTAAAAGAGTAGGAATTGCAAAAATCAAGCAGAAGTACAACACAAAGGGACTGCTAAAATATACCTGAAAAATCAAGGGGAAAGACAGGGATCTAGCTTGTCTCCACATATTGCATGTGCAGAAATTTAAACAACTCAATAAATAGCACATATTGAGATGGTAATACCCCAATCTATTCAGTTAGAAATGTCCAAAACATTTATAGTGACTCTTATTTGAGAATACATTGCCTAGATTATTGGACAACAATTGAATTATCACTTAGGAAATATCCTAAGTCATTTTACAATCAAAGCAGTATGAATGGAAGTAAGCTGTACAGTGTTGGGGTGTGCTTTGTTTTGTTTTGAGACAGAGTCTCACTCTGTTGTTCAGGCTGGAGTGCAGTGGCACTATCTTGGCTCACTGCAACCTCCGCCTCCCAGGTGCAAGTGATTCTTCTGCCTCAGCCTCGTGAGTAGCTGGGATTACAGGTGACTGCCACCATGCCCAGCTAATTTTTGTATTTTTAGTGAAAATGGGGTTTCACCATGTGGCCAGGCTGGTCACGAACTCCTGACTTCAAGTGATCTGCTTGCCTTGGCTTCCAAAAGTACTGGAATTCCAGCACTTTGGGAGCCACCGCACCTGGCCAATTGAACTATACAGTTTTTGTTTGTTTGTTTGTTTTCTGACTATTCAGAATTTGTCTATGTGAAAAGTTTTGCAATTTAATATTGTATTGTAAATTTCACATTTTTATGAGCTATATACTTATCGAAAATATATTTTGATAGTATGTGTAAATATATGTAAACATATTTTTAAAATTATTTAAAAATGTACAAATTGAGATCTGTTATTTAAATTTGTTTAAATAGAAGGGCTCATGTCTCTGCTTATCTAGTAATAAGAACAGCTATAGTTATTTGAGTAATATTATAAGCATTATTCATTCATTTATCAAATACTTACTAAGTACCTACTATACCTCAGGCACTATTATGTGTGCTAGAGATGCAGTAGTGAACAAATACAGGTGCATAGCTCAATGTAGGCTCATAATATCCCATAAGCAGTAAATACTTCCCAATTTAGGACAATCTGCCCAAAATCTTACTGCTTACTAGTGCAGGAAGAGATTTTGAGTACAGTTTCTGCTTATTTATAAATCAGATTTTTATGCCACATTGTATTGCCTCCCATATAGTCACGTCCTTTCTTCTTTGATGAAAGTTTTAAGAAATAAGTTTTGATTTTCAATGATTTGTGAAGCTGTAACAGGTGAACATCAGTATGGAACTTGGAAAGTTTATTATAGTTTGTTGAAAGCACTTAAAGTCTTCATAGGCAACATCACCAGTCATTAGGAATTGCAAATCAAAACCACAATGAGGCTGGGCAAAGTGGCTCACGTCAGTAATCCCAGCACTTTGAGGGGCTGAGGCAGGTGGATCACTTGAGGTCAGGAGTTTGAGACCAGCCTGACCAAAATGGTGAAATCGTGTCTCTACTAAAAACACACACACAAAAAATAGCCAGGCATAGTGATGGGCGTCTGTAATCCCAGCTACGCAGGAGAATTTCTTGAACCTGGAAATGGAAGTTGCAGTGAGCCAAGATCACGCCACTGCACTCCAGCCTGGGCAACAGCATGAGACTTTGTCTTAAAAAAAAAAAAAAACACACAGTGAGAGACCACTTCACACCAAAAATCAAAAGTATTGGTGAGGAAGTGGAGAAATTGGAACCCTCGTGCATTACTGGTGAATTGCTGAATGTAAAATAGTGAAGCTGCTGTGGAAAACATTTTAGTGATTCTTCAAAAAGTCAAGTATAGAATTACTAAACAAAGAAAAAAGATCTAGCAATTCCATTCCTAGGAATATACCCAAAAGAACTGAAAGCAAGGACTCAAACAGAAACTTTTACACCAATGTTCATAGCAGAATTATTCACAATAGCCAAAGGTGAAAACAAACCAAATGTCCATCAACAGATGAGCGCATAAACAAAATGTGGTATAAACATACAATAAAATATTATCAGCCTTGAAAAAGAATGAAATTCTGATACATGCTATGATATGGATGAACCTTGGAAACATTATGCAAGTGAAATAAGCACACACAAAAGGGCAAATATTGTGATTCTACTTAATGAGGTACCGAGAATAAACAAACCCATAGACACAGAAAGTAGAATAAAGGTTACTGAGGTCTGTGGGAAAGAAAGTGAGTGTTGTTGTTTAATGGGTACAGAGTTTCTCTTTGGGCTAACCAGTAAGTTTTAGAAATAGAGGTGATGGTTACACAACAATGTAAATACTCTAGTTCCCATCTATCTTCAGTTTTGCTTTCTGCAGTTTTAATTACCCATGGTTTCAATTACCTGTCAACATCAGTCCAAAAATACTAAATGAGAAATTCCAGAAACAAACAATTCCTAAGTTTTAAATTGCACACCGTTCTGAATGACCTAATGAAGGTTGTGTCTTCCCAGTCTGTCCTGCCTGGGATATGAATCATTCCTTTTTCCAGCATATCCAGGCTATAGACGCTACCTGTCCATGAGTCACTTAGCGGTTATCTAGGTCATGAGATCCACTGTCACAGTATCACAGTCCTTATGTTCAAGTAACCCTTATTTTACTTAATAAAGTCCCCAAAGCATGATAGTAGTGATGTTGGAAACTCAGATGTGCCAAAGAAAAGCTATGAAGCACTCCCTTTCCGTGAAAAGGCGAAAGTTCTTGACTTCATAAGAAAAATATAAATCCTATGCTAACGTTGCTAAGATCTATGGTAAGAATGAATCTTCTATCCATGAAATTGTGAGGAAGGAAAAATAAATTTGTGCATACCATACAGTATCTAGGGTTTGGTGCTATCTGAAGTTTCTGGCATACACTGAGGTTCTTGGAATATATCCCTTAAGGATAAGGGGAAACTACTGTATACTTAATGCCACTAAATTGTAAACCTAAAATTGTAAATTTTATGTTATTATACATATTTCATCACACACACACATGCAAAATCTTTCAAAAGTATTAATGAAGTTCTATGAGTCCCAAGAACATTGGAAACAAGTGTGAGTAGGTCAGCCATGAGAAAAGGTAGGTGAAGGTGAAACACAGTGTCTCTTTAGGACTATTTTAAACAAATGAGCAAATAAATAATTTACCTACTTCATAATTTGAATAAAGTGTACCCCTAAACATATAGTGTAGAGTACAATTCCTTATCCCTACTATAATTTATTATCCATATATGTCAGAAAAAAATACACATCCATGTTTGGCAGCAAAACGCAGATAGCATGAAATAGAATGTATTTGGGGTGATGCTTTATATTAGGAAATTATACTTTGAGTTATTTATTGGAAGACTGTAACACTAGTTAGCTTTCTTTAAAAATCACTATGTGGAAAAATCTAAAACTGATTGAGCACATTAATTAGAAATGTTGTATTTATAATGAGCTCATCTTAGGAATTTAACACCAAGATCCATATATATGAAGCAATTTCTTCCAAAAACAATTTTGTGTTAGAGGACGTTTAACAATTTGAGGTGAACTATATTAGTATTCCTACAAAGGTAACTATAAAAATGCAAAATATTAAGAAGTATCCATGTCAGAGAATTCAAAAATCATACATCCATATGGTACCCAATAAAAAGCAATTAAATCAACCTCTTATTATCTGGCACTTAATTGACCACCATGCCTGCCTACTGTTAACATCAATTTGGTTTTATATTAACCCACGGAAGACTGACATTAACTTAATGTTAATATCCCTTATGGAAAATTCACTGGATTTAAATTTGCTAAATTTACAGATTCTTGTACAATATCCCTTTCTTTTTTCTGTTTACTATTTCTACATATATTGATTTAGGTCCAGAATCTGAAAGCCTAAAATAAATTATGCCAGAAGAAAATGAACTTGATTTAATTTTAATTGAAAAGGACTAAATTGTGTTTACACATCTTTAAAATTCACCAGGATTAATATTATATAATGTGTAATTTTTTTTTTTTTTTTTTTTTTTTTTTTTTTTTTTTTTTTTTTTGAGACGGAGTCTTGCTCTGTCACCCGGGCTGGAGTGCTGTGGCTGGATCTCAGCTCACTGCAAGCTCCGCCTCCCGGGTTTACGCCATTCTCCTGCCTCAGCCTCCCGAGTAGCTGGGACTACAGGCGCCGCTACCTCGCGCGGCTAGTTTTTTGTATTTTTAGTAGAGTCGGGGTTTCACTGTGTTAGCCAGGATGGTCTCGATCTCCTGACCTCGTGATCCGCCCGCCTCAGCCTCCCAAAGTGCTGGGATTACAGGCTTGAGCCACCGCGCCCGGCCAATGTGTAATCATTTTTAACGTAAGTCCACAGGGCCAAAGAAAATTATGAAAGCTGATAGATTTTACTGAACCCAATATATAAACATGAAACATCTATTATTTATGGGAGTGTCTATCTTTTTTTTTTTTTTTTTTTTTTTTTTGAGACGGAGTCTTGCTCTGTCACCCAGGCTGGAGTGCAGTGGCTGGATCTCCGCTCACTGCAAGCTCCGCCTCCCGGGTTTACGCCATTCTCCTGCCTCAGCCACCCGAGTAGCTGGGACTACAGGCGCCCACCACCTCGCCACCTCGCCCGGCTAGTTTTTTGTATTTTTTTAGTAGAGACGGGGTTTCACCGGGTTAGCCAGGATGGTCTCGATCTCCTGACCTTGTGATCCGCCCGTCTCGGCCTCCCAAAGTGCTGGGATTACAGGCTTGAGCCACCGCACCCGGCGGGAGTGTCTATCTTAATCTTTAATTCATACTTAAAACAACTCTAATGTAGAGTGGCTAAATAATTAAGAAATACTGAAATTGTTAAGAAGTACCAAAGTAATATTTCTAGGTTCAAATCCTAGCTTTGCCATTTATTTTGTGACCTGAGACAAGTTACTTTACTTTCTCTGCCCTAGTTTCCTCATCTGTAAAACAAATAGTAATATATTGACTTCATAAGGCAGTATTGTTGTGAAAATTCAATAAAGAACCTAATACATAATCAATTTAAAAAGTAATCAATAAATACAGATTTCATATTATTTATTTCATATTAGTATTGGTCCCTTGCTCAAAAATGAGGAAATTAAGGTGGAAAATGGTCACTTTATTCACCAAAGTTATATATATAATAAGCTGTGAAGTCAGATTCTAGTTCTCTACTAAATCTTGACATTCTGGAGGAAAAAATATTTCATCACTGGAAGGCTATAGTTATTAAAATTGTATCAATGGCATTGAGATAGAAATTTAAGTATAACACTTGTTCTTTCTATTTAGCACTATAATAGCAAATTTTTATTGAGGAAAAAGATTAATGAAATTTCAAAATCAAGGCATCTTTCTTTGTTCAGATAGCCAAAGCACACAAGAACAAAATTTTTGGCAATTGTTCATGTAGGTTAAGGTCTTTTTCCTTGTAATATTCTTTGCAATTACTCAGGCACTTTAGACAAAAGCCAATTTTATGGTAAACAACAATAAACAGATGAAGTTCTTGTTTGGTCTGTAAAATATTTGTGGTTAGTATGAGAATAAAATCTTAAGAACAAATCTCAGTTATGAGACATTCGGGTTTTGGTATTAGTAAAGACTGCATGCCCTCCACATAGGTTTTGATGTTTAGCATAAGCCAAATATAATTTAAAACTTAAGTAACTTTTCTATCCAAACAATATGTTTCACTTAAATATTACTAATTAAAAGGAAAAATATAGGGAGGATTTTAGCGTGAGATTTTAAAGAAAATTAGCAAAGGATATACTGTCATAAATAGGATGATTTGACCTTTTACAAAGCAAAGTAAATTCATCCTTCCTCAGGGCTGTTTCATTATGTTATGACCAATGTTTAGTTTTGCTT
Organism: Rhinopithecus roxellana; assembly: GCF_007565055.1. Classification (NCBI taxonomy): domain Eukaryota; kingdom Metazoa; phylum Chordata; class Mammalia; order Primates; family Cercopithecidae; genus Rhinopithecus; species Rhinopithecus roxellana. The sequence continues at coordinate 24,135,098 of NC_044550.1, forward strand.
GTTTCTGTGCTATGTGAGTTTAATGTTTGTTTTCTATCTATCACGATTTTCCTCTCCTCCCCATGATAAACTCTGCCTTCTGCTAATAGTTATCAGTTACAAAAAATTAACCAAGCTAACTTTTATGGCTTGTTTTCTCAGACTACAAACACGATGAATGAGATGCACCCCTGACCCCCTAACCTATCAAGTCATTCAGTGATTGGAATCTATGGAAAGGTCTGTTGTCCAGGCATTAAAAACTAAATGAAGAACTATCTCTAACCTATTATAATAGGACAGTGAATTATTCTATTGCTTAGAATGTGGGCTAACATTTAGTGTTTCTTTGTAAAGATAATTTTTGTAGTTATCTAAAATGAAAGACTTTTTATAAGTTTGTATAACGTTATATTTTCTTTTTATTTTTGGTACTTTTTTTTTCCCCAAAGCTCCTTTTAAAGAAAAAGTAAATGAGCTTTTCTATATTCAATAAAAAAAAAAAAAAAGTCTTAGACATCTGGGTTGGGGGTTTGTGAGGAGGGAAGAAAGACAGCAGATAAAATATCCCAACCCCAAAAATCATCTAAGCTGAAATAGAAAGTAGCAGCAGGAAATTAATACCAGGTTGTAACAGAAAGAATGCTAATATAATGAAGCAAATGTCGAGCCAGATGCTACATATGAATGAGCCTCTCTAGGACATGTTTGGCCACTTTTATAATATCCAAGTGACCAGCCAGAGTTGATGCCCTTCCCAAAGTTCCAGCCTGGAACTCATAGTTGCTGACTTATTCATAGGATTTGGCTAAGAAATTTTTAGATTTTCAACAACAAAAAAATCACCATATTTCTGTTTTGTATTGGTTGAAAGTGATGAAATTTTTTTACAATCAATACATTTTCCATGAAAAGCTGAGTTTTGTCATTTTTATATTACTGCCTTTTGCTCATGTACAAAAAATATGCTTCTACAGCCCACAAAAAGATATAACGTTTTTTCAATAGCTATCAAGTCAAAAACTTAGTTATAACATTTGGAAAAATGAATACTGTTAACATTTATCTGTTCAACCATCCAGACACAGTACTAACTGAAGAAAAAATATCAAAATTCACCTTAGATACCTGCTAATCAGCTAATTTTTCATAGTCATAATTGCCTCCTTAGAATATCTGGTAAATATACTCTAACTTTGGAAGCAAAGTTAAAACAGGATATCAAAAAACAGGATAACAAAAGACAAGCTAAATAGTTTTTTAGGAACCCACATTGTTGGAATGGAACAGATAATGTGGATTTAAAATGCTTCATTGAAAGTTTGCCAGTCTAACTAGACTGAAAAGTAACCTGGTGATTTCAACAACATTGTTAAATCATTAGCAAATTCTTTGGGGGAACTTTGTGACATGAACTATAAGAGAAGCCTGATAAGAATTCACTGGCATGCAAAGCATATGTATACTGGTATGCCATCAACCCAAGCTTATTAAGATCTACCATCAAATGTTTTCAAATATGTTACACAAACCCCTTGTAGGCTGAGACTGTGGCCAGATGTAGTATTTTTATCTGCATTTCTACCCCTTTTCTGCCCCCTTGCTCACATTTCACTGAGTACAGTACACAGTTCAGCACACAGTAAGTGCCAAATAATTGTTGACTAGCAGACAGCATACATAATATATGGTATCATGAAATGCAGATATTTTAAGTATTAAAAATGTACATCAAATGAAGATAAAAGAGGACAAGGCAAGAAAATAAAACAAATTTTATTTCCTCTCAATTTTTCTGGTATGGATTGTGCAAAACTATTTCAGGCAGAATATACATAGAACACAACTTTTCTAAGCATGGAAATAACGGAGACTTTCACATTTATCAAAGTAACTAAGGATAGATTACCAAAGACAACTAATCTCTTTTTTTCACCACCTCATCAAATATAGCACTTAAAATTACATAGAAAAGCACTGTGGTAGTACGTTCCTCCAAAATATTGCCAGTTAGAAAATGTATTTTATCATTGGATGGACCTTCATTTCCCCAGCTTTCCTACATCACTAAAAAATATTTGTGTAGTTTTATGCATTTTTCCAGAAAGCAATGAATAGGTTAGATCAGCAACCGACTTTATCCACTGACATACAGACTGACTGATGGAAACTTCTAACAGGCTTAAGACTTTAAGCCTTGGTACAAGGGTTTACATCAGACCCTTCACAGAAAAGGAAAGCCATTTAATCCTAGAAACTTGCTAAACTTCCTACAAGACAAACCAGAGATTTTGTGTATTCTATTAATTCAAAAAAAAAAAAAAACAGTGAAAATAAGACTTTTATATCTCTGTGCATTCACATTTCTTTCTTTATTCCTATATAATTGTGTATTGGGAAAAACAAGTGCTTACGATTAGTGGCAAGTGGCACCCCAATTTTGCTCTCTACCATGCGTCATCCCTCTTTTCCTATTAAGTGCTACTGCTTGCTTGGGTTCCTGACAAAAATTGCTACCACTTCATTCTGAAATGATGTGCAGGTTAAAAAAAATATAGGAGAGAGAGAGAGAGAATGCCAAAGCACACTGTGCTTATCCTCCCAAAAGTAAATTCAAAGGTTTCATAATTTAAATAGAAAGTGACTGGAATTCACATTTGCCCACGTGCTTTTTATTAAATTATTGAAGACTTTTTTAAACTCTGCATTTTAAAATTCTCAATTCCAATGTATATTTTCTATGATTTTGTACTGAATGAGAAAAATCTCCCAAAAGATTGCATACCAAAGAGCAGAGCTGCCTGTTCTGAGATTGATGTATGTTTATGAGGAAATCCAGCATGCAATTTTCAAAACCTGCAGGTTCATTGTAAGTTAAACCATGTGGCCTCCATTCGAATCATTCCTTCCTTTCAAAATCACTCATCAGAGCTCCCAATTGCCCTCTTGTCTTGAACTGTTCTGCACTGTTTTGCTCCCACCAGGCCCCAGCTCTGTCTGTGGAGCCCACTGCAGAACGTGGAGCCCAGTAACCAGGCATCTTGGTGTCTCCTTCTGTCACTAAGGCACCACTATAATGTTTTTCAAACATTGTACTTCATTTGTTCAACTGTTACTCTTTTGTATTTTGGATAAGAAATGTATAAACAAAAAAGAAAACTTTCCTTAAAAAAATATAGAACATATTTTACATGTGCATCAAAATAGCTGGAAGGGCTTGGTAAAAATACAGATTCCTGGCTTCTTTCTAGAACTTTTGAATCAGAACATTGCTGGGTATATATGGGATTTGCATTAAATTTGAGAACTTATAAGGGTCCTAATAATCATTTCTATAATTTCTATCTCATTACAAGAATGAGGAAAAAACTCTTCAAAGGACACAGTTCTTTCCATAACAAAGCACATGCATTTTGAAAGCATGCTTTGCAGAATAAATTAAGACCAAAAATATCCAGCATCTAGCAGATGTCAAAATTTTAAGTGCTATGCAAAACGTCACCAGTAAATTTTAAAAAGAAAAAAATTTTAATAGAAAATGCAGCTATTCTTTATTACTCGATTTTTACATAAAGTCACAGAGGGTCATAGAAAGTCTTAGGGTCATGTGTCATCATTTAAAAATGATGTCGGACCTTAATTCTCAGACAAAAGAAATAAAATGTAACTTCCAGAATTTGCTGTCCATTTTATAAAAAATATTTTTGTGGGTTCATTTTCCCTCTGCCTAGGCCTCATTCATCTCGGGATTTGCACAAGAGCCTGCTGGAGGGCCTCGGAGTTATTAAGTGACAATCTAAAAGCCAATTTAGGATTAGCCAGTTTAACCAGGTGAGCAGAGGGTTTCACTTGGGAAAGCAAGTGGCAGCCCTGCCGGAAGTCAGGATTGGGAGGCTGAAGGGCTTTACTAGGGCCCCTGAGAGCCGTGCGTTCCGAATGGGTGCGGATGGGACTGGGCTCATCAGGGAGGGATTAACGCTGCTCCGGCAATTCTGCGCTAAAGCCCGCTCCCGGCACCGCCAACAACACTGCGGAGCCGCTGCACCAGCAACATAAATATTAGATGAGACTCTCCTGTGTATTAATTAGCACTTTCTAGGGGAGCTTGTCATTGAATATTATGAGATAATCAGTCCAAAATCATGTTGAAGAAGGGCGCACGTTCAGGTATCAGGGCTGCTAGGGTGCTGTGCTTTGCACATTGTTTCTTAAATACCACAATGTCCTTGCTTTGACCCTCCTGAAACTACAGTTTTTTCCTTGCAGTCAAAACAGAGAAGGAAAGCTTATGATAAAATTCTTCTTGTTTTTATGGGAAGTGTCATTTCTCTACGCTAAAGACTGTATTGTCAATGTGAGCCTGTCCCTTCAATGACTTGGTGTCGCAGGACCACCTTCAGTGAGGCTGAGTCCCCATTTCCAGAGCATGTTTAAGAGTATAAGGGTGTAGTTCAAAGAAATGTATTTGCTTAGGAAATGGAAGTGCAAAGGATTTTCCTTCAAGGACACAGAGATGCGATTTTTGAAAGAGTGTGCTGTGCCTGTGGAAAGTTATCTGATTCACTGGACATTCCTGTAGATAACACCAATCTCAGAAAAGAGAGACAGAAGTGAAACGGCAGAAGCAAAGCAAATGGGTAGGAAAGGCAAAGGATTTCGAAAAGTGATAGTAAGCAGAACAAACAGCTGTTTGCTACAGGAGCAAGGCTGTGGAATCTAGAGCCTCCCTACCCTATAGGGTGGTTCAGGGATCAGCATCGCCCGGATCATTTGTGAGACATGCAGTATCTTGGGCCTCACCCTACACCTATGGAATCAGAATCTGCACTGGAACTAGAACCCGCTTTGGTTCATATGCACATTCAAGTTTGAGATGCTTTGCTCTAAAAAACTATGGCAGGTAAGCATGACAAGTGGAAATATGGTCCATGAGGTCCAGAACACATTTCAGATTTTATTCTGTAGATGAAGGAGGACAAAGGAAGATTTTGAGCATGGGAATTATTTTAGAAAAAGCATTAAGACAGTTTGTATTAAAATTTGGAAATATGTGTATACCTACATGCATATATACATATATGTATATGAATTTATAAAAACAATTAAAATCCTTTCAAGTATTTATTTGAGCACCATGTAGGATAAATGATTTAAGGACTATTTAAATGCCATATTTTATCCTGTATTTTCCTTTACACTAATTCCTAAAGAGTATCAGGACTCCTTGCTCCTAGTTTCAAGGAAGCTAAATGGTCCCAGGAGTGTAATCCTGAGGCAACATTTTATCAAATATCAGTTAACAGAGACTCACTCCCCAGATGATGAAGTCACAAAGCATATGTCAACCTAGTCACCACCTAAAAGAACCTAATGCAGTATTGTAAAAGCATCATGAAAAGCAAGAAGATGGAAAGTTGGAGAGAATTTGTGACAGAGAGAGAAGTGGGGTGGATGCAGGGATGGGGGTAGAGAATATTTTGACAGAAAAAGAGGACCAGAAAACATACAGGTGTCTTCTAATGTCCATATTCTGCCTCTCCAAATTCAGGAACCTATGAATTCTGATTGCCAGGTGTACAGGACACTGGCTACGAGAGAGGCAGCGGTGGAGGGAATATAACCAGTCCCATTTACCTAGAAGTCCATTCATAGAGAATTGACTAAATATCAAGAAAAGAATTTGCCCCGCCATCCTTCCCATTAAGGAATCATAATGATGACTTAGTGTTACAGCACTGAGTATGTTCCATAACTCAAGAGTGTGAGGTTGCTGAGCTCTTAATCTGTAACTTCTTTTATTCTGTGACTTTAGTCCTTTCCCCATGAGCATATCCTGCCTTGATTGGAGGCATGCACAGCAGGGGCTGGGTTGCCTGGTACAATACAAGTCTAGTGCAAAATTGTGGATAGAGCTGGTGTGGGAAACCATCCACAGGAGACTGTGATCTCTGCCAATCATACTTCATTCAGACACAGAGTAAAACCATTTTCCTCCCTCTACAGTTAGTATGACTAACATGTCATACTAATTCCCTCAACCTGACTGCCTTATGTGCAATGCTGGTACCATCTGTAGACAATGATAGCAGCTAGTCTAACTAGAAACACATACCCAGTAACAATTATCTCCCTAAGTCTGCCATCACAGTTCCATAAGTTTCACTTTAACAGTCATTCCTGTAGAGGCCTCCTGAAGACATATTTCTTTGGTGGTCATATATATATTACAAGAAACAGTTTAGAAGGCCACTTAAGAAGCTGTGTCACCTGAGCAAGCAACTTAATACCACTTTAGGCCTCAGTTCCCTCATGTGTAATATGGAGATAAATGGTGTGTTTGTGTTTGTGTGTGTGTGTGTGTATGGTATGCAAATGCATACACACTACTTGGCACATTTATTTACTGTGCTATGTAAATATTAGTGGTTATTAGCGTCAAATGCAGGTTCCCCAAATATTACTAACACAATCTGTTGATAAGAGAAAGTTGAGTTTATTGCTTACTGTGGTAAGGGAGAGCCCAACTTCAACAGAGCTTTGGCAATGTCTTGGAGGGGGAAAGAAGCAAGAACAACATGTGTTGAGAATTGGATATTTGATTTATGGTGGGCTTTCAGTTAGGAAGCTTGATTAGTTCTGAGTAAAGATTAGGATACAATCGTTTAGCCCTATCTTTTGATGCTTTCCTTTGAGGATTTGGTGGGTCTTTAGGGAAGTTCTTGTAATGAACAACCAAACCATTTGCCTGGGCAAGATACTCATGAAATAGCAGCCATATACATGTAGACAGCAAATTGTAGGGGAAAGGGGTAGAAGGGGGTGGTAGGTAGTTTCAGTCCCCAGTGTCAATTCATGTATATAGGAAAATGGTTGATTGTTATTGTTTACTCTTCTCTGTATTATTATTATTATTATTATCATTATTACATTTCTCGGAATAGGAACAAGTTAGCTTGCTATAACATTAGCCCAATTATTAGGATATTCTATTTTAGCCCACAGTTACCCAGGAGACACCAAAACCTTGAGAAATCAGACAAAGTGAAGGAAGTTCCTCGGAAGTTAGATCTGAGTAAAGCAGTAATGGGGAGGACTCCAGGAGGTGCTAGAAGGGAGTAGAATAGACATAATGAGTAGTGACATAATATCAGAAACAAACTGTGCCTACAGCATAAGCAATTTTTCTGATGTCAGCCTGCTCTTTTCCAACATTTAATCATTCACACCGAGTTTAATTCTTAGATGGCAAGTGTCAACCATTGTATTTGTTTTGCTTTCTTTTTCCTGTTTTTTTTTTGTTTTTTTTTTTTTTTTTTTTTTTTTTTGAGACGGAGTCTCGCTCTGTCGCCCAGGCTGGAGTGCAGGGGCCGGATCTCAGCTCACTGCAAGCTCCGCCTCCCGGGTTTACGCCATTCTCCTGCCTCAGCCTCCCAAGTAGCTGGGACTACAGGCACCCGCCAACTCGCCCGGCTAGTTTTTTGTATTTTTTAGTAGAGACGGGGTTTCGCCGTGTTAGCCAGGATGGTCTCGATCTCCTGACCTCGCGATCCACCCGTCTCGGCCTCCCAAAGTGCTGGGATTACAGGCTTGAGCCACCGCGCCCGGCCTCTTTTTCCTTTTATACCCTTAGGGTACCTGAAAGAACCTTTGAGATGGCATTGCATACAGTTTTATTAGAAATAGGAGTGACATTTGCAGATAGATACATGTGGATTCATTAAAGGGAGGCAATGTGGCTACAAATAAAGGGCTGTTAAGAGCTTTGGGCCCAAATGAATCTCCTTAAGATCCTATTTCTACCACGTACTAGCCGTGTAGCCTTGTACATGTTATTTAACCTCTCCAAACTACTCTTTCCTACAGTAAAACTACAATATCTACTTGGAGTGATATTTTTCAAGAAAGAGGTAATTAAGCAAATAATTCCCAATAAATTATATATAATAGAGAGTACAGATATGCTTTGAATTTGGTAGTTTATATAGTTTATATATGTGTATTCTTGCTCATGACATATGACCCTATCACTGTATAGTAGTTGTGATTTATATACTATATAAATACACATTAGTAACTGCAATACATATGTGACATTTCTGCTTTAAATAAAGCTGAAATCTTCTTAATCATTACGCAAACAGTCAACATCACAGAATTTAGTTTTAGTCGTCAATCATAACTGATGAAGCATCGTACCTAAAATGTCACCTATCTAGCAAGCAATTTTATTTTTATCTATATTCAGGGCACTCAAAATTTTAACATCAATTATTGTCATTCCTGTCCTCAGATAATAATATTTGCTTTTGAACTTTCTCCATTTTTATAACATAGTTCTAGGTGATCAAAAAAATCTATAATTATCCCAATACTTTTTTAAAATCACTAGTTAGCCTATAGCATTTTTTTAATTGGGGCCTATAATCGGTTTATTGAGGCAAATAAATACAATATTCACATGTTCATCAACAAAAGGCAAACTGCAATTCTAATGTCAGATTTTACTTGTCTTTCTTTTTGTGTATTTTTACATTAGTTAACAACGTAACTATGTCATCTCTGATTTGAGATAAAATTTTTCCCAAAGCGTTTTACAATGAAAAGAGATAAAACTGCATCATAAAAAATGGCATTGTGAACATGTATAATACATTTCCTTTTACTACTACATTGAAACTGAATAGCAACAGCATCCTTTCTCCTCTTCCTTTTCATGAAAGGTACCCAAAGAGCCCATACATCCAGGTAGCCTTCAGATATGGTGTCAAACAGCCCCTTTTTCTATCACTCCCTGATGATGAATGAGGTTCTTTTCCTAAACAAATAAGCACTTCAGAGGGTTACCCCTGACAGGGTTGTTAATCCAGACAGCCTCTCTTATCAGTACAGAATTCAAGGGCTGAAGTTTTACAGGATCCCTGCACTGCCTGGCTCTTGGGCAGTTGTCTGGAAACTGCTTGGCCCATGGCAACGCTTTTCAATGAACAGCCAGGCTATGCCCTTCTCTTCCACGTTCCCCCTGCTTTCAAATCTGGTCTTCAGCTAACTAGAGATTTTTCTCTTAGAAAATTCAAATCATTTGTATGGTACATTCAGCAATGAGTTAATATGCTACATTAACATAGTTTTTATTTTCTCTCCAGAAAAACAATTTGCCAACATAAATTTTAGTTCATGCAAAGAAAAAAAAGGGAGGTTGAATGACTGGTTCTGATCTTGCAAGAGCAGAACTAGAAACACTGCCTCTGGATTCCAGTATATGAAACACAGGGACAATCTCTACCTCTTATCAGCAATGTATAAATTTTTTAACCAGAACTCTCTGGCTCTTGACTTTGCTTCCATTGACATCTAGACTAAAGGTCAGCATTTCTTTTGCATTCCAGAAGCTATTAGGAATCAACTTCAACTTATTTTCCTGTTAAGAATTGATGAGTTGACCTTAATTCAATGGGGTTCAACAAATCTCTCAGTAGCATCTCTCAAAATATTGTGTCCAGATGATGGTTAAGAAACCAGAAATTCTTTAGCTAGTGTATACTCTCTTGATATTTTAAAAGTATCAACATACAGTTTTTCAATAAAAGTAAAAAGTTTAAAATCAGTTTTGCCTCTGTAAATGATTAGCAGGCACTTCAGACCTCCTTCTAACCTTCTCTGTTCTTCCATTCCCACAGTGTAGCACCACAAGAGATATGTAGAAATAAAGAATGCATATTTTTTTATCCCAGTCACAAGCCTAATGTCTTAAAAGGTTTAGAAAAGGCATGTGACAAAGCCGTTTGAAAAGCAGAGCATAATGTGTTTTCAGTTTATAAATTATAAAATATTCAACAGCACAGGCTAACACCAAGGAATTGGTTACTGCTAGATATCTGGAACTGTTTTTTCTTTCCTTCTCTCATTTACTTGCTTTCTCTTTTTTCCCATTAAGAGCAAAATGCAAATCAAATGCAAATGAGATGCCTTAGGCTTAGAAGGCAAGAAGGAAAACAACTGTGCCAAAAAGAAAAAGAATACAGGGGGCTCCCTATGAATGGTTATTAAATGAATTATCTGCTCATGGAATTTTTTGATTGACCCAGTCCTAGGACGTTATTTCTGATTTGCGTGTTGCTTGAATTTTAAAACTAATAACCCTATAGTTCAGCAAAACAGACATACTATTTCATATTTTGTTTTCAATATTCTGCACAAAGAACCTAAAAATTATACTCTATAAATATGGCTGTTCAGGGCAGAAAGTTTGCTACATTGTTTCAATTCAGAATTGCTGCCTAGTAGATATTACACAAAATGGGAAGTCAATTCTCAACATCCCATTAGATATGCGATTGTATTTGTTAAGAAGGAAGAGCTGAAATATGTTCTGTCTCAGTAACATTGAGCTTCTTAATACTCAGAATCTGTGTGGGTAGCAATTTAAGCCTTAAATTGGGATCTACAAGCCTTTCTGAAGATTCAATATAAATGAAAGATTAAGTGGGTCACATTAAAATGGTTCAAGAAGATTCTAGAGTATCAGGAGAGCCCAGGGTTTTCAGGTTTCATTTAAATCTATATACATACACATCAGATCTAATTGAAAAGGTTAAAATCTTAGGATCACTTATTTTGTAATACTCACAAGGGTTTCAGATTCTCATAAAACCCTTTCATTAAATTATATGGCTGATTTTAAAAGTTATTTATATTTATTTTGAACTAGTAGAGAGAAAAACATTATTTAGAAACTCAGCATAACTAAATCAGTAAAATTGTACAAGCAGAGAGTTAAGCATGAGCCCCAAACTCTACCAACACCTAATTCTTCATACTTTTATTGTGTGGCTATAACATACTTTTCTTAGATCATCTTCAGTCTTTATGGCAAAGAAAAAGGCTTCCTTCAAGTCATTAAGACTATAGAAGTATGATAGTTATATGTATCCAAAAGATGGTTAAACATCTTTTTGGCATAACTTGAGACTCAATTCAAAACATCACCATTGTTATAACTCAGTCTATTATTACAGTCCTTTATGACAATTTCAACAAATAGATGAAAATATCTTATTTCTAATGTCAGGTATAGAAACTATATAATACAGCAACTCTATTAAAATAAGAAAAGACTTAATTTTTAGATAGATTTTAACCAATGCCTCTTACATCAAAATGGATTAAGTACTGCTTAAAGATACAGGTAAGTGTACCTAAGCTAAGTATACAATGGAGACTCTTAAAAGAGATTATGGAAACGAGGGACAATTCAAAGGTAAAGTTTAAAAAAATGAATTAGAGAATTTATCCAGTTTCAGATGCCTTGGTTTCAGACAGTATGGCAAGAACTTGACTTTCCTTTTTAAAAAAAAAAAAAAAAAAAAGGGCCGGGCGCGGTGGCTCAAGCCTGTAATCCCAGCACTTTGGGAGGCCGAGACGGGCGGATCACGAGGTCAGGAGTTCGAGACCATCCTGGCTAACACGGTGAAACCCCATCTCTACCAAAAAATACAAAAAGCTAGCCGGGCGAGGTGGCTGGTGCCTGTAGTCCCAGCAACTCGGGAGGCTGAGGCAGGAGAATGGCATAAACCCGGGAGGCGGAGCTTGCAGTGAGCTGAGATCCGGCCACTGCACTCCAGCCTGAGCGATAGAGCAAGACTCCGTCTCAAAAAAAAAAAAAAAAAAAAAAAGTAAAGAGAGGAAAAACCATTATTTTCAGAAATAGGTGACTTTAAAAATTGAAGTTGAGAAGATGAAAATTAAAAAGAACACATTTTGATAAGTAACAGAAGAGATTTCAAAATAATACTTAAAATAAATCAGTGTTTAAAATCTTAGAAGTAGCTGCAACTTTAGAGCCTTGAAGTTTTGTTATGGAAATAAAAAAAAAAGACACTTATATTTGTTCTGAAATATCTTTATTTAATCTTAGCTCTATTCTTTTGGTTTAAATTAAATCTTATGAAGAAGTCTTGTGTCTTAAAGAATTGTTATGCCTATCTTAAGTGAGTTTACATACAGTCCCTTATCTTTGAGTAAGTAAGTGATTGGATAGTTATATTGCTATTGGTGACATTTTTCTGAGGAATTAACTAAAGAGAAAGCATTGAGCTTGAGGCATCTGGATAGAGGAGAATCTTTCAGACCTTTTGGAGAGGTATATTCCTTTCCAATATCAGGCAGATGCACATCTCAATTGCTCTTTATTTTTACCTATCTATTGACTAGAATATTCTGCTAAGGAACAAACAATAGCATCCATGGGATGAGCTATCAAGTATGAGAGAGCTATCAAGTGTGATGTAACTGCCCCATAGAGATTGTGTCCCCTATTTTCCTCCCTCTGTTATCTCGCTAGACAAATCTCTTCAGCCTTTAACTGCAGCCTTGACTGTGCAATAATTAACAGTTTGGGTTGGGAGGAGGGTCTTTTTTTTTTTAAAGACATATATAATAGATTAGATGTTTTCAATATATACCTCAATTTAAGCGTGGAATTGATTTGTAAAATAGAAATTGCTTGGCAACTGTCATTTAATGGTCCACTGTTCCTGCGGGAAAGCATTTTGATTGATTATTCTTTAAGATAAATACATGAAGTTGATCTAATTGATATCAGAGTCATTCTTAACATTTATCATTAGATACAATATGCATAGCTGACTAGCATGTTATCTTTTTTTGGAAAAGGTCAACTAAAAGTGAAAGAGATTCTTCCTTTGTAGCTCCTCCCAAAATAAACATTAACTCTGCATCTGAGAGAGCAGGCTGAGGGAAGGCTCCAGAACAGTTTATCGTGTATGTGAGGAGGAAACTGCTACTGAGGAGCTCAGATTCAAAAATTCCCCATAATCATGAGGCCAAATAAGCTCCAGCTGAGATAATTCACTGGACTTTCATGAGTTATACTCACATCTCCTGAGAGTTTATTACAGGACAAAGCAAAGTAGATGAATTAAACCAAAACGTGCTACAAAAAAAATAAATAAATAAAGAGAAACTGACTTCATAATATAGCATTGTCAGACCTAGTTTAAATACATGTTAAAAAGAAATGAATCATTATTAGAAAACAATTTAGTAAGAGTGAAGTAAAAAATAATTGTTTTCTTAATGAACGCCTTTTAATAGTGATGATAATATTGTACAATGTTTACTCCAAATGAAGATATGATACAGTGAAGATTTATTTTCTCAAGGAGATCCTATGAAGTGATATCTCTTCATATGTATGAAAATTTTACACTTGATTCAGTATGTTTTTATATTATGAAATAAATTATTTTAATGTAAAATTTATATTACTAAACTTATTCTGAGTATGAGCACATGTGTGTGCGTATTCATGTGTGTGTATATGTTGATCAAGTCTGGAGAATCATAACTTTGGTTCTTCATAGAAAGACAGAATAGAGTGTCAGAATAAATTTTTTTCTTCACCCTACCTTAAACATGAGTTATGATGTGGAACTGATCTCAATTTTCCCTCAAATTTAGCCTTGATCAAATAAATCCCCTGGACCCAGAGCAAGTAAAGGTAGGTCAGATATTCAGTGAGACAAGAGCCTAAGACAGCTCTCCTTGCTGGCCGCCATGATGACCATTTGAACCACCACTGGTTTCCAGGACTATGTGAACCTATGGTTTTAGAAATTAAAAGTGCCATGTACTGAAACCATAAGAAATACAGCTCCACAATTTATTAGGCATGCTCTCAGGGCTGGTTACCATTTTGTGGCACCCAATGCAGAATCAAAATTCAGGGCAACAGCAGAGCATTAAATCAAGTGCTTGGCACTTTGGTTTGGGGCCCTGTGTGACTACACTGGTCACACCACACACCTGGGAAGCCAGCTCCGAGTGTGCTGCAACTTGTAAGTAAGGAATAGCTCAATTTGCTAGAAGTAGCTTCTCCATGCATCACATTATTCTCTATTAAAAAGTCTTAAAACACAAATATACATCTGCATTGATTGGATATTCACTCAGAGACCTTTTACCTGGCCTCTGTGTGGCTTCATATCTTTATGACATGGAATGAACAGCTTGGCGCCACGTTGCTGTTATCCATTAACCATTCCTGTTTTCCTAATCATCTTTGACTCCATCTTTCTCTGTCCTATCTGTTATTGTCTTCGGAAAAGAGATGTGAGGTTTCCTTAGCCTGTTCTGGTTTACATGACATGATTTGTGTATCTGCCTACAAGAGTTTCTCAAATGAACCCTGTGCATTATCTTCTTTCCCCAGCCCCTCCTCCTCTGAAGAAAGAAGAAAAAGGTCATACATCTGTAAAATGACAGCACTTATGAAAAATGAGAGTTTGGCCCACATGGCTCTCATCAGACACAGACTCATCTGCTGTGCCACAGACTCTGCTCATTTCCTTCAGAATCAGACTGCAGTTAAAAACAGGAAACACCTAATAAATTGCCCATACTATCAAATTAACAAAGCATAAAGAAACTTTCCTAGGTAATCAATGAGTATTGCTTGCTTAAAAAATGCAAGTGTCAAACATAAGGAACCTAAAAATACGACCACACTTTTCTCTTTAAAACTACTTTAAGATGTCTACCTAACCTAAATTTAGAAACAAAGACGGCTACTCAGAGATGTGGAAAATTGGACTTTCTACCTAATTTTCTGTCACGAAAGGACTGAAAGCATTTCAAAAGCAGTATGACATTTTATCATCTAATCATTACTCTGGGATATTTAGGCACACACGTTTTTTAAAAACAGGATAATATGCAACAATCATACAAGTGTCAGGATTGTCAAGGTAGCCCCTTTGTGTGAAATTCATCAGTCCCATTTTGTAATGAGAAAATGTCTTAATATTATAAAAAGATTTTGTCATAACAATACCTAATTGGGTGTTTTCATTATTCTTGCCTACAGTGAAATCAGTAATAAACCATAAAACCAAAACAACTAAAGTACTAAAGGAATATAAGAGAATATTTTTATGCTTCTTTAGGTGGCAATTGTTTATTTAGATAGAAATTAAAATTAGACCACAGAGAAAAAGCTTCACACATTTGACCACATATTTAAACTTCTATATTGCAAGACACTATATACTTGAAAGATAAACAGTAAACAAGAAGAACTATGCAACATATTTATAAAGGGTTAATATCCATAATATAAAGATCTTATAAAATAAAATCTACACAGTATAAATAAGCAGAAGACATTAAAAAGCCATAAAACCATAAAATGAGGACATTTTCTTGAGCTATATTTTGGATTAGAAAAATACTAGCAAATTTAAATTTGGGAGAAAACTATGCTTATGCAATTACAACCCTTCCCACTCCTCTGTTAAAAAATGTTGTCTCGATGGGAAAAAAAATACATAAAGGTGTGAAAATACTTTGCCCTCACTTCCTACAAAGCTTTTGAAAATCTACTCATTCTAATGCATATGTGTTCTAGGTTTCATTCTTATCCTTAAAACAAACTTCTAGGAAAATGTCAAGAAAATAACTTTTTCAGAAATAACAAAAAGAATATCCCTGA
The DNA here is from genome assembly GCF_007565055.1 of Rhinopithecus roxellana. Lineage (NCBI taxonomy): Eukaryota > Metazoa > Chordata > Mammalia > Primates > Cercopithecidae > Rhinopithecus > Rhinopithecus roxellana. The sequence continues at coordinate 24,150,585 of NC_044550.1, forward strand.
AATTCCTAAGTTTGAACACACTTCTTAGGAAAACAACCTTTATTTCAAGACAGAATTCAACTGCTCTGTCCCTCAGAAACACGAAATGTTTCCACCACTACTCAAAGACATTTTGCTATTCAAATCAAGAGTATGCATCACCAAGAGAGTATGACAGGATAGAGAGAAAGTATCCTGTGCATGAGTGACCCCTTCAGGTGCTATACTGAAAAGACTATTCTATGCACAGAGTGGGGAGGGTCTCTCCAACGCAATACAAAGTGCTAAGAATTTTCAGGAAAAAAAAAAATCAGCACAGTAATTTATTCCAAAGTAATTATTTTTACAATCAAGAAAATGCTTCTTCAACTAATGCATTTCATATGCTATTCACATATATTAAACAAGAAACTTTTTAAATACTACCTGCAAGAAAACTGTTTTAAATAAGGCAATAATGATAGCCAGAATAAAAATGTCAGGTTCTATTTCAAATAATTCATACTTTGACCCTGTAAGTATAGAATTTATCAAATAATGTATCTGGATTTTTTTTCCCAGAAAATATGGCTACTACAACAACGAGAGATATAACAAAGTATAACTCCTGAACTTTAAAAGTGTGGGATAAATTACAGACTGCATGAAAGAGTTACTAAAATAATTTCATAATTAAGCCAGACTTGTCAAGGAAATCAAAACTTCATAATCTTCATAGTCTCAGATAAAATGTCTAAAGCTACCTGAACAGTAGGCTGGCAGGGAAAAACAAGTACAGTCATCCCTCAGTAAAGGCAGGGGATTGGTTCCAGAACCTCCACATATACCAAAATCGGTACATAGCCAAGTCCCACAGTAGGACCTGTGGAACCCACAGATGTAGAGTCAGACCTCCATATCCTACAAACTGTACATTTGGTCAGTGTTTGGTTGAAAAAAATCTGCATACAAGTAGACCCATGCAGTTCAAACCCATGTTGCTCATGGGTCAACTGTATTTGTAACAGGAATAATTTTGTCTGGGTGAAAACTAAAATGACATCAGAGTTGGACTCAAGTAGAATTAACAAGAATCCAGCCAAGTGCCTAAGCGGGAGATGGTCAACTGCCCAACTCAAGCTGTTACGCTATGTGCATTGCTTTCTATGAGGTGGGGCCATAATAATGTGAATCTGGAGAGCAGGGTAACACCTGTCTATAGTACAGTAGAATCTTGGACCTGGTGTGGCAGTGGAAGATGGGATGAGGAAATGCCTCAGCCAGAGTGGTGTTGGTAAATATAGGATTCAACTTCCCAGAAATGGAAGAGAAAATGAGGGTATGACTCAAATCAGCCAGATGTTGAGGGCAAGATTTCATCTTGCATGATACTTGGACTTCAAACTAGTAATCACGGGATCCATATGGAGTTGGCTGAGAAAAAGACAAGCTATTTTCCTATCAGGGGTCACCCACTGAACACCAGAGTCAAGGAAGAGGGCAGCAGAGTGATTTCTTACCCCTTCTTTGTGGCAAGACTTAAGGTCCCTATAGGTAGTCCAAGTTAACTTTCATTGTCTCAGCAACTATACCAAATATTGGGCAAAATGTTCCAGCAGAAATGAACACATGGAAGGATTTGATTTGAGCTTTTGAGGAAGGGTGAGCTCTTGCAAAGAAAGCAGAGAAATACGGAGTTTGTTGGGGAGGAAGTGATATTTCATGTTCTATTTATTATGGAAAGCCTGGTTATTAGGCATTCTGCTAATCATCAACTTCAGTAATCAATACTAGCATATACGAACGGTGTATTAGACTGTTCTTGAATTGCTATAAAGAAATGTTTGAGGCTGGGTAGTTTATAAAGAAAAGAGGTTTAATTGGCTCAAGTTCTGCAGGCTGTACCAGCATGGCTCCAGCATCTGCTTCTGATAAGGGCCTCAGGAACCTTACAATCATGGCAGAGCTGAAGCAGGAGCAGGAACATCACATAGTGAGAGCAGGAGCAAGAGAGTGAGAGGGAAGTTGCCACACACTTTTGAACAACCAGGCATCGTGAGAACTCACGATCACTAGGACAGCACCAAGACATCTATGAGGAATCCACCCCCATGATCCAAACACCTCCGACCAGGCCCCACCTCCAACACTGGGGATTTCAATTCAACATGAGATTTGGAGGGGACAAACATCAAACTGTATCAAGTAGTAAATAATTATTAGCATATAAAATAATAATATGCAGACAATAAAGGTCTTCAAAGCCTTTCTGAATGATTTAAAATCGTTTTTTATCATGTAATTTCATGTTAAAATATAGCTTTCATATTTAACAGAATTAGAGATTACTTAACTCTCCTAAGTTAATCACAGATCTGTGGCATTAAATTTAGTACACATATGGTCTTGTATGCTTGGCTCTGTCCTGATAGCAGTTTTAGCAATTATTTTGCTGAACATGTAAAGGAATCCTCATCAACAATTTTAAATGATGCAAAACAGCAACTTGGGTTATATACTAGATGACCAAAGCAAGATAAAAAATGATCTTGATAGGCATAAAAATGAGTGCAAACTATAAATATGAAATTGAACATCAGATATAACATACTTCCTCAAAATTAAAAAATAATTTAATATTCTTAGATGAAAAAATCTCAAAATTGTACAGATCTAATGACAACACATTTATTTGTATATTTAATAAACTTTAAATAAAAATAGTTTATGGTGGAAGAGATAGAATCTGACAGTTATAAATTTTATGAATGAATAACAATAATTGACATTTTGAAAAATGACATTAGAAAACTTGTTCTATCAGTTAGTAAAACATAATATAAAGCTACAATAATAAAGTTGATATGGCATGGACAAACATAGGCAGATCAATAAATCTAAAAATAGTCCTAGAGACAAATGTAATAAACAATAATTTGCATTTTGAAGCATTAGGGAATAAATGAATTTATTCAATAATTATGATAAACTGGTTACTTGTGGAAACAAGAAGAACCTTGTATCATATAGGTTTATTTTACATAAATAAAAAAACAAAAAGTACTAAAGGAATATAAGAGAATATTTTTATGCTTCTTTAGGTGGTGATTGTTTATTTAGATAGAAATTAAAATCAGACCAGAGAAAAAGCTTCACACATTTGACCACATATTTAAACTTCCATATTGCAAGATACTATATACTTGAAAGATAAACAGTAAACAAGAAAAACTGTGCAACATATTTATAAAGGGTTAATATCCATAATATAAAGATCTTATAAAGTCTACACAGTACATAAATGAGCAAAAGACAAAAAAAAGTACTTCACAGTAAACAGTTAACAATTATGTTTAAAAGATGCTCAGCTGAAAAATATTAAAGAAATGAAAATTAAGACAAGATGTTTTTCATCTGCTAAATTATCAAGGGTTAAAACTGTGCTATTGCATAGACAATGTAGCACAGTGCAATAGAAATTTCTGAAATGATAGAAATAGTCTGTATATGTTGCCTACTATGGTAACCACTGGCCACAGGTTGTTATTGTGCAACCTAAAGTATGACTAATGAGACTGAGAACTAATTTTTAAATTTTATTTAATTTTAATTAGTTTAAATTTAAATAGTCACACATTGGCACTGTCTCCATTTTGCACAGCACAGCTACAGATTATAAATGGTGTTTTTAAGGGCTGCATTAGTCCATTCTCATGCTGCTACAAAGAAATATCTGAGACTGGGTAATTTATAAACAAAAGAGGTTTAATTGACTTACAGTCCTGCATGGCTGGAGAGGCCTCAGGAAACTTACAATTATGCTGGGAGGCATCCCTTCACATTCACGGAGCGGCAGGAGAGAGAATAAGTGCTGAGCGAAGTGGGGATAGCCTCTTATAAAACCATAAGGTCTCGTGAGAACTCATTCACTATCACGAGAACAGCATGGGGGCAACTGTCTCCATGATTCAATTATCTCCACCTGGTCCTGCCCTAGACAGGTGAGGATTGTTACAATTCAAGGTGAGATTTGGGTGGAGACAAAGCCAAACTATATCAAGGGGCTAGGCAAATAGCAACAATCATACCCTGATGGTACGAGTATAAACTGATAGATTTAAGAGGAATATTTGGAGGAAAAAAGTTCTAATATTTTTACCAGTAATTTTTACAGTGTTTTTACGTTAGTATTCTCTCTAGTCTAGCAATTCCATTACTAGAAATTCTCTTATGAAATACTCCTACAAACAAGCAGAGTTATATGCAATAGTAGTTTTATTACAGCCTTAAAACAATCATATTGTTCATCAGTACAAGTTTGGCTAAACTGTTGTACCTTTAAGCAATAAAACAGAAAACAACTTTAGAAAAATGTTTGATAAATATTTGCTGTCATGGAAAAATGTTCATAGTGTGGGGTTAAGTGAAAAAGCAAGTTAATCAATATGAAATTTATCTTATAATTTTCTGTTAATTGAAATATTTGATTAATAAGACTGGACTCTGTGCATAACATTCTGATATATCTTATCACAATACATGTTCATTCCAGATAATTAGAAAATACAGAAAGCAAATACAATAAATTTTAAATTACTCATGATCTTGTCGCACTTAAGGAACATTTTTAAAACTTTAACATAGAAATTACAATACTATTCTGTATTTTTTCCAATTAAAACTATATCAAAAACATCTTTTCATGGAAATAAGTCAATTAAAATTACTTCAGACTGTTCTATTATGCTTGTTACAATAATTTATTTAAACAAGTTTGAATTAATGCATACCTAATTTTTCTCATTGTTGTCTACTATTTTTTTTTTTTTTTTTTTTTTTTTTTTTTTTTTTTTTTTTTTTTTTCGAGATGGAGTCTTGCTCTTGTCACCCAGGCTGGAGTGCAATGGCACAATCTCGGCTCACTGCAACCTCTGCCTCCAGGGTTCAAGCAATTCTCCTGCCTCAGCCTCCCAAGTAGCTGGGATTACAGCCACCCACTACCATCCCCAGTCCATTTTTTTAATTATTGTTTTTATTTTTAGTAGAGACGGAGTTTCACCATGTTGGCCAGACTGGTCTTGAATTCCTGAACTCAAGTGATCCACCCACCTTGGTCTCCCAAAGTGCTGGGATTACAGGCATGAGCCACCATGCCCCGCCTGTTGTCTACTACTAATAGACACAACACTAAGATGACTACCCTTCTAGTCAAGTCTATACATACAGTTTTAACTGTTTTGCAATAAATTCTTAGAAGTCAGAGAAGCCTATTACTACCTCAATAACTAAACTCTCTTTTGTAAGCAAGGCTGACCCATGAATTACTCTTTGCAATTAGATATTTCCACTAATAGAATAATGTATTATCTACGTTAGTAAAACCCTATAAAAAATGTACCAGATATTAACCTTCTGACTCACTCATTCTATTGCCGAATAATCTCCTCTTATGAGCCTTAAGGAAATATTTGAGGCAACGTTTGCAACTGAACCATTCAGTTTGTGACTATCCATTCTCTTTTCTTTTTCCTTTTATGACTTTTTCAAGAAACGCATAAAAATATTTTTCAGTAAAAACCCGACCTAGAACATGCTGAGTCCCTTCTACCTCGGCAGTGAACTCCTTGAGACAGAAAACAAAACTGTGGCTAAAGAAATACAATCATTCTTCCCAGAGTGAAGCAGAAGATGTTTCACAGACAATGTGTGTCCCCAGAGCAAATCTTCTTACAGTCCAGTATATGCCCAGATCCGGAAAATAACAAGATGAAAAAAGAGAATCTGAAAGGCAGAACTTTGATTGCTTGCAGAAGGAGAAACAGATATCTCTACAGATTGCATTAAATTATTATGTAAGTAAACAAACATTCCAACGCAGACCAGTCAATTAAGAGACAATATTGCCAGATAAATTCGGCCAAGGTTTCCACCCATTTTCAGAGAAGAAGGACCATCTAACTAATGTATTGGTTATATGTATTTGTGGACTATATGATCATTTAAATTAACAAGTAATTAACAGCATATATTTCTCACTTCATTGTACAGTTTGAATTATTCTTAGCTAATCCTTTTTATGAGCTATAATACATTCCCAAGTAAAATATCTATGTCAAATAAACATCTGAAAGAGGTAGAAGTTATTTTATTACTCAAATCAAGGCTATATTTTAAAAAATTTAAAAAATTACAGAGCAAGTAAGTATTATCCTTTATAGAATGCTCCTTAAGAAAAATGATTTCTATCAGCATATGCCATGTATTGCACACAATGCTTTGAAAACACTTTATCTATTCGTGTCATTTTGTACATTTAGTCTGTATTGGCTAATTCTTTAAATGAAGCACAGTGCTTATGAGGCCAATGTGATAACCTCAACATCAATTAAACTATTGAGGTTAAATAACTTCAAGTTGCTTTAAGTGCATGTATATGGTGCACGTGCACAGTACACAGGCAAACACACACACACACACACACTACACAAAACCAACAGTGAAAACTAGAAAAACTATGTTAATAATTTAGTGCAATTCACTACTACTTTTAGACAAAGCAAGCCAAAACATGTCATGCTGATGTGTTTTTCTTCTATAAGAATATCTCATTTTTCATTGCAGGTGAGAGAAGTACCAATCTGAAGTAATAGATAATTTGAATTATAGAAACATATCAAAGAAGTATATATAGGATTATTTTTCTGAGTACACATAGTAATAATACTAAACTGTGTTCTGCTAGAGATTCTTAGGAGTCTAACTGAAATGAACCCAGGATCATGACTTGCTATGAGCATAACAATTGTCTGCCTCACATGTGCATATCCTAAATTTTTGAAAGCAGGACTCTTTAGTAGCAAGCATACTAAACAGTATTATTAAACATTAAACATCAAGTCTGTGCCAACCACTCTTCAATGCTTTACCCACATTTACAGTCAATCCTCACAACAACACTGTAGAGCAGATGAAAAAAAATAAAGAAAATTACCCAATATCATACAGTTATAATTAAGAAACACTGGAACTGAATCTCAGGAATGTCTGACCTCAGAGCCCAAGTTCATTAGCTACTGCACTATATAGGCTCATGAAAATATCAAATAGCCAACCCACAGCCATTTGTATATTCTTAAGATTTTAATAGGCCTTTTGTCTTAAACAATGGATAAATTTAAATTTAGCTCTTGTCTCAAATCGATTGGTTCACAATTATTTATACCTACGTTTGATTGTTCAATGTGGAAATGATACTATTATTATATTAATAATATTCCTAAGCAAATTTCCTACATTATCTAAAGTCCTTTGTGGGAATAGATGAAGTTAAAAGTAACTGAATACATACATACATACAGACATAACAATATCTGTGAATATTTTTCTTTGCTAGAAATGAGACAACAGAACTGGGGAAGATGGGCAAGGAAATGCCGAAGAGTTATTGAAAAAGGAGACTTCAAGCCCACAAAGCAAATGTAGCAGGCAGAGAAGAATGTGAAACTACAAACCCTTGTTGGAGCCCCATGCCATTGGGAGGCAGGGAATTTTTTCCCTTACTCCATGGGGGTATTACAAAGGTAATACAGTATAGTGTAATGCCAGTACTTTAAGAAGCCTCTTCTGGACTTCTCTCTGAATGGCTTGATACAGAGATAACCTTTGTCCAAGCTCACATCAGGCCCTGAAATCCTGCTGTGTACCACAGGTGGCACAAGGGAGTCTTGGCTAAGGCTGGAAACCTGAGGCTCAGGACCAGTGTCCGGGGCCAACCTCTTGGACATCCCGTTCTAAGGACTTTTAACCTCCCCATGGGGAGCTCATGGCTTCCAGGACCACCTCAGCCTCAAGTAATGCCTGCACTGCAGCCTCTGTCCTCAGTGTTCAAGCTTCTAGAAAACAAAATCCATAAACACAGACGGCTTACAAATAACTTCTACTTTTTGGTGTCTAAGCCACCTTCCCCTGAGGGCACAGAGTCTGGCTACAAATTTGAACCTGGGGGGAAATAATAGAGGAAAAACAAAAAGTAATGTCTTGCCCATAAGTAATACACAAAGGTAAGGAAAACAAAATTTTTTCCTCTTTTCTCTCTATCATGTCCCATTTCTCATTGACTCTTGCTTTATAAATCACACCCTCTCTAACCTTTACAATTTCTCTCATGGTTTCTTCTCTCTTTTCCTATCTTTCCAGGACCTATACACCTTACTTGAAATAGTGGTGCTGAAAAAGGCCTCCATTTTTGCTACAGTATTAGTTGAAACTGGCAGGGGAATCTGTAGACGTATTTGTTAATAATGAACTCTGCATTTTTTAAGTTTAATGTGTGTGTGTGAGAGAGAGAGAGAGAGAGACAGGGACAGAGACAGAGAGAGACAGAGACAGAGAAATCATTTTCCTTTTCTATTTTCAACACTGTTTGGCAATAACTATCCCAATAATCTTGAGGAAATTCCAGTCAAACACTTCATACCCACCCTGACAAATACGGCAAGTGTATATGCAGTGTTTATAATTTAGATGATAAAATAACCACTTTAATTTACAAAAGTCAGTTCTCTGGCATATTTAAACTTCTTTCAGACACAGGCACTTTAATATTTCCAAGTTTCCCACCCCTTAATTGTTTAACTCACCCAGGTTTTAGAATATTACAAAGAGAAGTTGCATTTAACAGATGTTCATTTCAAAGACCTTCAGAACATTATAAATTATGATAAATTAATTTCCTCATTTCATAGTTTGACAAAGCAGCTCTCAGAGCTTTTCTTCCTCTAAAGGGAGGGAAGAGAAAAAAGCAGCAGGTCGGGATCCCAGGAAAAGGAGTGTCTCCTGACTCAGTAAGTGGCTCTGTCACATAAAACTCATGTCGGCTCTTAAGGGACCAAGCCAGCTGTATCCAATGTGCCACAAATGCTCTGGCCTCTTTTTTCTCCAGTTCAGTTATTGTGTCTATAAATTCAGCAGGCCACCTGTGCAATGTGCTCATCCAAAAGAACCCCAGAGGAGGCATTAACATATCAAGGCTCATAAAGTACAAATCCTTAAATGTGAAAACTGACACTTTCATCCTCTCCAGGCTACATCTATATAGATTTCTTTTTAATGAAAAAGAAAAAGGCTTATTTTTTTGCTTACAGTAGAATGCCTTTGTGTGGCATTACATAATTAATGACTGCATTTTTAAAATTTCTACTATTGTAAAGCTATCTAACTTTATTCTCCTTTGAATCTATATGTGAGTCCATGGTTAGAATAGCCATCCCTATCAGTAACTCATCAATCAATTTAATCATGAATACGACCTATGACTTGTGTTGGACAAGCATCAACTCATAGGACCAAAAACAAATAAAAGTCAGCTTTAAAACTAACCACATACATCTCCATGCTACACACACACTTTCAATTCTCTTTTAAACTAGCTTTCCTGAAAAATCTGTTACCCACTGGGGAATCCAACAGAGAATCCATTCCTCTATCTTGCCTCTCTAACTCCAACAATTTTAGCCAAACATTGTAATGTATTTAGTAATATATCTCCATTAGTATTTCACCTGCAAGGTTGTTATTATTTTCTCTGTCTCTTCCTTTATATTGTAAACTTCTAACAGCAGTTCTCAATGGTAATTGAAAAGGAGTCGAACACATCATTTAGGGACCTCTTTATGTCTATACGTTCACCTTCCCAGCACTTCTACCCACTCCAGAAGACTAACAGAACACAAGAAGGTGAACAGCAGAAAATGAAAAGAGGTCATGTGTAGTTTACAGAGCTCCCTAATGTAAGGAGGAGATATAGTGCATGAGTATTTGTGTGCATATCGGTACCTGGTACATCACAGGAAATTAATAAATTCTCAATAAATGAGTGAGTGAAACCAGGTAAAGCAAAAACTTTCCATTCTGATAAGTCAGCACTAATAATTTCAAGTAAAGTTGTTCACGCCTGTAATCCCAGCACTCTGGGAGGCCGAGGCAGAGGGATCAGGAGGTCAGGAGATCTAGACCATCATGGCTAACATGGTGAAACCCCGTCTCTACTAAAAATACAAAAAATTAGCCAGGTATGGTGGCGGGTGCCTGTAGTCCCAGCTGCTGGGGAGGCTGAGGCATGAACCCGGGAGGCGGAGCTTGCAGTGAGCCGAGATAGTGCCACTGCACTCCCGCCTGGGCGACAGAGCAAGACTCCCTCTCAAAAAACAAACAAAAAAGCAAATCAAGTAAAGTTGTTAACAAAGCCCATTTTGACCAAAAAGAAAATACAAATTATTCGGATGCATTATTTTCTAATCAATATTAGTTAATTAACCCAGTGGCGGGGAGTGCAGAGAAGGTGGGAGATAATCATTAGGGGGGGAAAAGGAAGCAATGTTGATGTTTAAGGGCAAAGCCAGTGTAATATATGGAAGGCAAAGAGAAGCTCTGGGGTTAATGACTGTTGGGCCACCAATTTCTGCATAAGAGCCGGAACACTTACTTGCATTTGAACATGTGCCTAAAAGCTGAACCTAAGCTGCCACACGTCACCATTTCCTTACTGATAGAACATTGCAAATTATCATCAAAATGTGATAACTATTTGTGATGAGGCAATAAACACACATTTTGTGATACTCCCTGAATGATCAGAAGCAACATCCCTCCTTACCAGGGAGTGACAGAAAGAAAAGGATGAGATATTCAGTCACTCAAGCTAGTTAAATTTCAGAGTGTGTATAAAAGAATTAACCTTACCCAAAGAGAAGTCTGGCCTTTGCCCTTATCTCCTGGGAGGTGGTCTCTAGGAAGAGTGACTTTGCTTACCTGGGGGCTTTAGGCCACACCAGACATTCTAACAACATGACTTATGATAGGGGCTTTCTGCCATGTGGTAACCACTCTACCTCCAAAGAGGCTGAAGACTTAAGGCCAGATACTCAGACAGTCAGCTACATGATTGGGCCCCACTAAAAAGTCTGATCACAAAGCTCAGGTGAACTCCCTGGTTGGCAGTACTCACTGTGTATTGTCATGTTTCATTGCCAGAAAAGCAACACTGTCCGTGACTCCATGAGGAAAGGTAACTGAAAGCTCCTGGTTTGGAACCTTCTTGGATTCTGCCACATGCAACTCTTCCCCTGGCTGATTTGTGTCTGTATCCTTTCCCTGTAATAAACTGTAAATGTGAGTGAAACAGTTTTCAGTGAGTTCTGAGTCCTTCTAGTGAACTCTCAAACCTGAATGTGGCCTTAGGAAGCCCTGAACTCTGGAGTTGCTGTCAGAACTGAGGGAAGTCTTGTGGATGGCTCTCTAACTTTCTACAGGGCTTCTCTGATTTTTTAGAAGTCACAGATTCTCAGTACTTCAACACAGGAATTAATTATTCCACATTTCAAAAGATATCTATTATAAGCCAGGTGCGGTGGCTTACGCCTGTAATCCCAACACTTTGGGAGGCAGAGGAGGGTGGATCACAAGGTCAGGAGTTGGAGACCAGCCTGGCCAACATGGTGAAACCCCGTGTCTACTAAAAATACAAAAATTAGCTGGGCGTGGTGCTACATGCCTGTAATCTCAGCTACTCAGGAGGCTGAGGTGGGAGAATCACTTGAACCTGGGAGGTGGAGGTTGCAGTGAGCAGAGATCATGCCACTACACTCCAGCCTGCGTGACAGACCGAGACTCCGTCTCGAATATATATATATGTATATATGTATGTGTATATATGTATATATGCATATATATGTATATATACACATATCTATTACAGAAGCAAAATAGTGAGGGAATAGTACATGAGCATAATTTAGAGGTTTGTTTCTTTTTTTGTTGTTTTGTTTTGTTTTTGAGACAGAGTCTTGCTCTGTCGCCAGAGTGGAGTGCGGTGGCACTATCTCTGCTCACTGCAAGCTCCGCCTCCCGGGTTCAAGAGATTCTCCTGCCTCAGCCTCCCGAGTAGCTGGGACTACTGGTACGCCACCATGCCCGGCTAATTTTTGTATTTTTAGTAGAGACAGGGTTTCACCATGTTGACCAGGATGGTCTCGATCTTCTGACCTTGTGATCCGCCCGTCTCGGCCTCCCAAAGTGCTGGGTTACAGGCTTGAGCCACCGCGCCCGGCCAAATTAGTTGTTTCAATTGAACTATCTGCACTTTGTGTCTTATTAACCCAGTTTAAGTAAGTTCACACTTACAGTATAGAGCTATAAATACCCCATCATCCCTGCAATAAGAAAATCTTGAATGTGGTCATAGATAACACGATCAGTGTAGTAGACATATCACTAGAAAGCTACTATCCACATCTAGTGTCTCCAGGAACATGACTTGATTTCTTGGACTTGACAGGAATCACAGCTATGTTAAGACTCACTTTCCTGACTGCCAACTAAAGAATAGCAAAATAATCTTGCCCCTTCAAGCAAGTTACTCCTAAAACTCAGACAATATTCCCCATTCCGACATTGTGTGGCGGAAGCCTGGGTCTGTTCCCCAAGCCCCTGTGCTCGTAGTTTGAGTCATTTTGACAACCCAGGGTGGCAAGTATCAGATGGAAAAAAATGGGACAATTTGGAACAAAAAGAACATTGTTCAAGTCCAAATTCTGTTACTTAGATCTGACTGAGCTTGAGCACATCAATTGACTTCTGTAAACCTTAGGTTCCTCTGAAAAACAGACTCAGTACCCTACTACCTAACACCAAAACAAAAGCACTTTTGTTTTGACAATACTAAGGTAGTATTGTCAAACTCTAGTGTGCCTCAGAATCACCTGGAAGGCTTGTTAAAACGCAGATGGCTGTGCCCCACCTTTAGAGTTTCTAATTCAGTAGGTCTTGGGTGGTGCCTAGAAATTTGCATTCTAACAAGTTGCCTGGTGATGTTGATGCTGCTGGACCGGGAGCCATACCTTGAGAATGACTTCTCTAAAATACTATACAGAGATAAATAAATAACACTACTTTAGTACTAGGTGCCAAAGTAGCTATTAAATAGTTCACTGGAGAAACAAGTCTTCTGAAATAAAATACAACCCATTGCTTAAGGCTGTGGCAAGGCTGAACATAATGCGGCCTCAGTACACAGAACATCTCAGACTACCACAACGATTACCACAGGAGGCATGGACGTGATGTGGTGACAATTTTTCCACCAGACACTGCTGTGCTCAACAAATTGAAAGAGGGGAGTGCCTCAGACGCACAATTCATTTTAAAGTCCCAAAATGCTGGCTTTCTAGTAGCAATCAATTCTCTATATGGGAATTTGACTTTATTCTTGTTTTTGCTTTTTAAATCTCACCAAGTAAGTTTTGATCAAGGATAATTTGGACTCCATTCCCAATAGAAATATTTGGTAATTAGCAGTATCTCTTTACACAAAGTTAATTGAGGGATGGCAAGCTTTGGTAGTGGTGGTTAATTGTAATTCCATTCCCTCCAGCTAGTTCACTACTATTAAATATAAAAACACAAAAATTATAGTGTTAAGACTGCTGTTTGGACAAAATTTTAAAATTTAATTTAAAACTTTCAAGAACATTGAAAATTTATTTCTCTCTGACATAAACTTATTTTCAAGAGTGAAAGAAAATAAAGAACTTTAAAAATAAAATTATTTGTAGCATTTAAACACACTTATCTTCCATGGTAATGCCGAAGTTACTCTTTTCTTCATGTGCCACTCAGAATAGCACACTTTACCTTCTTAAATGGACCCTTGACAAAGAAGTTCTGTTAAAGTGATTCTTTCACGATTTCCCCTGTGTCTTAAAAATATCCTGGGGGTTCAAGTCGGCATCCAAGAAAGACCGCTCTACTTTGTTCAATTTGACCACAAATCATTATTCTACAACATGAAAACCTTAGAACATTTTAAAAGACCAAAGTTTCTTTCTTCCTCCATTAAGACTCAGTGCTGTATTAATATATTTCTACTGCAGACCTACTTGTCAAAACCAAATTTATGACATGCTTTCGGCCAGAGCTTGATATCACCTTCTGAGTCAGTTTTCTTTTTTTTTTTTTTTTTTTTTTTTTTTTTTTTTAAGACGGAGTCTGGCTCTGTCGCCCAGGCTGGAATACAGTGGCCGGATCTCAGCTCACTGCAAGCTCTGCCTCCCGGGTTTACGCCATTCTCCTGCCTCAGCCTCCCGAGTAGCTGGGACTACAGGCGCCCGCCACCTCGCCCAGCTAGTTTTTTGTATTTTTTTAGTAGAGACGGGGTTTCACCGTGTTAGCCAGGATGGTCTCGATCTCCTGACCTCGTGATCCGCCCGTCTCGGCCTCCCAAAGTGCTGGGATTACAGGCTTGAGCCACCGCGCCCGGCCCAGTTTTCTTATTAATCTTCTGGCTTACTAGAAAAATGTTATGAGGTATTTGTGCATAGTAAAGATAGATCAGATAGTGTTGAGAACTACACAGCATTGTTTCTGACAGCACTAGCTAGCATGATTGAAAATGTAAGTTATACTACAGGTTGCTGTGCTGACAATATGAATGCATATGAGCTTCCTAAAATAAATATCTCAAATTCATTAACACCTTTTCCAACAAGCCCTTCAATAGCCCTCTCAAAAGCTTTCGAATAAATAGATGTAGAGAAGAGTCTCCATATACCTTTGTTTGATGTCTTGCTGGAAAACTGATATAGACCATTGACATAATTAGGGACAATAAATGGACTCAGAAACTAGTTTTTCCATGGGTAAGTGGATAGGGGTGCTATGTAGCTATGAACTACAGAGAACTGGATTACAAAATCCACACAGTATTCCCTCCTATGCAAAATAATGAAAGTTTTGGCTGCCTGTCATATTTAATAACCATGAAAACTGTAAATTACTGACAGCGATCTTGTTGAATTTCCAAACTTAGTATACACCCAGGCTTATTACAAAATATTTACATTTATTGCAAATGCATAAGTAATTTACAATTCTAGCAAAAAGTATATGTTGTGATTCCAACTATGTATATTATGAACATTCCATTCAACTTATCCCTACCTAACATGGGTAAAATAAGCAACTTGTAACTTGATGAAATCTCAAATAAACTATTTGATAATGAAAAACTACCTAATGTAATATGATAAGAAAATGCGTCTTGGGAAATACTTAACAAATTTGCTCAAGACAAAAAGATAAAGCGCCAAAGCCACTGAACCATTGTCTTAGTGCAATAAAGAATGGGGACTCTATTCTCTGCAAGTCCTAAGTGAGATAAGGCAAAGTCTCGTGATACTCCCACTCCATATTCTCAAGTTCTGAAAGACATGTGCTCAAACAAGCTTAACTTCTTATTGAAGAACAAGAAGGCTGTTAAGGAGCAGGTGTATCCT
This sequence comes from Rhinopithecus roxellana, assembly GCF_007565055.1. Taxonomy (NCBI): domain Eukaryota; kingdom Metazoa; phylum Chordata; class Mammalia; order Primates; family Cercopithecidae; genus Rhinopithecus; species Rhinopithecus roxellana. Next base: position 24,165,872 of record NC_044550.1, read on the forward strand.
AGTCAGATCTTCTACACTCTCTTACAATGCCCTAAATCTTTAGTTCTTTTTGCATGTGTGGTGGGGAGGGAAGTAGCTGATGTGGTGATGTCATGAACTGTTTTCTTCCATGATATGTAAAATGGAGCATAGATCAAGCCTTATCACATTAAGATATATAAATGACTTTAAGGTCCATTCCCCCTTTGTATTAATGAAGTCATTCACAATGAATAATGTGTTTATTTTTCCCATTCTTTTTTCAGAGTGGAAGCAAATATAGGTCCATAGATATCCCAAAAAACACTAAAAAGACTGGATTAAAAACCTTTATGGCTCATTACCTCAGTCTCAAAATCTCTTAAAGCTCTTGGACAGTTAATCTTGAATTTATTTTCATTTAATTGTTCAAGTTGCCCATCACGCTGAACATTATTCTACTAAGCACAAAAGAAAAAACATACAACTATCTATGTGTATTATATAAAATATATGCTTATAAAATTATATAAGTAAAACCACACCCATATGTTTTTCCAGTACACACTGGGTAAAAATATTAGACATGTTACCTAACTTTGTGAACCTCACACACTACTCAAACAGATAATTACAACATAGTGTGAAAGTGCTTTATTAGAGTTTTCTGTTTTTTTGTTTTGTTTTGTTTTGTTTTGTTTTTTTCATTTTAGTACAAATACAAAACAAGAGACCCACTAGTTGAGTTTCCCTAAAAGCTTCATGTCTGGGTCTTTTTCTGTGTCTAGGAGTTTCCTCATAACTCATCAACTTGTGATATCACCCTCATCCATTCTACCAGCCTACACACTACCATCGTTACACATGAAGGTTAACTTTGTGCTTTAACTCAGGGATGTAAACCCCCATCCCTGGTGGCAGTTCAATGTCATTATCAAGTGATTTAAAAACTATCCCCACCACAAACACATCCACCTATTAGTGAGCAAAATTATTTCTGCTGCTCTTCCAGAGTACATCAAAGCAAACATAAACATTTTAAGTGGGCCACAAAATGAGGATGGCATTAAGAGTCCTTGACTCAAAAGAACAAAAGCATTGGCACGAATGCCTGATAGTTTCCTTTTAAACACAGACTTGATATACTCTGAGCACTTATGGGGCTGGATGCAGGCTCTATGCTGGGTATTGTGGAATCAGAAATGAGTGATACCTGATCGCTGCCATAGAGGATTATGTACTCCAGCAATTGTTATTAAAATAAAGAAACTGGCTTTAAGACATGTGTTTGTAACAGAATTGTTACCAGCAAATTTGAGTACACAATACATCTTTATAAGAATTTTCTCCTTCGTTAGCTCTTCAACTACCAATTTTAAATATAGAAGACATGTTTTTAATAGTGGATGGGGGTAGGGATACTCCCTTATTAATTGAGTTAAAATGTTTTTCTCTCTAGGAAGAGTCAGTAGAATGTGGGAATTTGCAGAATGCCAACAATACTGAAGGAAGTGCTTTCCAGTACTGTTCATGGCTTTCCAGTACTGTTTGTGCAGAATTTTGTTTGTCCTGGGGCATTAGTTCCAGTATTGGACTCTCTGATATAATACAAAATTCCTCTGTCCAAGACTCCCCTGACTATTTCCTGAAATAGTCCTTTTTCCTCTGGACTGGATACATTTACAATCTTTAATAAATTTAGATAGCATTATTGCACTTTAGCAGTAGGTCTCGATCAATTACCCTGTATGTTTTTCAAATTCAAGGTTGATTCATATAAACAGGGTAAGATTGAAATTCCACATATTATATTCTGTTTTATTATCAGTGCTATTTGCAGACAGGAGACAAAAAAATGCTTACCAATTCTCATCATGTTCATGCCCTAACTGACATTAGCTTGCATTGAGTGCTTTTTATTTAACATGGTGGGCAAAAAGGTTATTTTATTTATTTTTTGTCATTTTTCATTTGTGATTCTTTTTTTTCTCCTTCCATGCTACAGAAAGGCATAACCATTGCACTATTTCTAAAACACCAGTGCTGGGTTTGGGTTTGGTTACTTTGGAAAGTCTCCCAACCAAGCAAAGAGAAGAGTTTTTTACCTTGAGGGATAGGAGAAAAATAACATTTTACCCCCCAACAAACCCTGACTGTAAACACAGACCTGGCCCTCCATGACCCTGGATGCTGCAAGTTACACACGTGCATGGAGCATGGGAATCCTCTTAGCTGCAGCCTTCACCTGCCACTGCCATCACTCTGTGGCCGCAGCTCCTCTGAGAAGGCAGTAAATCTGTCAATGGAGCCTAGCACCAAATGGCACGGGGTTCCTATCTAGCCTTTTAAGACAAGCCCTCCAGATGATTTCTTCTCTTTAGACTGACATAAATGTTACATGCAGAAGAAGACTGATACCAAAATCTTTACTTAAGTTGCTTTTCCTCTTAAAAAATTTTATCAATAGAAACCGATAAGAACAAATTTCAAAGAATCATCTAAACGTATCCATACTTGAAAACTCAAGAACACTCATTTTGTTTTGGTTTGCCTGTAAATACCGCCCAGGGGCTGAAGAGCTGGAGATAAACTGAGGGATGCATTGAGAGGAGGTCACTTGGCAGTCAGGTTTGAAGACTGCACTTCTGAAGCTCCATCAACTGCTTCAGCAAAAGCCTTTACTGATCCACCTTTAACTTGGAACACTGTCATTTTAGCTTCCTTTTCTCCCATTGGTTCCAGTTCAGTCCTATTATTAATCATGTACTGAAATACAAAGAGGGTCACAAAGTAATGTGAGGCAGGGTAGCAGGGACACAAGATTCTGCATTCTAAGTATTGTAGCCCTTTGGAAAAGATGGCTTCAATCTTTTGTAGCCTCAAGCCTCCCTACTCGTAATATAACTACTTGCCCAAAAGGGAATTGATTTGTAGTATTTCAGTATTTAAAATATATACCTCATAATTAAAATAAGTTTCACAGTATGTTGTTCTCTCTCTCTCTCTGTCTTTCTCTTTCTCTCTCTATATATAATATATATCTATATACATAGTATCTATATATAATATAGATATAATCTATAGATATATAGGATACATAATATATAATCTATAGATACTATAAACTATAATGTATATATTATCTATATATTATATATCTATGTAATATAGATATATATAGAGAGAGTATATAGAGCACACACACACACACGCATATATGTACTTAAGTGCTCAAATGCTATAATGGGAAGAATGACATTTTAGAGTTAGATCTGGTTCAAATTCTGTCTTAACCACTTAGATTTATGAATATTAAATAAGAAAGTAGATATAAGTGTCTAGACATGTGACTTATTATTATTTCTTTCCTATAAAAACACTTTTGCAAAATTATGACGAGACAAATCAGTTGCAGTTGACTCCATCTTGCTTCTGACTTCCAAGCTGTCCTTGGTCATTCCTGGGCATAGGCCAAGCTAACTTTGGGAGGAATTAATTTAGTTTACACTTAAACAAGGATGATTATAGCGCTTCCCAAAACTAAACCAACTTTGTAAAACTGATGAAAGGCCACTAGATTAGAATTATGAGGGGGGCCTCCACTCTGCTAAGATATAGAAGTAGTTTCTATAATCCCTACTGCTCAGAAGTTACGTGCCAGGGGTCACAAGATCTGTGACTTCCCAATTGCTTCTATAGATAACATCACTATTATAGAACTTGAGATTGGTCTTATTGAGGTATTTTTCTCAGATATTTGCATTCTGGCAACCAAGGGACCCTGTCCTGACCGTGACTCATGACTCAACCAGTCCTCTGGCATCACCCAGAGGAGGACTCAACACACAAGGACCATTTTCCTCACCCTTACGATTTCACCCCCAACCAGTCGGCAGCACCCATTCCCAAGCCCCATGCTCATCAAATTGTCCATACAAACCCTAACCCTCCCAGCCTTTAGAGAGACTGATATGAGTAGTAAATCCAGTTCTCCTGTGGCTGGGCTCAAGTTAATTAAACTCTTTCTCTACTATTCTCAGTGAACTTGTTTTGTCTGTGCAGAGGGCCGGAAGAAACTGTTGGGTAATTACACTTAGCAGTCATAAAATATTAGAATTAAAAACAGTTTAGATTACTTTTACATAATCAATGTAATATTTTGTTTTTAAATCCCCTACTGACTATGACTTGATTTCTGATTATTTCAGTACTGTCTTCCCCCCTATATGGGCTGGCATGGTTTTGTTTAATAAGCTAAACTCAAGAGAAGTTTGGTGGGCAGAATTTTAAGATGGTGGCAAGATTCCTGTCTCCTGGTGAGCACACTGTTTATAATCTACTCAAGTGCAGTCTGGAGCCATGAATATGATGGAATAATAGGTCTTGATGAGGTTATGTCCTGTGAGCAAAGTGATGGGACAGTCATTCCCTGATGTGTTACATTATACAAGACAATGCCTTAGTGGACTGAAGAAAAAGAGATTATCCTACTAGCCTCGACCTTAGGAAGGGAAGCTGCTGTGTTGTAAGAGAGCCATGTGGCAGGGCACTGAGGTGGCCTCTAGAACTGAAGGCAGCTTGCTGCTGACAGCAAGAAAACAGAGGCCTCTGTCCTACAAACATAAGGAGCTGGATTCTGCCAACAACCACATGGTCTTGGAAGACCCTGAGCTCCAAAGGAGACTGCAGTCTGGTGAAAATCCTGACTGCAGATTTGTGAGACTCTGAGTAGAGGACCCAGGTAACCATGCCCAGATTCCTGACAGAGGGAAACTGAGATAACATATATGTGTTGCGTTAAGCTGTTGATTCATGGCAATTTGCTACACAGCATAGAAAACTAATACAAGAAGCAAATCAACATTTTATATTAAGCATTCAGTATAAAAGTCATTCCTTCAAAAAGAGCTTAAAGTAACAGTAATTGACTCCTTCAGCCCTAATCTGTTAGGAAAGGTATGCCTATCTATTAAGGATCTATACGGAATAAATATCAGTTGGCAGTGAAACAGGGGCCTATTTTTGAAAAGGAAAAAAAAAATAGGGCCGGGCGCGGTTGCTCAAGCCTGTAATCCCAGCACTTTGGGAGGCCGAGATGGGCGGATCACGAGGTCAGGAGATCGAGACCATCCTGGCTAACCCGGTGAAACCCCCTCTCTACTAAAAAATACAAAAAACTAGCCAGATGAGGTGGCGGGTGCCTGTAGTCCCAGCTACTTGGTAGGCTGAGGCAGGAGAATGGCGTAAACCCGGGAGGCGGAGCTTGCAGTGAGCTGAGATCCTGCCACCGCACTCCAGCCTGGGCGACACAGCGAGACTCTGTCTCAAAAAAAAAAAAAAAAAAAAAAAATAGCTATGCTACAAACAGTATTTACAGTAATAGAGACTCTGGAGTAATAAACAGCTCATGTTTCTTGGTTATTTCTTGTGTGCAGGTTCTGTTCTAAGCCTCTATAGTTTAGATCTTTAGATATTTTTCCCACAGCTTATCATTAAAGTTGATGAAAAGTCAAGATATTTTTCTCAATACTATTTTCTCAGAATAGTACTGGTGTTTGGAAGAACACCTAGATTAGATCTAAATTTGTAACTGTTAAAATCTAAGTTATTACTCATATGAAATTTCGATGCATCCCAAATAGCTGAAATAATCTTGAAAAAGAACAAGTTGGAGGTCTTACACTTCCTGATTTCAAAACATACTACAAAGGTACAATAATCAAATCAATGTGGTACTAGCATAACAACAGACATATAGACGAATGGAATAAGATTTAAAAAAAAAAAACAGAAATAAGCCTTCATTTATGTGGTCAAACAATTTTTGACAAGGGTGCCAAGACCATTCATTAGGGAAAGAATAGTCTTTTCAAAAATTGGTGCTGGGAAAATGGGATATCCACACGTGAAATAATGAAGTTTGCCCCTTGCCTCACACCAAGTACAAAAATCAATTTAAAATGAAGCAAAGAGTTAAATGTAAGACCTGAAGCACTTTTAGAGGAAAACATAGAGGAAAGACTTCATGACATTAGATTTTGCAACAATTTCCTGGATGTGGCAGTAAACACAAGCAACAAAAGAAAAATAGTAGATAAGTTGAACATCAAAATTTAAACTTTGTTTATCAAAAGTTACTATCAAAAAAGTGAAAAGGCAATAAGTGCACTGAACATTTGCAAATTATACTTCTGATAAGGGGTTAATATCCTGAATTTAGAAAGAATTTCTACAACTTAACAACAACAAAAGAAACCTGATTTAAAAATGGGCAAATATTTCTCCAAAGAAGATCTACAAAGGGCCAATAAGCACATAATAAGATGATCAACATCACTACTCATTACGGAAATGCAAACCAAAACCACAATCAGATACCACTTCACATTCATTAGGATGGCTACTATTGATTTTTTAAAAAGAAAAATAAAGGAAAGAAAAACAGAAGGTAACTAATGTTGATATAAAGTAGAGAAATTGGAACCCTTGTACACTGCTGATAAGAATGCAAAATGGAAGAGCTGTTAGGGAAAACAGTATGGAGTTCCTCAAAAAATTTAAAATTGAATTACTATATGATTCAGCAATCTACTTCCAAATACATATCCAAAATAATTTAAAGCAGACACTTGAACAGGTATTTGCACAGCCATGTTTACAGCAGCATTATTTGCAGTAGTCAAAACCAACCCAAATGTCTACTGAGAAATAAATAGACTAAATGTGAGATATACATACTATAGAATATTATTCAGCCTTAATAAGGAGTCAAATTCTACCGCATGATACAATGTGGATAAAATTCCAAGACATTTTAAGTGAAGTAAGCCAGTCACAAGAGAACACATAGCTTATGATTCCACATGTATGAGGTACCCAGAATAAGTCAAATTATAAAGACAAAAAGTAGAATGGTGGTTGCCAGCAGCTGGGGAGAGGGGCAAATGGGGATTATAATGTTATAGACTTCCAGTTTCGGAAGATGAAAAATATTCTAGAGATGGATGGTGGTGATAGTTGCAGAACAATGTGAATTTACTTAATGGTACTGAACCATACACTTAAAAATGGTTAACATGGTAAACTTTATGTTAAGTGTATTTTACTACAGTAAAAAAAAAAAAAAAAATTTAAACCCCAACATTTTACCAGAAGATAGTTTTAATCAACATATGGGAAAATTTGTTCACACCTGCTTGGTAGCACTACACTTTTAAGAGCCTGTCCCTGTACACTAGCCAAGTTTCCCAGTAAGCATAACCAAGAGCAAATTTAAATATCAAGAGTCCTTACTCACTTGAAATGCTGTAGGTAAGCCACTATATTGTGGAAGTTACTTCAGAATTAGAAAAACTAAATTTAATTTCTAGTTCTACCACTTAGCTATGGAAAATTGAACAAGTGCTTAATCTCTTAATTTCTCCACCTGTAAAAACTCTATCCTTTCAGGATTGCTGCAAAGACTGCTATAAGAGGGTGTATATATGCATATTAATTGGGGCAATCTCAAGTGTTCATTTAGCATCCTTCCACATGGTTATTTGGGATCCTGGTGGTTTTCATCTCACTGTACCACTATTTAGCACAAATTCCTCAGAGTAATCCACGGGCTTCTCTGCATTGAACCAACAAAAATATTGAGAGTGAGGGAAATCATACAGGATAATTTTATGACCAGGTCTGTAAATAAAGTTCAAGTCCTCCATGAACATTTCACTGGCCAGAACCTGATCCCACACTTCCAACCCCCCAGCAAAGCAAGCTGGTAAACATAGTCCTCTGTTCGCCCCGGAAGAGAAAATGAAATTGATAAGCATCTAGTCAGTTTCTGCTACAAATGCCAAAGAGAAAGTTGTTTCCTGTCCCATAAGGAACATCTCCAAGAACATAGTGAAAGTGAGGAATTAGATTATCTCATTTCTGGCCAGGAGCGGTGGCTCACGCCTATAATCCCAGCACTTTGGGAGGCCGAAGCAGGTGGATCACCTGAAGTCAGGAGTTCAAGACCAGCCTGGCCAACATGGTGAAACCCCATCTCTACTAAAAATACAAAAAAATTAGCCAAGTATGGTGGTGGGTGCCTATAATCCCAGCTACTTGGGAGGCTGAGGCAGGATAATCGCTTGAACCCAGGAGGCAGAGGTTGCAGTAAAGCCAAAATCTCTCCACTGCCCTCCATCCTGGACGACAAGAGCAAGACTCCGTCTCAGAAAAAAAAAAAAAAAAAAAAAAAAAATCTCAGTTCTTCTTGGACCACTTTACAGTTACCTGGTTTAAGGTGCCCCTCTCTTTGCACTGAGATACATTTGCCATCAGGCAATTGTTTTTCTGAGCTACTAAAGCCGCACTATAAACATTGTGCATTTTCCTGGAATATCTTAACTTGTTGGGGGAGTAGGGTAGGGGTGGAGTCAGATATGTGTTATTTAACTTGTACATAATTTAAACTTTAAATTTATAAGGCAAACTTGAATATAATATGAAGTAGAATGCAAACTTTACATTAATTTTTTAATAGAGAAAACATGAGACTTCAAAAAAATTGTATACAGGAAGGGAGCCCTTTAGGTTGAATTTTTTCCTACTATGTGTACATGTTCATTCTGCTCTGAGGTTATTTTAAGGGAAAAGTGTGAGAGGCACTGGATTATATATTGACTTTTATATTTTTAATTATTTAATAGACTCTACCTCTTTCTTGTATATTTTTGAGATATATAAACTATACATGTGTTTATAATTGCTAAATATTAGCATAAGCTGAATATTACACACTAGCTATACTGAAACTTACATTGCCTCCCTATACCTTCAGCATAAATATATCAACACATTCTTTCAGCAAAAATGTTGTCATTCCAATGCTACTATGCTTGCAATGTCATCTAACCATTAAAAGCGGTTCTCTTTTGCAAGTATTCAAAGAGGGTGGACAGATGAGATAAGACTAAGTTTAAGCAAGCCAAAGTAACTACTTAGTTCAAATTTGTTTCAGTCAACATTAGGAGGAGGAAGCTTGTTGTTACCAGGATTTCCAGACCTAAGACATTTGTTTACTTGATTGTGTAATGTAGATAAAGCTGAACTCTTTCACCTCACATTTTATTATTTTGTCTTAGAGAAGAAATTCATGCTAATTGCATCCAAGGAAACAAGCTAAAATGTAGAAAGAGTTAATGATTTCACCCCTTTTCCCTTCACTCCCACACTGGATAACCAGTGTTAATATTCTTCTTCTTGAGCATACAAATACATACAAGCATACAGGTACATAAGATTCTTAGATGTAAATGGGATTGTACCATACACAATGCATTTCTCACTTATATTATGAACATTCCTCCTGTTCATAGATATGGATCTAATTCATTTTCATTTAAAAATATATTCTCTAATATAAAATACCATAATTGATTCAACTATTTAATTATTCATGAACACTCCTTGGCTTTTTGGTTTATGTGTTTGTCTAATTACTACAAAAAAATCTGCAATAAATACCTTTTTATATATTTGTTTATAGAATAGAGCTTTTATTTATTACTATAAGGTAGATTGTCAAAGAGCCAGTGGATGTTTATCTCCAATCCCGAAATTGGTCTATTTAATATATATTGGTCTATGCTTTATTCTATTTGCCTTATCTGATTATCTTTTCCTGGGCCAGTAACACAGCTTTGACTATAGTGTGTGGTTAGAGATGATGATTATTCATCAATATCCCCTTTTTCCTGGGTACATCACTAGAAGACACTCCTTATCCTTCTTGCATTTAGGGAAGGCCACATGATTAGTGTCTACTTTCTGCGGAAGTTTAGGAAAACTGAGGCTTCTCCATCTTTTTGCCATAAACTTAATGTTAGAGAAAACTTTCAGAAGGAAGAGCTCCAAGACAGAAGGAACACAGCTGTGTCACTTTATCAAGGTATTGCCTCTCAGCTTAAATCTGCCTTCTTTGCCCTGCTTCATTACACTGGAACTAGAGCCTATAAACATTTCTCCTCTGTCAAGTGGCACAAGATTAAACAACAGATTAACCTTAGTCAATGGAAGGTGTTAGAGGGACACTTTAAGGGGAAGGGATTTCTCTTACTCCTTCTGAGGTGATTTTTCCTTTTGAATCATTTGATTGATTGATTGATTGATTGATTGATTGGAGACAACAGCTCACTCTGTCACCCAGGCTGAAGTACAGTGGCACAATCATGGCACACTGCATCCTCAACCTTCCAGGCTCAAGTGTTCCTCCCACCTCAACCTCCCAAGTAGCTGGGTCTGCAGGTGCATGTCACCACGCCGGATATATATATGTAGAGAGAGTGTTTTGCCATGTTGCCCAGACTGGTCAGGAACAACTGAACACAAGTGACCTGCCCCCCTCAGTCTCCCAAAGTGCTGAGTTTACAGGTGTGAGTCACTGTGCCTGGCCCTTCCTGTTGATTCTTGGAGCACGTGGCACCTGTTGGCATTCACCCTCCAGCAACTTCCCTAGACACACCAGCAGGCAGCTTCTCAGAGAGTCTTGCTAGCACCACAGTGATCGGCTTTCTGCTTATCAGTCCCAGCCAGTGGCAGCAAACTTTTCCACTTCCAAGGGACACATCGCAAAGAGCTCCAGTTGTCAGTCTTGAGTGGGGTTGGGTCTTCAAGTCTATTCTTTCCGTTGGTACTCTGCCTCAGTCCTACAAGGAGTGACTGCTCCTCAATTCTTCTATTCTTTAGAATTTTCTCCACAATTTAGTAGTTAACCCCCCTACTTAATAAATCTTTATATTACATTTTCCCTCTTCCAATAACTGATGTGGTTTCTGTCTCCTGGTTGATACAGCATATTACTGAGTGACTCCTAGAAAAGGTCTCCCACTTCTACCACCTGTTACATGAGTATGAACTGTGTTTGGCTGCTAAAATTTTGGGGATGCTGGCTACAAAATTAGACTGAACAACCAGTTGAATTATGGAGTTATGGTAACAGTTAATACCTGGTAAATCAAGGACTCTATACTTTTTCAAATTGGCATACCTATTCTCAGATAATACTTAAATATGAAACCTGACTTATCACATTCCAATAAATAAAAATGCTACTCCACTAGAATACCAATTGATAAATATATTTATGAAATTTAATATTTTTGCAATATTAGGTCTCTTCCCTGGGAAAGATATCATGCCTGCATATTTGTTTAGACTTTCTATAATGCCCTCCAATAATTTGTTGTTTTTGTATAGAAAATGTCTTGCTTATCAAATTTATTTTATCACTACTTCAAATGAGATATTTTTCTGCTTCCATTTTTAAGTAGCTTTTTTCTCTTTTCTGAGACAGGGTCTCATTCTGTCAGCCAAGCTGGAGTGCAGTGATACAGTCACAGCTCACTGCTGTCTCAATTTACAAGACTCAAGTGATCCTCCCACCTCAGCCTCCCAAGTAGCTGAGACTACAGGCACATGCCACCATGCCTAATTTTTAAATTTTTGTACAAATGGGGACTTACTATGTTGCCCAGACTGGTCTCAAACTCCTGAACTCAAATGATCCTCTCCCTGGGCCTCACAAAGTTCTGGGATTATAGGCATGAGTCACTGCTCCCAGCCTAAATTTTTTTTTTTCTAATTCAAGAATTTCTATAGATTTTTACAAGCTCAATTTTTAAAATTCAGCCGATCTTCCAATTTTTCATTTTAAATTTAGGAGTTTTAACAAAAATGCTTTTGGGTTTTTGTCATCTAAAAGATACAGATCTATCCAATGTTTACATTGTTTTATTTTTTATTGCATTAGTTAACACCTCTAAAATGTTTTATACAGCAGTAAAAGTGGATATTCCAGAATATTTTTCTAATTTTTATGGAAATAGCTTAACGTTGTACCATTTATTTTCTCACTTCCTGGTGCAAATAAATAAACTTGTCCTTCTCTTCCTTTCAGTTAGAGTTTTATATAACAAATAATTGTTTAGGTTTTATCAAATGTCTTTGTGGCAACCATGAGTATAGTCATACAGTTTTCTACTTAATTTGTTGATATAAGAAATTAGGCTTAGATTTCCTCCTGGTACCACTAGCTTCAACTCCCTCATACAGAATCTAAGGCATATTCCTAGCCTTGAAATCATCTGCAGAAGGCTTATTTGGCCGAGAAACCATAAAGCTCCAAGTGTTCCACATAAGATCTTGTTCCCTTGCCTCAGCACTGCCCACACAAGGATAGGGAACTCAGAGTGCCACATGGTCTGATATGGTTTGTCTATGTGCCCACCCAAATCTCATCTTGAACTGTAGCTCCCATAATCTCCAGTTGCCATGGGAGGGATCCAGTGGGAGGTAAATTATGGGGGTTGTTACCTCCATGTTGTTCTCCTGATAGTGAGTTTTTAAGAGATCTCATGGTTTTATAAGGGGCTTTTCCCTCTCATTGCTGCCCCTATCATTGTTTGCTTCCCCTTCCACCATAATTGTAAATTTCCTGAGGGCTCCTCAGCCCTGTGGAACTGTGAGATAGTTAAACCTCTTCCCTTTATAAACTACCCAGTCTTGGGTATGTCCTTATAGCAGCATAAGAACGGACTAACATGTGGTCCCAATGAGACCACCTCTCTCCTACCACATAAAACTCCCTGCTTCAACGATGCAAATTTTCTAAGAAACCACCCCCCAAAGGAGAATTTCATTAGATCTGACCATTTACTCTTCTTGCAAGACCATTAAAGCTAATGCCAACATGCACTATGTCCCTAGTTAACGTAATCCCATCACTGGGAGTGCAAGCCACCCCACATTCTTAGGCAGCTTTCATATCCAGATCTTATCCTCTGAGCTATGTAGACCCTCTAATCTGACTGAAGCCCTCAGTCCTAACTGATTCTCCCAGTGGGTCCCCTTTGTGGTTCTACTGGCATTTTGGTGCAGAAACCGGAGATACTAAATGTCCTTCCTTATCCTGAAGAGCTTCTGCACTGTAAAAATGATCTCACTTAAATTGCCAATGGTTTATCTGTTGAGAAACATAGCATTTTCTTATGTGTCCTCTTAAACTTCTGTTTATTATCAGCAACAGCTTCTCTATCCTCAACTCCATCTCTGAGTGTTCATTTTACTTTCTTGCTCTAAGAAAAACTGGGCCACCTACTCACTGAGGGACTCTTCCCAAGTAGAGGCTGTTGTATCTACAATATCCAAAGCTCCTTAGTTTCAGCCACAGCCAGATGGCAGTCTATTCTGCCCATTATTAAAACCCAAAACCTATAAGCTTAACTTCAATTGCAAGAAACTTCCCTTTTAGAGGCTAATTATTATGTTTTTGTTTTTGCTTTGAGATGCAATCTCCCTCGTCACCCAGGCTGGAGTTCAGTGACGTGATCTCAGCTCCCTGCAATGTCTGCTTCCTGAATTCAAGCAATTCTCCTGCCTCAGCCTCCAGAGTAGCTGGAATTACAAGTGTGCGCCACCATGCCCAGCTCATAGAGGCTAATTATTATGTTGGTGCAAAAGTGATTGTGGTTTTAGACCATATATTTTAAATCATTATAACTAGGCTCAAATGCATCGTTATTAATCACAATAGGAACCATTAAAATCAACACATTTTGGCCAATGGGAAATAAGTTTGTTTATTCCTGTAGCATAAAAATCTGTGCTTGAGGATTTGACAAACTCTTGGAAAGCATTTTCTGCATCCTGCTGGTTGTGGAAGCGTTTTCCCTGCAAAAAAAAAAATTGTCGAGAAGCTGGAAGAAGTGGTAGTCAGTTGGCAAGAGAGCATGTGAATATGGTGGATGAGGTGAAATTTTGTAGCCCAATTCATTCAACTTTTGAAGCATTGGTTGTGTAACATGTGGTAGCACATTGTCGTGGAGAAGAACTGAGACCTTTCTGTTGACCAGTGCTGGTTGCAGACATTTTGGTATTTGGTGCACCTCATAGATTTGCTGAGCATACTTCTCAGATGTAATGATTTCACCAGGATTCAGAAAGCTGTAGTGGATTAGACCAGCAGCAACCACCAAACAGTGACCAAGTTTGGGTTTGGGAAGTGCTTTGGATCTTCTCAGTCCAGCCACTGAGGTGGTCATCGCCAGTGTCATATAAAATCCACTTTTTGTCGCACATCACAAACTGATCAAGAAATGGTTCGTTTTTGTGTAGAATAAGAGAAGATGACACTTTGAAACAATGATTTTTTTTTTTATTTTCGTTCAACTCATGAGGCACCAAGTTATCGAGCTGTTTCACCTTTCCTGTTTGCTTCAAATGCCGAACTACTGTAGAACGATCAACATTGAGGTTTTTGGCAACTTCTTGAGTAATTGTAAGAGGATCAGCTTTGATAATTGCTTTCATTTGGTCTTTGTCAACTTCTGATGGCCAGCCACTATGCTTCTCATCTTCAAGGATCTTGTCTCCGTTGCAAAACTTCTTGAACCACCACTGCACTGTACATTTGTTAGCAGTTCCTGGGCCAAATGTGTTGTTGATGTGGCCAGTTGTCTTCACTGCTTTACGACCCACTTTGAACTCAAATAAGAAAATTGCTTGAATTTGTTTTTTGTTTAATATCATTTCCATAGTCTAAAATAAACAGCAAGTAATAAGTCATCAGCAAAAAATAAATAAAGTGAGAAATGCCCATTAAAATGATGTATAATATAACCACATTTATTTAAGAATGTATTCCAGTATCAAACAGCAAATTCCAACAATGCGAAAACGACAATTACATTTGCACCAACCTAATGGGTTTATTTCTAAGGGAAAATTATCTCTTAAGATTTTGGCACCTCTCTCAGATTGTAGCATTGGAAAGTCTTGTCTTCTTGCATAGAACATTACATTGGTAGTAAACCCAGACAGTATGCCTTATTTGAAGAGCCTTCACCCTTTGCCCAAATCTAGCTTATTTAGAACCTTTTAATTACCCTCTGGGCCTATGTTGTCAGCTTCCCCGGTCAGCTTCCCATATATGCCTGTGAAACCCATAGGCATACATCCGATCAATCCATCCACCCATCTCCAATATATCTATATATATATTTTTTTTGGGGGGGGGGTGGAAAAGCAGCCTTAGAAGAACTTTTACCTGAAGATTCTACTGAATATTTACTAATGCCTCTGAAGTTTGTGACCTCTAGTGCCTTGTGAGGCATGAACTGTTTTTCACTTGCCACTAAGACCCTTAAGTATTATTCTCTTCTGATCTCTTACTCTATTGGTTCTCCACCTGATAGACATTAGAATAACCTGGGGAGCATTGCAACGAGGCTATTTCCAGGACCTCATCACCATATATTCTAGCCAAATTGGTTTGTGGAGAGGCCCAGGTCTCAATATGTTTTAAATTCTCCAACTGATTCTAATGTGTAGCCACCATTGAAATACCACTACCATACATTTCAGCTGAGTTTATAACAGTTCCGACTTCTTTGTTGACTCTTTTTTGGCCTTCTACAAGTAAGGTCAATGCTACTTCTTAGTTTTACGAGCCCTCTATCCTATCTTCCTTTGCATTCTGGTGAACACATTGTGTTTTTCTAATTTAATAATTTAGATTTCATCTTGTGAAATCCCATATTGTAGCAATTATGAAAGCAATGATCACTGTCTTCCCAAAGCATCTGTTGTTCATATAATTTTTATCTACCATCATTTCAGAGTCAAATAATTTCATTCAGGCTCATTCTCTTATCCAACCAAGATCTAGTCCAACTTCATCTATTCTTATTCTACCAGGTTGCTGACTGATAAGCCTCATCACTGTTGCACATTCCCTTGAATTTCACAATTTTTAGTTATGTTCCCCTAAGGCACAGTCTGCAGAGTCATCTGCCGTACTGTTGAACTCATTTGGATATTCTTTCAGAATCTTACATTGGCCCTTCAAGTTACCTTCTCCCAAATCGATAACTATACAGTCTTATGACATATCATTTATGGAGAATACAGGGTCTAGGAAATGTGTTGGCAGATTTAAGGGACCATTTTACATTAATCTCCTGGATCTTACTATCTGGAAAGTCATCCCAGTTTGCTCTCCATGATCTTCATCCTATTCCTCTGATAAATTTCTCTGGGAAAAAGTCATAGTTTCTGATCAATAACAACTCGAATATATACTCCTCTTGTGACTTTTCTTGGCCCCTCTTTAAGAGAGTTTAATCCTGGATATGTTTCTTTTATTCCCACTGTTTTCAATTTGTACTGCATTTTGATATCCTATTTTTCACTCTTTACTTTCTCTTAATTCTTTGAGGATGGAGGTTTTCTCTTAAGGACATACCTCTGTTCTTTTAATATACTCAGCTTTATTTTCTTGTTTTATTCTTTGTTCTCCCTCTGCTCTTGTTAAGATAACAAGATTGAAACTCCAGTTTATCTTTGACATCCCGGGTAAAACATGATTCCTAGAGACAGAAATCAGGACATTTTCAATAAATAGTTTATGTTAACAAAACATTTGATTTAAAAAACAATCTTGATTTACAAAAGTATATATAAATGAACAGTACAATCACTTATTAAAAAATGAACAAACCCATGCAACTATCACCCAGGGCAAAAATTAGAAAATTACCACAAGCAACCCAGAAGCAACCTCCTTGCTACCTGCCAATCACTATTCTCACTACCTCAAAATGTACCCACCAATCTTAACTTATACCACCACTTTCTATTTTTGAACTTTATATCAATTAAAACATATATTTTTAAAAATTTCTGGTTTCTTTCACTCAATGCTATACTTACAAAATGCAATCATGCTTTTGCATGTGCAATAATTTAGCCATTTTTATCACTATATAGTAATCCATTTTATAAATATATCAAGATATATTTGTTTGTATTTTACCATTAGTAGACATTTACTATTGAAAGACAATTACTTTTATGAGCAACTTAGGATCTATGAATTCTATCAGTAGCTGTGAAATTACCTTGGCATTAAACTATTACAAATAACACTGCTTCAAATATTCTTTTTTTTTTTTTTTTTTTTTTTTTTTTTTTTTTTTTTTTTTTGAGACAGAGTCTCGCTCTGTCGCCTAGGCTGGAGTGCAGTGGCCAGATCTCAGCTCACTGCAAGTTTACGCCATTCTCCTGCCTCAGCCTCCCGAGTAGCTGGACTACAGGCACCCGCCACCTCGCCCGGCTAGTTTTTTTTGTGTGTTTTTTTTTTTAGTAGAGACGGGGTTTCACCGTGTTAGCCAGGATGGTCTCGACCTCCTGACCTCGTGATCCGCCCGTCTCGGCCTCCCAAAGTGCTGGGATTACAGGCTTGAGCCACCGTGCCCGGCCTCAAATATTCTTATACATCTCTTTTGGTTGGTATAAGTGTTCGACTTTGTCAGACACATACCTATGGAGTAGAATTGCTGGCCATATGGATCAACTGTGCCAGGATCTAGTTGATGCAGTTTCATGCCAAGGCTTTGGTATATTTTGAAAAAGTTAAATAACGACTTTTATTTACATTTACCAGTATATATATCACAGAAAGACATAACTGATCTAATGAAATAATACACTGTAGAAGTAAGTGATATGATTGTAGCTGAACAATTTCCAATATTTAGGTAGAAATGTCATATACTTGAAAAGACAATTAACCATTTATCACAATCTGATAGGCCTGGATCATAGAAGGCTCTGTGAGTCAGGTTATGATGTTTGCCTTAGATTCTCTGGATAATAGATATTGAGCAACAGAGTGACCTGGTTGGAGTTATCCTTTAGGGAGACATTCTGGCAGAATGGCATGAAGTGAAATGAAGGTAAACTGAAGTCAGTGAGTCATTTAGAATATTCTTATGAAAGTCCACAGAAAACACAGGGAGGGATCAAGGTAGAACAATGACAGTGGATGCCAATTACTCTACAAGGAAAAACTAAAGGTTGGGAGACAGGAAAGTTTTCTTTCCCTGGCTGGTGAAACGATTTTAATGACTATATAGCCTGTTCTTTGTAAAATTTCCTATCCATTTTCTCAGGAAGAGACAAGATAGGAGAACTTTAGTGGTCAATCACCTTTCTAAGAATCAATTAATAAAGATTTTAATAAATAGTGATTCCATTTCCTCAGACTGATTCTTTTAAGTGGGGGAAGTAAAAGGCTGAATTAAAGGTAATATAATAGTCTTATATTTATGTAATTTATAAGATAG
Source organism: Rhinopithecus roxellana (assembly GCF_007565055.1). Lineage (NCBI taxonomy): Eukaryota > Metazoa > Chordata > Mammalia > Primates > Cercopithecidae > Rhinopithecus > Rhinopithecus roxellana. The sequence continues at coordinate 24,183,988 of NC_044550.1, forward strand.
CTACATTGCTTATCAGCATATACTTAATGTATGACAGTTCAGAACTGATTTTTTTCCTTTGGGATTTTTAATAATAATTATTTACTCCCTTTTCAAAGCTCTTATCTATATCAGCAGGATGCTATATTCTATGACAAGCAATTCAAGACTCATACTTCTTAGGAGTGGCCTCTTTTTGGAAACTTCAGAAAATGCCAGGCAGAGAGTGATAACAGAGAAAGAGCTTGAGAAATGTTGCACCAAAAATGAACTCAGAAACCAGTCTTTCTTTGTAGTAGTTTCATGACATTCAAATGTACCAAGAGTGTCACCATTGACTTTTCACAGGTTAGAAACATCTTGCAGTTTCTAGCCAGACTTCAACTTTGGTTCCAGCTTTATATGACTAAGAACAAATTGATTCAACTTGCAAAGAAAAATTGTTATTCCTTTATACAATAAGAATAAGAGGATTCGGAGGAAAAAATGTTTACCTCACAGAAGTACAGCAGATTGCACAGAATTGTTCTAACAATTTTAGTCATGCTAATAAAGTCACTGGATTTCCACTCTCATGAGGGAGTTTCTCAAATTACTCCAAAATCTGCTTTGGGTGTTTTTGCTTTCAGAAGCTCAGAAGTTACTAGTGGGGGATAATTAATACCTTCCTGCAGAGACAAGAACAGAATCATCAAGATAATTAAAGGAAAAGCAGGAACATGGAGTGTTCAGTGCAGTGTGCTCAGGAAAATCTGACTGTGAATCTAATGCCAACTCAGCTGCCACTTAAAGCCACATCTTCTTTAAAATATAAACTAAAAAAAGTTACATCTTGCTGTCCTGTTAAACCCCTATCAACTCCAATAGGTATGGTACCAGGTTCAAGAGGCCGAATAAGAGACCCAGAGCCAGAACAAGACGTGGGTTTTGCTGGTGGCTTACATACAGGGGAGAGAGTCCAGTGGCAGCAGGCTGAACAGGAGAGCCACAACCACTTGCAAAGGCATGCAGTTTATATAACATTTTCACTGAGCACCCTTTCCCTATCGTCCTCCACCTGACAACCTTCATTCAAGGCCTTCATGTCCTGTATGACCAGTATTCCACAGGATGAGTCAGGGCTCAGATATTCCTCACAGAAAAGGAATGGATTGCCAGGTTGGTCACTTCCAGATTCCCTAGCTTGGAACACACATTCAGGTGCATCTGTCGTACAGGCTTGTTTTCAAGACATGCTTAAGTTGTTTCTGTCAGATGTGTTTATCATGTATTTGTCAATAGCTTTCTTCAAGAATCACAGCCAGGATGAGGAAGACTTGAAAACAGCACTGTGATCAGAAATGTATTATCCCTTCAGCAAAATTTTTCTGATTTTTGTCATTTTGCAAGTCAACATGCAAGGACATCTTGCAGAAATACACTGTGTGTACTGTTTGTATTTAAGGTTTGTGTTTCTATGCCATTCTTTGCTAATACCCAAGATAGCCCTAGGCACCCCTAAAACTACACCAACATTACAAAGTGTCAAGTTAGCACCCCCCAAAAATTATCTCACAGTTACGTTTTTAGGACATTCCAAATTCATGGGCTCAGAGGCCTTTCTTGGAGCTCTGTCACGGAGGAAGGGACAAGTATATAATAGGCCAGGAGGCTTTCGGTTGTTCTTTCTGTCAAAAATCACTCAGACATGATGTTTATTTGTAGTAGCATTTTTGTCTGGGCTAAAGGAAGATGGATGAACTAAAACCTACTTGGGCTTGTCATTAATGGCCCAAATCAATCATTGCAAAAAGCCACTGCATTACCTCAAGGAGAGGATGGAAGCAATGGCATTTTGGTAAAGAGAGAGATGACTTTACTTCACTGATGGTAATTTTAATCATAAAAAATTTATTAATGTCCTCCCCCTTGGTGGTGGACAGATTCTTGATTTATTTATATTAGTGTGGTAAATTGAATCAACTAACTTTACTAAAAGATTAGAAAAATGTTAACCCTATGAAAAGGTACTAAACAAGCAAGCTATATTCTGTCCTGTGTGGTACTACAAGAGATCAACAAACAGGGGGTTTGCATCATATTTTCCACAACACAACCTTTCAAAGTAAAAAAATAGTAACTTTGTGGATTGTGCTGAATATGGTGAAACTCCATTAGACGGTGAATTTGAGGTAGGATGGGGTTATCAAAGGTTTTGCAGAAGATCACATTTATAGTTCAGAGCTGCCTCAGCTCAGAAGTGTCCTTCAGTTATACTCCTTAGTGTATTCACTAAGATGGTAAACAAAAGAAGCTTCATGAATGTAGAATTAGTAGATATCATTTCTGTACTACTTGGTTTCCAGGTCTTTGGGTTCCATAGCAATTGACATTAGCAAAGATCACAGCCTAGAGGCTGGTTAAAATACAATTGTATTCACACCTTTTTCTCCTGCAATAGAAGAACTATTTTCAATTCGATTGAACACATGTATGGGATGTGGGTCTAAGAGAATGATGAATTTAGCTTAGAACAACCACAACACTCAGAGGATAAACATATCCCTTTTCTGTGGAATATGCCCACTTTCAACAATGAAGGTGACCCTGCAACAGGAAGTACTTGGCTGGACTAGTTGTTTCCTAGGCTCTTGACCCCAGTGTATTACAACCCAGGACACTTAAATAACTTGCAAATAAGACTGTAATACCTCTATCAGTGAATGCTAGACATGAAAAAATGTCTTATCTAAAAAAAAAAAAAAATTTAAAAAAAACAGAAGAAACACAAATTGAAGGCTACCAAGCTTAGTATTGACCCTGGTAAAGTTTGTGAAAGAAGCCATCAGTGGACGGTTTGTGAGCATTGTGAAGGAGGGTCACTGGACGAAAAATGGAATCACTAAGAGGACACCATCTTGTCCTTTTTCCTCTTCATTTATTTTGCTTGTAGTGTCACTAGAGCAGTTTATTTCTTTGGGAAATGCAGTCCCTCTCAGAAAAAAAAAAAAAAAAAAAAAAAGGCTAGTACTAATTTAAAAACTAAAGAAAGCTGAAGGTTATGGTTCTTTGCCAGAAAATAAAAGTTTGGAAATAGCAAGAGTGAAAAAATAAATCTGACGGTAGTTTAGAAACAAGACACAAACAAGTTCACTATGTTATCTATAAAGAAACAAGAAAAAATTTCATTAAAGTAATTCAATAATTCTTCCAGACTAAAAAACAAAAAGCAGTATTTGCTACAGTGGTACTTGCAAATTTTGAAATCTCAACACAGAAGGTATTATTATCTACAGCACGAATTATTAATTTTGATTCACAGAATCAAAATTACTAGAACTTCCTGAATTGATTTTACTATACAACAATCATTCTTCAAATTAGAAAGTCTTCTGTCTTTATTTTGCTGATGAGGCTACTGAGACCCAAGTAGTTTTAATGAAAATTTATAAATAAAAGGGGGAATTTAAAATGCAAGTCTCATACAGGTCTATGTACCATACTGTTTTCTACATACCTGAAAATTCAACTTTAGTTATATTTCCTTTACACCATTTGATGTGATTTGGCTGTGTCCCCACCCAAATCTCAACTTGAATTGTAGCTCCCATAATTTCCACATGTCATGGAAGGGACCTGGTGGGAGGTAATTAAATCATGGGGGTGGGTTTTTCCTATGCTGTTCTCATGACAGTGAATAAGTCTCACAATATCTGATGGTTTCATAAAGGGCAGTTCCCCTGCACACACTCTGTTGCCTGCCATCATGTAAGACATGACTTTGCTCCTCCTTCACCTTCCGTCACGATTGTGAGGCCTCCCCACCAATGTGGGACTGCAAGTCAATTAAACCCCTTTCTTTTGTAAATTACTCAGTCTTGGGTATGTCTTCATTAGCAGCGTGAGAACAGACTAATATACCCTCTCATGCATCAAATGGTGAATATGGATTTGGCTGCCCCTTACCAAGCAATTCAAGATGGGTACATAAGAAAAAAAATTAGTGTATAAGTTGCAAATGTAAAATTCTAGGTAAGGACTACAAATAATAATAATTAGAGGAGAAAAAAATGAAAGGGACTTGTACTTTTATATCAATCACAGAGACAAAAGATCTTTAAAGTTTAAAATTTTATGCAGGAAATATCACAGATTTCATTTTATAATTTTGAAATGAAGAAATAAAGTATCTAATGTGTTCCTAACCCTCCCTATTAATCATCCTCTGTTTTATTACTATACTATTTCTTTGGCTCAGTATTTGTGATTTTCTAAAATTACACTATTTATACATCTATTTATTTGCTTATTGTCTGTCTTCACCTGAATTTTATCTTTTTCTAAAAGTAAGTTATTTTTACATTTATTTTGAAATTATTTTGAAATTATTATCTCTCACTTTGATGGAATTTTGTCTGCTTTGTTGACATCTGATGCCTAAGTAGTAACTGAAATATAATAAAAATTCAATACATATTCTCTAAAAACAATTTAAAATATGAAAACATATACACATAATATGTGATATATGTATTTGCTAGGTGAACAATGTTAATTTAACACATATACATATTTGCTGAAATTCTAACCGAATTTCTTCCTTTTAGCATTGGTACTTTTTCTAAGAATAATGAGCAACTCAGCCCTTCTTTTATTTGCAAGATCTCCACATTTTCTAGAACATCAATAGAAAGCTTTAAACCTTAAAATATCAAAATGATATTTTGGAATGTCTGGATATATCTGAATTTTTCATGATAATCCTAGTAAAAACATGCATTTTATTAATATTTAACCTTTGAAGCAGGTAGGTATTTAAATATTTTAATATATTTGCTGATTATCTTAAGAAGGTACATATGTCAAATTTTAATACATTATATCTTATTTAGAAATAACAGGAATCTTGGCCTTGCAGTATTGCTAGACCTATAAAATAAAGTATGAGCTCATGAGAAAATGGGGGCAAGTGTAGATGTCTGGTGGAAAGAAAACAAATGCAAGCACAAAGACTAAGTTGAAATATAATAGAGTGTCGATACAAGGGAAGAACTTAACTAAAAAGTAAAATAAAACCTTAGGAAACTCTTCAAATGCTGCCACAAAAGCACAGTGCTCGCCTTAGTATTTGTCTAGACTCCATTTATATCATTATCATTTCCAATTGGGTCTACACTAAACATCAAGTCAAAATTATTTTCTGAACACTGGTTCCAGATTATGTCAGATGTTGAGGGTTGTACTTTTACAATAAACTATAAAATACATGGTTGCCATCTGTCTTAGAATTTTCTGTTCCTTCTTTTTTTAAGGCCTAACAGGCAACAATAGAATCAAATAAAGGAAAACAGCTGTGATGGAAAGCTTTGCAAGGCTGATAATTTCACTATTAAACTAGCACTGAAATTGACACATTAGTCATTTTGAATAACCAGATTTGTCTTTTTATTAAAAACTGGTGGCCAGGTGCAGGTGGCTCATGCCTGTAATCCCAGCACTTTGGGAGGCCGAAGCAGGTGGATCACGAGGTCAGGAGTTCCAGACCAGCCTGACCAACATGGCGAAAACCCATCTCTACTAAAAATACAAAACTTAGCCGGGGTGGTGGCGCTGGCCTGTAATCTTAGCTACTGAGGAGGCTAAGGCAGGAGAATCGCTTGAATTCGGGAAGCAGAGGTTACAGTGAGCTGAGATCATGCCATTGCACTCCAGCCTAGGCGACAAGAGAAAGACTTCATCTGGTTTTGGATTTTTTTTTTTTTTTTTTTTTTTTTTTTTTTTTTTTTTTTTTTTTTGAGGCGAAGTCTCGCTCTGTCACCCAGGCTGGAGTGCAGTGGCGCGATCTCAGCTCACTGCAAGCTCCGCCTCCCGGGTTCAGGCCATTCTCCTGCCTGAGCTCCCGAGTAGCTGGGACGACAGGCGCCTGCCATCACCCCCGGCTAATTTTTTTTCGTATTTTTAGTAGAGACGGGGTTTCACCGTGTTAGCCAGGATGGTCTTGATCTCCTGACCTCGTGATCTGCTCACCTTGGCCTCCCAAAGTGCTGAGATTACAGGCGTGAGCCACCGCGCCCAGCCGGTTTTGGAGTTTTATAATTAATTTGTCTAATTAAATTAGCATCACTTTGTCTCAAGTCATTAATACTGAAGGAGAATATTACAAAATCTTACATTTGCACAAACTAAAATGGCATGCCATTGACATTTATATAATGTACTCATATAAAGATTTTACCTAAACTTGCCATTTGAAATGGCAGTGAGTTGGCAGCTCCATGAATTATCCTCTCACAACTTCCCATTTGAAATGTGTTTATATGATAGAAATGATATTGCCAGAATTTTGAAGAAATTTCTATAAATGATAAGGTTAATCTAACTTATCAACTGTAAAGTCTAACAAAAAAAATCTAACTTATAAAAAATAGTTTCCTACCTGAAAAAATACAAGAAGAAAAATGTTATCTATTCATCGTCTCTTCATGGATTCAGAGCTATTAGGACTGTATCTTTGCTCAGACCATTATTACTCCCCACCCTGTCACATAAAACTCACTCTGAGAGACGCATGCGATTTTGCCACACTCTCCACTGCTTTCCTGTTACAGTAATCACAGCCTTTGCCATCTGGCCCACAATCTTCCTCTCCATCTTAAACCCTGCCATCTGTTGGAAGGACTTCAGTGTCCCCTCACTAACCCACCCTTCTCAGTTCCTTAGCCTGCTGGTTCCAAGTCACCTTTACTTCCACATGCAACTCAACTACCCGCAACTAGATTTATACCTTAGTCTTAGTTACAACCACAAAGGCTCCACCTCCAAAAACACTTATGTATCCTGCTTTCTCACCATAACTGCTTCTCCTTCCGGCTTGCTTTTTCAGCTACTCCTACAACGGTGCTTTGGCCTCGTTAGATCACCAGACAGTTGATGGCTCTCCCAATATGTAAGAACTCTTCTTTCTTTACTTTTTTGTTATCCAAGTACAATCATGCACCCCATAATGATGCTTCAGTCAACGATGGACTTCCCAAAATATAATGTAACTGAAAAATTCCTTTCGCCTGGTGATATCATAGCTGTCCTAATGTCACAGCACAACGTATTACTCATGTGTCTGTGGTGATGCTGGTATAAACAAACCTATTGTGCTACCAGTTGTATAAAAGTATAACATACATTTATCAACAGAATATAATTCTTGATAATAAGCAACAATGTTACTGGTTTATATATTTACTATACCTTTATCATTATTTTAGAGTATACTCTTTCTACTTATTAAAAAGCAATTTAACTGTAAAACAGCAGGTCCTTCAGGAGGTATCCAGAAGAAGGCATTGTTACCATAGGAGATGACAGTTCTGTGTGTGTTATTGCACCTGAAGACCTTACAGTGGGACAAGATGTGGAGGTGGAGACGGTGATATTGATGATCCTGACCCTGCATAGGCCTAGGCTAGTGTATGTGTTTTTGTCTTGGTTATCAACGAAAGAGCTTAAAAAGTAAAAAATAAAAGTAAAAGTAAACTCTTTAAATACAAAAAAAGTTTATAGAAAATGATACAAAGAAGGAAAATATTTTTTATTCAGCTGTACCTGTGTTTGCGTTTTAAGTCTTACTACAAAGGAATCAAAACATTAAAAAAAGAAAAGTTTATAAAGTTAAAAAGTTAAGTAAGCTAGGGTTAATTTATTATTGAAGAAAGAAGAACGTTTTTTACAGATTTAGTATAGCCGAAGGGCACAGTGTTGGTAAAGTCTACAGTAGTATACAGTAACGCCCCAGTGTTGATAAAGTCTACAGTAGTATACAGTAATGTCCCAGTGTTGATAAAGTCTACGGTAGTGTACAGTAATGCCCTAGGCCTTCACATTCCCTCACCACTCACTCACTGACTCACCTGCAATAACTTGCATTCCTGCAAGCTCCATTCATGGTAAGTAACCTCTCCAGGTATACCATTTTTAATCTTTTATACCATAATTTTACTAAACCATTTTTATGTTTAGCTTCTCAAATACCACTGTGTTATAATTAATTGCCTATATTTAGTACAGTAACACGCTATCTAGGTTTGTAGCCTAGGAGGAATAGGCTATACTGTGTAGCCCAAGTGTATAGTACACTATACCGTCCAGGTGTGTATAAGTACACTATGACATTCTCACAATGACAAAATTGCCTAACAACACATTTCATACATAGCAATAATAGCCAGCTGGAAGATATAAAGGGGAAAAATACTTCATTTACAACACTGATAAAAGAGATTTTAAAAAAATACTTAGTATGTAATTTAGCATTAGATCCAGCTTCATACAACAACAACAATAACAACAAATAAACAGTGACTTAGTCACACAGTGGTTATTGTTTAATGCGAAATGTCCCATGGTCCAATCCAAGACTGGAATAGCTGTTTTACATATCCCAGGGGTCCCAGGCTCCCTCCAGCTTTCTGCTCTGGCCCCGGTGTCCCATTCTTACTACAAGAAAGAAGTCCCATTCTTTCTTACTACAAGAAAGAAGAAAGAGAAGAGCATGCCCCTTGCTTGGAAAACAGTCCTCAAAATTGTATATACCACTTCCACTCATATCCCACTGTCTAAAATTCAGTCATATGGCCAGGCTTAACTGCAAGAGAGGCTGTGAAATGTAGCCCTTGTTCTGAGTGGCATTACGCCAGCTAAAATTCACAGCTTCCACTATCGAGAAAGAAAAGGGGAAATGATACTGGGAGACAACTAGTGGTCTCTGTCACACGTAAGAATAAGTTTAAGAAAAAAAAAGTAATATCTACTAAGAAATACTTTCAAATTGCCTGGGAGATACAAAATAAGATCTAAACAATTACAAAGCACACCACATTCTTGGGTGAGCAAAGAGAGATTTTACCTTGATAATCCACAAAAAAAGGTCTAATAGCCATGAATTTGGATGCCTCGAGTAGTATAGCACAAATTTTTATAAAGCAAAACTGTTAAGTGTATGTATAAATGGCAGAAACACAATTACAGTAGTAGATCTCAACCTTTGGCAAATCAAACAAAAATAAGACTATAATTATTTTTAACAGTAGAATAAATAACATCCAGATGGCAGCTAAGGTCATCTTTCTGTCAAAAATAAAATTGGCAAATGCCCCCATTACTTGTCTGGCAAAGGTTCAATGACCTCCCCAAAACTTCTGGGAATCTCCATGTCTTTCATTCTTGAGACTCCCTCTGGCCTCGTCCCTGCCCTCCGAATCTCATTAGCTCTTACCTCCTGTCTCGTTCCCCTTTATACATTCTGCGTAGACCCAGATGCGGGACACAGACCCTTTTCTTCATCTATCTAACAACAGCTCACAAAGGCCTTTTTTGTGTATCATCAAGTTAACTGAAAGTTTGGGGCAGAGGAATGGGATTACAGCCCTGACAAGCAAACTGCTGATAAACACACCCAGGCAGACTGTTCTTAGAAGTCTTTAGGCTTTGGCTACCACAACTGCCACAAATTTCTCACTCAAATTTCTGGTAAATCTAGCTTCTTGCCTTGTTACCTGGTTTCTGCTTGCCTTATGAATTCTGTCCTAACATTTCCCTGTTTATCTGTTTTCAGGTCTACCCATTCTGCATCATGTCGGAAAATAAATTTTGCTTATTTTTTTAAACATTAGAGATAACTCCAACAAACAGCATGAGTGAAACATGTCGGGGGGCTATATCACCATAATTCCCCTCAGACTCCATAGAGTCATACAAAATAAACATATACTCAACAGTGCACTGCAGCTAGCTCAGTTGTTCTTAAGAGTGGATTATAAGATCTCTTCCCTACTCTCCATGCAGTGACTTCACATCAGTAGTTTGAAATCCTCAAAGTGAAAGTATTTACAACATAGAAGCTGGCAAACACTCCAAATTTCAGTGATTTTTTGTTTTGGCTTGGTTTGGAATTGAGGGTTTCTTTGTGGTTTTTAGTGAGATGTTTGTTTGAGGAGCCTGCTTACCAGCACAACACTGCCTAAATCTTAAGAAAACTTGTTTAATGTGCAAATGAAATTCAAGTCTGTTGACTCATGTTCCTCCCACATGAGCCAGCTAAACCCTCCAAGGCAGTGATAAGAAGAGGGAGAGGACTCTAAGCAAAAGATGACTCCATCGCTTGGATCCACACAGACCACAGGAACATGATACTCTGCCTGTTCTAGTCCATGCAACAACATTGATTAAAACACTTGAGGCAACACGGATATGAAACTGTATAATTTAGTAACTTAAAATCATCAATTACACTGAACTGACCAGAGTTCAGTCCTGAGGACAAAGAAACACTATTATACCACATTCTTTTTTTTTTTTTTTTTTTTTTTTTTTGGAGATGGAGTTTCACTCTTGTTGCCCAACAACAAGAGCTGGAGTGCAACGGCGCGATCTCAGCTCACTGCAACCACTGCCTCCCAAGTTCAAGCCATTCTCCTGCCTCAGCCTCCCAAGTAGCTGGGATTATAGACACCTGCCACCATACCCAGCTAATTTTTGTATTTTTAGTAGAGACGGGGTTTCACCATGTTGGCCAAGCTAGTCTTGAACTCCTGACCTCAGATGATCTGCCCACCTTGGCCTCCCAAAGTGCTTGGATTATAGGTGTGAGCCACCATGCCCCGCCTATTATACCACATTCTAAAGTGAGGCACTAGGGATCAATATCTCTCACATGATCTAGTGAAAAGTAACCCCCAGCCTGTCCCCATCCATGTCCATCCCAACCAGCTATATAAGGAGAAGACTGGAGGGAGAGAGGGAAGGGTTGCTATAGTCACTGGGCTTGTGTGGACTATAGTTTTCATGGAAAAAGGTACTACCCAGTCCTTAAGCCAAGGTGGCAGGAAGGGATTTGACGATTACTGAATGGGATTTGACGATTACTGAATAGAATTTCTTACTGCCTTCAAGATGAGCGACTACCTTGCATTTGGAGAAAGACTATACTATCTATCTACTAGGACTTGCTGACCATTCCCTGTGAATTAAAGAGAGAATACATCAGACTAAGAAAGAGGAAGACAGTGCAGCAGCTAAGTTAACATTTGCGATGGTAAGAGTGTGTGAGTTTCTTATAGGTCCAAGGACACCAGAAAAGGAGCTAGTCTTGAGTCCTTTTTGCCAATTCCTCATCCAAGAGGCTATCCTGCAGGCAAAGGGTCTCCAGCAGGGGGAGGCTGTAGGATCCACCACTGTGGATAGAAGCTAAGTGGAAGGAATTACAAGCACTTGTGCCAAAGAAGATGCTCCTTGCAACAAAACTGAGCCATAGGAAATTCTCACAGGACAAGGCAAAAAACTCACATACACCTTCCATAAGAACAACTCTTTCAATGCCTGCACACGAAGACACCATCAGGAGCAGCCTGTCAAGATTATTAGCAGAAGAGCAACATAAACCCGCATGAGCCAACAAAGGAAAAAGCACAACTACCCCTGGGTAAAGCGGATTGGCATTCTGGCACTTTCTTTCTTCCTGTTGTCCCCAAAAGCAGAAGTTAGAGTCTGGATGAGGGGTAAAGGTGAGGGAGCACAAGAACAGCCCAAGTTAATCTCCCCACTCAAAAACCCTTGAAACATGGCATTAAGTCGTGACTTGATATGGGAAAGCTTTAGATCAAGAATGAGAGGGGAACTTTAAACTTGATTGCGTTGAGTTTTAAAGTCTAAGAGTGTTCAAAGATCCTAAATCCATCTCCAAGGTGCTTAAAAGAAAGAAATAGAGGATTTGATAAATATTGAAAGTAGTGATTAGAGAAACACAAAAAATTTCATGTTTATATTCCACACAGTTGAGATCCACTTATTTAAAGACACAGCTTATTTGGATTTACCCAAAACAGAAACTCAAACAAAACTTGCTTCTTTTCTTCTCTCCTCCCAGTTCCCTGTCAGTGCTCCCTCAGGGAAGTCTAATGTGACATGGCTCCCTATGGGTTGATGCTGGCTTATGCTGCTCTTCTAGCTAATCCTGACAGTCTGTTGATGGTGACATCTCCTGTGAAAGGCACTGCAAGAGGTAATCTCTGTGCCAAGGGTACCTGTGAGTGCTTCACCCTAGCCTGGGGCTCAGCTCTCTGGCATGGCAGATCAAGCCAATACTTCCAGATCCTTTCATTGGCATGTCTTTGTATAATGGTCATTGCGGTGTCTTAGTTCATGTGTGCTGCTGTAACAAAATACCTGAGACTGGGTAATTTATAAAAAGATAGAAATGTGCTTCTCAGAGTTTTGGAGGATGTAAGTTCAAGATCAAAGCACTGACATTTGGAATCTGGGGAAGTCCTCCTTGTTGGTCCTCACATGGCCAAAAGCAAAAGGGTAAAAAGTGCCAAACTCACCCCCTTTTATAAGAGCACCTAATCACATTCACTAGGGCAGAGACCTTATGACTTAATCACCAACCCACAGGTTCCACCTCTTAATACTACCATGGGAATTAAGTTTTAACATGAATTTGGGGAAGGACGCCATCATTCAAACCGTAGCATATGATAAGTGGTTTGGTGCCTTAGGCTAGCTTTCATCTGTCACTTATGCAATCATTCCTTGATGATAAATCCAATGTTAGTTGATTTACTTCCAAGTCTGTGCAAAAGATATTATATACTGCTACAGTAATGCAAAGAACCAAACATTTGTTTTCTACAGTAAACACAAGTTGGTACTAACTGGTTTATCTTTTTTGTTCATTTTCCATGTACTTACAGTCCTGTAGGGTTTTTTTTTGTTGTTGTTGTTATTATTTTAACTCAAAAATTGTTTCCCTAAAATTGCAGGCTACTTATTTTTAAAATATTATTTAAACTTAAATACATATTATTGCAAACTTTACTTTTCATCATTTTACTTCTCAACAAAGACAAGGTCTCTAATCTCTCCCTTCACTCAAATTGCCACTCTCAAACCTCACTATGTATTTGCACAGCACTAGCTCTCTACAAGTCCAAAGTTTGGATAAGATGTTTTGATAAGAAATGCCCCAACACTTTGAGTTGAACATAGAATAACTGATAGAAACTTTGAAAGTTCAGCCTTTCTTCTCTCCTCCTACACCAATCTCTTTTCCCAATAAAATGAATAACATCATTCTTGCCCTCTCTCAGAAAACTAAAGGAGTTACAATTGTTTTATTTTGTTTTAAATAACCACCTCCCCTCCAATATAAGTAGGCATATTGGAGGATCCAAATGAAGAAGTAATAGGCCAAATTCACTCAGTAAACACAGCTAAGGTTGAGGAGGTATATCCATATAATCTTTTTTTTTTTTTTTTTTTTTTTTTTTTGAGAAGGAGTCTCATTCTGTTGCCCAGGCTGGAGTGCAGTGGTGCGATCTCTGCCCACTGCAACCTCCGCTCCCTGGGTTCAAGTAATTCTCCTGCCTCAGCCTCCTAAGTAGCCGGGATTACAGACACCCACCACCACACCCGGCTACTTTTTGTATTTTTAGTAGAGACGGGGTTTCACCATGTTGGTCAGGCTGGTCTCAAACTCCTGACCTCGTGATCCGCCCACCTCAGCCTCCCAAAGTGCTGGAATTACAAGCATGAGCCACCATGACCAGCTCGTATAATCATTTTTTAAAAAATTTTTGAATTTGTGTCTTTAGGCCAAATATGTGCTCTTCCTCTTACTTCATTGACACCTCTCTTTATTGAATTATATCTGGCTGTTGAGCATTTTCATGTCAATGTCCTGACTTCTGAAAGTGTTTGGGTTGACCTGAAACAAATATTGAATGTATAGATGCATATATATGTGTGTCTTGCATCAACAAGGAATATGTCTTCTTTTCAAACACCCATAAAATGTTTGTAAATATTGTTTCAAGAATGGACAAACAAATCAACAGAACAACAGAGACCAAAAACTTAATGAAACCATTATATATATATCTATATATATGAATGAATCATTACAAACTAATGCATGCAGATGAATTATCCAAATGTTCTGAGGAAATTATACTTTTGAGGAACAGATTAAGTTGGATTGCAATTTTAAAATGCCATTCACGAAAATAAATTTAATTTAAAAATAAAAGCAGAAAACAAATGTAAATTGACAACTCTTTAACTGATCTCAGAATAAATAAGAGCTTTCTAAACTGGGAGAAAAAAATGATATTCCTCATTAGGAAACTCTAAACTACCTATGTACAATTTGAAAATCTCTGAAGAGCAAAAGCCTCAGCATAAGATTGTAAGACAATTCAAACTGAGAATATCATTTATATCCACACTGACAGATATTTAATCATATTTTCTATATTAAAAACTCACTCAAACTCATAATGGAGACACTAAAACTTAGACTGAAAATAAATATGAATAGAAAATTCACAGAAGATGGCATATAAATTATTAATAAGATAGGAAATAAAATATTCCAGTTATTAATAAATAGAAATGCCAATTAAAACAAAAAGACAATACTATGTTTTCTAAGTTGTCCCTTTTTAAAGATAATATTTAGTGCTGCTGTGAGTGTATTGAGAAGAATCGCTCACACACACCTGCTGGGAAAGATAAACTGGTATAAACTCTTTGGAAAATAATTAGACAACATGAACAAAAATTAACAAATATATTGCTATTTAACCCAAAGGAAATAGGCAGAAATAAGAATGAAAATGTATATTGAAAGAATTTCATACTAGGTTATACAGAAAAACAAATCTTGGATACAACCTAACTTTGAATAATAGAAAAATAATTAAACAAATAATTTTTGAAGAATTTGCATGTGATTAAATTAACATGCAAGTGTTTCAATGTAACATTAGGTGGAAAAGTATATGTAATCCTATGTTTCAACTCAGACAAATTCTAAATCACACTAAAAAACACAAAGAAAATGAACAATAGGCCGGGCGCGGTGGCTCAGGCCTGTAATCCCAGCACTTTAGGAGGCTGAGGCGGGTGGATCAGGAGGTCAGAAGATCGAGACCATCCTGGCTAACACGGTGAAACCCCGTCTCTACTAAAAATACAAAACAAAAAATAAGCCGGGCGTGGTGGCGGGCGCCTGTAGTCCAGCTACTCGGGAGGCTGAAGCAGGAGAATGGCGTGAACCCGGGAGGCGAAGCTTGCAGTGAGCCAAGATCGTGCCATTGCACCCCAGCCTGGGTGACAGAGCGAGACTCTGTCTCAAAAAGAAAGAAAGAAAGAAAGAAAATGAAACAATATAATTAACTACCTTAATTATATTTAGGTAGTACTGTTACAAAAGTTGAACTTTCTCCTAAAAATGGCTCAATATTTTCTAAATTTTGTAATGCACATGTATTATAAAAAGGTTTAAAAGTGCTCTTTGAATGCTGACTATATTTTTTAATAGTTTGGAAATATCTCATGAAAACACTTAAAATATATCACAATGAGCCTGGCACAGCTGTCACAGCACAGAGTTCAAATCTGAAGTATCTATTGCAAGACTAGAGACAGGCAGAAGGGCAATGAATTTTCCTGCACCTGGGAAGCATACAGTCTAGCAAAGACACAGACAAGAAAGTCAACTACTAGAATACAACCTGCTAAATGCTATAACTGAGACATTCATGTGGAAGTACAGTCAAACAACAGTTAATTCAACAGCAAAGACATGGAATCAACCTAAATGCCCATCAGTGATAGACTGATGTGGTACATACACACCATGGAATACTATGCAGCCATAAGAAAGCGTGAGATCATGTCCTTTGCAGGGACATGGATGGAGCCGGAGGCTATTATTCTCAGCAAACTAATACAGAAATAAAATCCCCAAATACCACATGTTCTTCTTATAAGTGGGACCTAAATGATGAGAACACATGGACACATAGAAGAGGGGACAACACTCACTGGGGCCTGTCAGAGAGTGGAGGGTGGGAGGAAGGAGAGGATCAGGAAAAATAACTAATGGGTACTAGGCTGAATACCTAGGTGATGAAATAATCTGAACAACAAACCCCCATGACACAAGTTTACCTATGTAACAAACTTGCACATGTACCCCTGAACTTAATAAAAGTTTTTTTTTTTTTAAGTGAATTCACCCCAGAGGAAAGAGGGTGCATGATTGGAAAAAATTTCCAAGGAGAAAGTCACCTTTGATCTGATTCATTCTTCTCTTCTCCCTCACTCTTTCTTTTCTTCTCAAAGTAGGTTAGAGACGGAGGAGTCACAGTAAAGGGATAGAGCCTTTAAAATAGGGAAACAAAGTCATGTTATGAGGGGTTGTTAAAATCAGCTGGAGAAGGGATTATTTATTTTTATTATCTCAACTCTGAGAACTCTGAAAATCTAAGGCCCCTTCCTGATACCTAGAGGGGGGAAATACCACCCTGATCCACCCTGATAGAACTAGAAATGGAAAGTGTTGAGGATTCTGCTGTGTCTCAGGCATGGAATTTGGATCCTGGTGGGGGATGTGGCAGAGAGAGATTCTTCAAGAAAAGAGAAGCTGCACAGCTGCAAGGAGTGAAATGCGAGACTGACATCCTCCAGAAGTCACTCTTTTCCAGAAGCAGGAGCCAGCCAATGACTGAACAGTGATACACAGGGCCAGCTATTTCCACCCAATGTATGCTCCTCCAGAGAGCAGTCATGGCTCCTGACCTCCCCATTGGGCTCCATCAGATGGCATCGCAATCTGATGATTTCCCCACCCATTTCTGCATTCTTCCCTCTTGCACTCCTACTCAGTCTCTATATTTGCTTCTCAGAGAACCCAATGATCACAGGCAAGGTAAGTCCAAAAAGTCCAGAGAAGTGCAGGCAAAGAAGAGAAGAGAAAAGAAAAGAAACAGAACCAGAGATAAAAAGAGAAATGTTGGCCTCTCATGGGATGAACTTGGCCAATAGTAATACAATTTTCTTTCTGAAAATGTTATGTTAGCTGTTGCAGGCTTTAATAAGAAGCACACAAGAGACATGCAGTGAGGTGCAGCATGTATAGCAATCAGGAGGAATGAGACCATTAGAGAACTGGCACCAACTGGTTGGTTTGGATGAATTTAAAAAAAAAAGTGTATATTGGGACACAAAAAAATTCAGACTGGAGACTTAGGAGCTAGACCATAGGGAATGCTGTATCCTTTGTCAAGTAAATGAGTACGTTTCCTTACAACTTTTTTAAATACCTTCTTTTGACCTCCATTATTACTATAATCCTATGCAAGGACAATGAGATTACATAAAAATCCTGAGTGAAATTTATTAATACAATACTTTCAGTGAATATTGGAAACAAAATCAAATATCAGAGAGGAAGCATGCATTTTCCTGCTAGAACATCCACTTATCCTTGTGTCTGGCAGACTATTACCTCCAGTGATCACAAAACAGGTGGCAATTTGAGCACATATAAGATTTAGTTAAGATAAGTATTTAAGGGTTTTTATCGCCAGTGTGCTCTCAGATGATAACAATTTCTCTGTGATGTGGTGTCTCCCAGATCAAAGTTTCCAGATGTCTTTACAAAACTGTAGGGAACCATTTATCCAGAGAGCTCTTCTTTCCTGTGACATAAGTTCGCCTTTCAGACATGTCACAATCACTTAACCATGACTCACAACCACTTTGTGTGGACACCTACATGAAATTGATTGTTGTTTACAAGGCTTTGGAACTAGGCTAGTTCCTCACGGCCTTTACTTCGCTGTTATCTATCACACAATGACAAGACGGTAAGTACATAAATTCATTTTGTTTCAAGTGTTACAAAGAACAAAAAAGGCCAATAGCCCATAAGGTAGTCTCCTAAATGGATATTTTCCGGTGATATCCCATGGCCCTCACTGGTTGACACTGCCCTATAAAACATTCCTACAACAGATGTCTGTGTCTATAGCAATGACCCAGATGGGCTTAGGCTGAGAATTGCTTGAAAGCAAGGGTTTTGTCTTATTCTTCTTTGTGTCTGTAGTGCCTACAGTGACCAGTAAATGGAAATTGTTTTTTCTCATTTCAGCTTTCAAATCAGGAATATGTTCTCTAAAAGCTGTGACATGGGTCCAGTGATTGAGCTAGAAATGGAACTAAAATGGGGGGGGGGAAATCAAGCGCTTAGTAAATTTTTTTATTAAACTTTTTTTATTAAAGTCCTTTATGAAGTAAACGGCCCATGAGAATCCATCCTCAGTGACTTTCTCTCATCCAGTTGTACATGGCTGACTTCTGCAAAGCCTGATGTGCCATTGCCTAGCAAGAACTCCACGAAGTATGGGGAGCTATCAGCTGTAAATATACTGCACTTCCCTGGAATTAATTTCTATGACACTAATGAAAGTTTTGCAATTGTGCATATTGGCTACCAAACAGACTTAAAATGTCAACTTTTAATTTATGTTCTATCAAAGCAATTTTATAGCATGCTTTTTTGCCTCCATCAGGATTATCGTAAGTTCAACCAGTATGAATGATGAAAAATAAATTTTAAAAAGAAAACTGATATGAATAAGCTTAAACAAAAGTGCCAATAACAAAACAATGAAGAATGTAAATGCCAGTTGATTTGCCTTTCCTTTGTGTCCCTGCCCTCTCCTTTTCTTTTCCCCAAAGATTTCTATAAACTAGACTGAACTGACTAATGCTCTAAGGCCCTGACACTTGCTCCTCAGGAGTGTGATCATAAATTACAGTTGTACAAATTTGTAAAAGGCTTCATCTGTAAGCTTAGCTAAAACATACATGTAAAAAAGTTTTAAATAACAATAATTTCCTAGAAGGAGATATAAACAAAGGAAGAACTTAACCATCTAAGGAAATCACAAAATGAATATATTGTTCAATATTTTTCTTCATGTTTCTTAACAACATCACAGTTGACCAGAAACATGTATGTTGTCATTCACCAAAATCCAGAATGGAAATCTAGTTTAATTTGAAGCAGACAGCTTAAAAGGCAAAGCTTTATATGACAAATTTTCATGTTAAAATTAATAAGAATTGGATAAAAATTGTGAAATAAACTAGCTTGCCTTTGACATCTTTCCCAATTCAAGGAAGAACCTTTTCCTCCCATTTGTATTTCCTCTTGCCCCTCTTACCTCCAGATTTATTTTTTGTTCCCTTTAAAATGAATTATTATGTTTTTATTACTAAAATAATATCTATTTTTCGGCAGCATTTAACCTCAGAAAGTGCTGTGTATCTCTATATGATATCACCTACCAAATATATTGGCATATTTATATAACTCTTTCTCCAAAATATAAATTCTTCCAGACAGAAAGTTTGAGCCCTCAGCGCCTTAGTAAATGTCATAAATTAGGGACTCAATATTTATTTCTTATTAAAATAAACAAAACATACCCACAAGTTCACCACTCAGAGTTATTTTCTTTTATATTTTTCTATATTTATTCCAATGTTTTTATTCTACTGTTTCTGGATCATTTTTTAGGTTGGACAATAATACAAAAAATTTTTTTTCCTTAAGAAAACTCTAACATTCAAAAAGCCCTTCAGGATTAAACAAATAAATCTTAAGAGGTAGAAATGTAAAAAAAAAGTTCCAGAAAGCTAGAGAATGTACCATCACTGCCCACATTATGATATCTGCTACTCCACTTCCTTGTAATGTTAACCCTCTGCTGTTAAGGAACCAACATTTTTACTGTAACAGATAAAAGATATGCCACTAAAACAAATTCAGGAAGAACCATGCAATATTAAACATAAATTGGAAATTTCAGTGTGAGTTCACAATTTTGTTATATGTGTTTTCTAGCTCTAATTTCTAATGAATATAGAAATAATGGCATCTCTGTAGCAATGAGCACATTTTGTGCCCAGATCTTGTATTCTAAACACCATTTTTCACTGAAAGGAACCACAGGAACTTAAAACAATATTTATTTCATGTTTGATTCTGGGAAAATACAAAGTGAATTTGAGAAATCTTGTTGCACTAGAAAAAAGTAGAAGTGCTCAAAGACTATTGAGGTTGTATTAATGATTTACTGCTACATAAGAAATTACTCCCAAACTTAGGAGCTTAAAACAATAAACATACATTATCTCACAGTTCTGTGGATCAGAAATACGAGAGTGGCTTAACTGGGTGGGTCCTCTGACTCAGTCTCTAACAAGACTACAATGAAGTTGTCAGGCAGGCTGCAGCTCTCTGCAGGCTCAACTGAAAGAGGATCTGCTTATAAGCTCACTCATGGCTGTGGACAATATTTGCTTCCTCATGGTTGTTGGACTGAAAATTTAAGCTACTTACCAGTAGCTTAAAGGCCTCTTTTGTCTTCCAGCCACATGGACTTCCTCACAGGGAAGCTTACAATATGGCATCTCACTTTCAGTATGGAGAGCAAGCAAAAGAGTAAGAGAAGGTAAGCAAGACAGAAGCCACAGACTTTTTATGACCTAACCTCAGACATTACATACTATTCACTTTTGCCCTGTCTTTTTTTGATAGAAGTGAGTCACTAGGTCCAGCCCACTCTCAAGGGAAAGAATTATATAAGATCATGAATACCAAGAAGCAGAGATTATCCAAAACCATTCTAGAGGCTGCCTATCACATGGATCATGTCAAAGGTCAAAGGAACACCTTGAATGGGCTCCAACTGAGTTGACCATTTAGGGAAATTTGACCACCCATAAGAGTAAATATAATAATTTATTATGATATAATGGATTTTAAAAATCCATGAGTCCATAGTGATTTTTTAAAAGTGGGAAGCAGAGAATTACAGTCTTATTTATAAAAGAATTCCAGCTAATAAATGTAGAAGAAATGATAGAATTAGAGAATCATCATTTTATAACCCCCAAAAGTAATAAAGGATTCAATCATTACTACAAGGAGTTAAAACCATTGGGTCAAATGTAGTTGTGTACTGCGATAGTCATATAGTGCCAAAATATCATCTAACGTTGAATATTAATTAACAATAGCAAAAATGTTTGCCTTTTTCAGTAGCAATTCTGACAATTAGCACTCAGCCAATAACTAATAGTTGGATAACTTTGTATTATATGCTCCCTGATATAATGCAATACAAAGTATACATCACCCATAAAATCTTTTTGTCATAAATGTTTAAATTTAATCTCATCAGGTTTCTCAACATTCAATTTGCAGGAAATTTAGGAGATGGAAGAATAAGTTAAATAATGTCATGAGGAAGTAATCAGAAAAATCTAGAATATATGAAATTCTAAGAGAAAATTGTCATAGACTCTTCAAAATGCTCTGTCATGGAAAAAAATTTTTTTTAAATGAACGACTGTTCTAAATAAGACTAAAGAGCAATAAAAAACAAATGTAATATGTGAGTCCTGGTTGGATTGTGCACAAGGAAAAAAATTGTTTAAGTTTCTGGAGGATGCAATTAAAAGGATCACAGACACACAGTACTAAGATATAAAATAAGGTTTATCGAGTGAAAGACTTGAAGCAGAGTGCATGCATTTCCAGTAACTCTTATAATCTCACAGTTTAGACTAAGCGTACAGGACCTCTGAGTGCCTGTTCCAGTAGAAAGAGTTTCTTATTGATAAAGCTCTATATATTTATAGGATGTAGTCCAGGCAGGGATAATCTATGCAACCACTCAACACCAGAAGCTCGCAGGTTGAGAAATGGTCTCACTAAAAATATGAAATCTCCAGAGTCCAGTGGCTGGTATTAGCCTCTTATTCCATGGAGCTAACTTAGACTTGCTGAGAAGTGCTCTGCAAAGCTATTGAAAAGAACCCCCAAGACCATCATGGAATTCTTATCAGGGAAAAACTGGAGAAATTTTAAAATGAACTGGATAGTAAATAAATTGCTGAATGACTGTACATTTCCTTAAGTCTAATAATGATTTTGTGGTTATGTATGAAAAAGCCCTTTGTTCTTAGAAGGTACATGATAAAGGATCCAGAAGTCAAGTGTCATGATGTCTGCAACTTATTTTCAAATAGTCGTTTTGTTTTTGTTTTTTTTTTTAGTAAATGTATGCCAAGAGAAAAAAAGGAAATTTTGAGTTTTCTTTTAAATAAAATGTTAGGAAGAAATGAGGACTGTCTTGACTCGAGTAAGGTAGAAGTAAATTTACAAACATTATGAAAATATGTTTTCTAATTCTTCTCTTATAAAAAAAACTATAATGTAGACTGTTGGCTGCAAATAACTGACCTTTGGAAGCCAGATTAAATTATTCAAGACTATTTTGTTCCTAGAACAGTGAAACGAGGACATGGAAAATAATATGCTCATGGGAAAAATTTATCCAGGTCCTTTTGAACCTCTTCTTGTGTCTAATTTAAAATTTATCTTTATACATGGTTGGCATATTGGCTATTTCATTGAGCAGACTGTGCAAACAAAATTTGTTGCAAACAAAATTTGTTGTCATTTACAATTATTTCTCAACTATAATAATGTGTATTCCTTAATAAAATATCTCTTACTTTCTACTTACTGCTAAGCTATCATTTGTTAAAACACAGCTTTTTGTTAAGTAGGAGTAAGATGCTGACCCAAGAAACACATTAAGGGAATAAAAGAAGAATATTTCATTTGCTATGGTATTCTGGCTTCTATAAATAGTTCTCCCATACCTGAAATGAAAACAGATTTTATTGTCCTATCTGCCTTCTCCACCATGACCTTCTTCTCCCTATTGTCTGGTAAATACCTGCTTCAATGGAATATTTGAGCTCTTTAAGAAATAGAAATTAAATTTTTCTCTAATTCTTTCTCTGATATTCATGTATGATTTCCATCACCTCTAAATCATAATAGTATCCAACACTGACACTGGAAGAAGAAGCTGATTATATATTCATGTGTATTAATTATACACATGAAGCTCAGTAAGGCAGTACCACACACCCGGAAAAGACACCTGTACTTATTTCTTCACAGTGAGAATTTTAATAAATTCTGAGCTCGGAGAAAAGGAAGATAGTTAAACAGTTAATCAGCACAGCCTTTGAAGAATAGCAGGGCAAGCTTCCCTATGTAAGTTGACACAAGTAAACAATATGGATTTGTTTTACACTTTAACATATCACTCTGAATTAGTAAGAAATCACATAAATTAACTATAAAACTTTAAATTAAAAGGTACAAATTAAAAATAATTTTTCTTAAAATAATAGATGTTGGTAGAACTGAGACCTATTTTAACTTATATCTCCAACACTGCACAAGCTTGTGTATGTTATTTAACATCTGCACTTGAGTTTCCTAATCTGTAAAATGTGTGTGATTTTCATTGTGTTATTGGGAAGAATAAATAAATGCATGCATATAAAGTGCTTGGGGTGCAACAAACTTTCAACAAATGCCAGTTTTCTCCCAAACTACTTCCCCAAAATGATTCACCACCCCCGTTTCTTTCTTCACAAAAATAATGTGATTTTTTTCCCTAGAACTCAGGGGATTTGCAGGAAAAAAAAAAATCTCTTGATAATTATGATAAACAGTTTGCCAATCACTTCTTTAATTAAAATTGACTTGCAAAATTAAATCTTGTTGCAAACATTATGGATATGACTTTTTTATTACCAAGATTCTATTTCTTTAAATATAATGTACACAGTTTACACAAATCTAGTACAGTACAGCATTAATCTGATTAAAATTCTAGCATTTTTTATTATTATTCCCCAAAGAGATACTTGATCATAACATGACTAAATGGAAACAGGAACAAGATTATGAAACTCAGTAAAGTACATTGTGGGAAAACGAAGAGACCACTACCAGTCTCATCAAACGAGGGTTCCTTCTCAAGGCAAATCACGCAAAAGGGTCTCAGAGGCCCTCACCTTCTGTTTGCATCACACTAATCAAAATATCAAGTCACTGAGTTTACAACCTCCTTAAATCCCACATCTAATATTTCTATATATAGATTTGACCCCATTCTTCAAAAGAAGACTCTTAAAATAAGTCCCAGTTCCTGAGGTGGTATGCCGTTCTTTATCTTATCTCATCACTCTCTCTCAGTTTTTTGATCACAGTGTTGAAATAGTACACAGAATAACCAGTGTTATAAACTGATGTGAGTAGCAGCGACTGGGATATTTCTCTCCACTACTCATCTTTCTGCTTCCCACGGTATTGATATTCCATTGACTCTATGACTTAAGATTGTTTTTAGATGATGGAGCTAAAAATAAATTCAATTTGGAGACAGCCAAGAGGTGCAAAACAAAGACAATGAAATTTAAAATATGCCTTTTAATGAATGCTGTTTGTCTAATCTTGCCAGAGAATACGGGCGTTCTAATGTCTACAACATGTACTTATGACTTAAACAAAACAAATATGTTTGGAGTGTTAACTGCCTCACAGCTACTACCCTCAGAGATACACGCAAAAAAGAAAGAAATTAGAACACTGTTTTGAAAGTATGCGTTTCTCCCTAAAGACAGATGCAGTCTTATTGCATGAGTTTCCACATCCTCTGAAGAAAGAAGCAAGAAAAGTTGAATAAAAGTATTGCTTAAATTTTAAACCCATGAATTTGTCAATTTAAATTGCTGCTTTATTTCCAAGGGCATTTGGCAATTTACATTTTGTATTGGCCGCAAGCTGAATATGGTCTCACCTTTCTCATAAAAGGAAGCTGTTAAGGCTGAGAGAATATGGTTATGTGGCTCCCCTTAGTGGCCACCGAGAATATCAACATAGTTCAGAAGTAAAAGTTGGGAAAAGTGATGCTTTGAATTATCTCCAGCAAAAGCTCATTTTCTGTCTTCTTCACCACCTGGCAACAGCTGGTATATATGTAAAAATGAGACAAAAAACAGATAGAGGTCGGATCCAGGAGGACTTTCCTTGTATAGAAAATCAATTTCAAGTAACGAATGTCCCAAGGTAAGTTTCCGAGAACTTCCGAAGCTTAAAAAACATGGCTCGACTTAAGGGAGAAGATAGAAGCAAAGCTTCACTCCATATACCATTTCATAAATAGCTTCAGGTTTAGAAAAGTAGAATAAATACTACAACACCAGGGGATAGGCTAATAACAGAATATTCCCAACCTGACAAGTAATTTGATGGAAACAGACACAATGAAAAATGTTTATGTGCAGAATATATTCCAGCTGAGAGTCTTCAATACCAGCAACTCCCAAAGGTTCTAGGCAGGCACTGAGAGATTCACAGTATCAGAATTTCTGGGCCTTGGCCCAGATTTCAACCATGTCCCACATACAACATTGCCTTGGTTCCCTTAAGAGTTCAACCTTCATAGCAGCTACTAAATTCAAAGCATAACTTCTGAGAAAGGAAAATGCTTTGGAACAAAGATGGGAAGATAGATCTGCCTTCCAAATTTATAAACCTCTATATTTATCGGAACTAGCCAGGCCATAAGCACTATGCACAATAACTCACAGACACTGGTAACTGCACAAGTAAGAGGTGGGAGGGAGGCTTGGCCAATCCCACTCCTACCAACAGAGCTGACTCATCAATTCTGATACCTCATCCCACCTCTTAAATATCCCTCCCCAACTAATTCATGCATAACCCTCTTCTTACCTTTGCTCCCTTTCTGATTTTTTCCTTCCTCCATTCTTTACTTTAACCTGGACTCTCTCCCTAATACAACCACCTTGTCCAAGTCACATCAACCCCACCTCCAAATACTGTTTTTTCTAGGTTAAGAGCTTGATTCCTCTCCCTTGTCTTTTATTTCCCTTAATCATCCTCTAATGAACTCTCTTCAGCCATCTGTTACGACTAACATGTTAAGCAGGGTCTCTTAAAGGATGTTACCAAAGACACTCTGCTAAAAAGCATTCAAGTTGAAGAGCTTACAGCCCCACATGGTGTCACTATATAATGCGACATACCTCTCAGCTGGCAGACTGTTAAGATGTCTCTGACTTTTTCAGATACTGAAATTGAGGCTTAAAGCAAGTGTCTTGCCAACTGACGATTACATAGAACTTGCTGCTTCTTAAGACATAGTATTTCCTATTATTTAACAGTACCTCCAAAAGATAACAACCCAGAAAAAGTTTTGAGGAAAGGGTTAGGTTTTTGGTACACTTCAAGTATTGTCGCCCAAATAAAATCCACCTGACAACACATATTTGAATGTCAGTATTACAGCAATCTACTTTTTAATTATAACTACTTTGTCTTTTACATTCTACCTTTTTTTCTTCACTTCAATATAAATAATTACCCCTTTTTTGATGATGTCTTTTCCCTGGTTATTGTGTACGAATACAAAATACGTTCTCATTTTAAGGGTAATGTTTTCACCTGCCACCTGTCATTTAAAATTGCATCTGCAAAAACCAAGCCTTCCTTTTAGTTTTTTTATGTTTTGTTTTCCCAGTGAAGGTTAATTGCAGTCCTGCTTCCATAACTTCCTCACTGCTGCAGAGTTAACCATGGGTTTGCTTCACTGGGAAAGGTTTATCAAAGGTCTGGAATCCAAAACAATGACAGCAATAAATACCAATTAGATCTAGGCCCTTTGCTCCTATCGCCTTCACAGGTTACAGCAGCAAACCCAGCTTTTGACTTTAGTAAGACTGGACTCTCTTAAAGCCATGGAAGAGGCTGGGCCTTGTTTTCAAGATCACTTTTGGATCACAAGTTCTCCTTCCTGATTGAGATGATAACATGGAAACACTAATGAACAGTGTCCCTCCTCCCTACCTCCTCAAAACAGCTCTTAAATGTCTGCAATTATATTAGGTCTTCATCAGTGAATTAAGAGTATAAGTGACATGTGAATCTGTCACCTACAATTTATTTTGTCATAGACTAACACTTTGAGAAATTGAAATTAGAGCTTGATCTTAGGACAGAGAACATTCAAAGCAAAGTAAAAACTGTACATTCTTTCTATTAGGGAGAAATTACGTAATATGTGTTTCTTACATATCTTGTATGGTTCCCTTTTTTAAACCATTGACTTTTTAAAATAGAAAAACACAAATATAGCTATCAGAAAACATAAAGATATAGAGATATATAAACTAGTCTGTCACATCAGGAAGATCGGAGTTCCTTGAAAATATTTAGCTATTGAAGTAAACGGAAAATTGCTAGTAATTTTACTAAAGCATTGAAATAGCAACACAAATACAAGCTACAGAGACACAAATGCCAGCTACCATGACTTTAGTGTTCTATGGCCAAACAATCAGCAGTTATAAAACCAAATGCTTGTCTATTTATTGTGGTTAACAAATATCAAATCAAATTGCAACTTCTGAAAATAAAAGGGCTGTCACTGCAAGTCTGGCTTTACAGGTTACTATCTCTATGGGAAAAATGATATAGCAATAAAATTTAAAGTTCTTTAATCATTACCATCTCACCATCTTAATGAAACATTTTTAATTTTTGCTTTAACTTTCCAGTCATTGTTCACATGAATACACATTAATGCAGCCATCATTACATATTTTGCCCAAAATAGTATGCTCATAAACTTTTTGTAGTTTTATTTAAGATTTTATTTTTTGGCCAAGCATGGTGGCTCACGCCTATAATCCCAGCACTTTGGGAGGCCGAGGCGGGCAGACCACTTGAGATCAGGAGTTCCAGACTGGCCTGACCAACATGACGAAACCCTGTCTCTACTAAAAACACAAAAATTAGCAGGCGTGGTGGCAGGTGCCTGTAAACTCAGCTACTCGGGAGGCTGAGGCAGGAGAATCGCTTGAACTCGGGAGGTGGAGGTTTCAGTGAGCCGAGATCACGCCATTGCACTCCAAACTGGGGAACAAGAACGACTCAAAAATATATATATATATTATTTTTTGACTCTCCATTTGGAAGTCACAAGCTATAAGCAGAGAAATCAACGGGTTTGTCACTATAGGACTGTTAGGTGCTGATACGTAACTGCTTTTTGTGGCATGGTTTTAGCTCTATCTCCCAAAATGTAGGTCCCATTGACCACAAAGGAGATCGTCAGACATCAAAACTAGTTAATTAGTCAGAATACAGGGGGGAAAAAAGCACCTAATGAGAAACTCTAAACTACAAGATGCCTGAAATTCTAGTGTTTGGATCCTGCCTGCTTACCTGCAGGAATGACTAATCAAGCACACTACCGCAGTTTGCTCCGAGCTGAACCTGATCAGAAAGACGAGAATTGCTTACCCATGAGATGCATTATTATTTTAGCTCTGATAAACCTGGCTAAAACAAACAAACAAGCAAAAACCTGTTGCAATCTATGTCTTTTCAGCACAGCAAATTCAATTCACTCAGGTGGTACAAATTGATAAGCAAGGAATCACACTATACAAATAAGAAATTCATGTGTCTCATCTAATGAGTCTTATCCTCCACAAAGAAACAGTAACTGGAAACAAACATCTCTAGAACGCCGTCTATGTCTTGTTTCCTCTGATTGAGAGGGCAGCTCTATCATCTCATCTACCCAGTAAAGCAGCTGGCACACTGATCTCTGGACACAACAGTTGAGTGGCAGTGATATACGGACTGGGCTCTTTCTTGGTAGTTATGGAACAGCCACACATAGCTCATCTTTTTAAGACAATGCCCAAATCATTAGCTCATATTTCATAAAATATTTCATTTTCATCGTATCCTTTCGCATTCTACTACCATTATGAATGGAGACTTATAGGCAAAAAAAAAAAAAAAAAAAAAAAAAAAAAAAAAGCTAGAAATAACCTTAAACTAAAATGAGGACTGATTTTTATGCATACCTATTTCAAACTATGTCTCTCATTTAGCTCTCAAGTCATTGGACCAAATTACACTTTTATTATTCAGATTACGGGAAGGTAAAAAATAAGAGAGGAAGAATCTGTATGTGGATAGGTGGGAGATCTTTTTAAGGGCACATAAACTGAAGGTGAGTTCAACACTTTCTAATAAAGAGAGAAATTGAGACTGTGAATTGTAAAGGAAATGCACATTAAAAGTTGTAGAAAGGTTAGCATTCTTCTGTCCCTGATTTGAGGTGATAAGTAAATAGCAGAGTAATGCAGGAGCTAAGCAAAAAACCAATAATTATTTTATCACGGTACAGTTTTGAGTGATTCCCCAAGGGCCTGACCGTGAGGTACATAGTCCAGAGAACACTGAACCCAAAGATTCCAAAGACTCCACATAGGAAATTGGATCAAAGACATTTCCCATATCAGCTGCCCTAAGAGTAAGGAATAGCATTCAAAATATTTCAATATTGGGGTTCTATGCAAATTTACCACCTCTGTATTACCTATTAACTTGATTCTTATTATATTAGACTTCTTTTTAAATAAACAATTCTTTGTAACAATAATTCAAGAAATAGAAAAGTTATTTTAAAAATCTGTTCAACAGTTACTGTCAAGAACACAGATAAATCGATGACGAGAAGATGACATTTCTGAGTTAAGAAATCTCAATCTT
Organism: Rhinopithecus roxellana; assembly: GCF_007565055.1. NCBI lineage: Eukaryota > Metazoa > Chordata > Mammalia > Primates > Cercopithecidae > Rhinopithecus > Rhinopithecus roxellana. The sequence goes on from NC_044550.1 coordinate 24,213,323, forward strand.
TCATGGGTCTGATAAAAAAAGTAACAATTTTATAGAATTTTACTTTTTGTCTAAGTGGTATGATATCCTTAAATTGTTTTCAATTAACTTTTGAATTACTACTGTAACCCTGAGGTTCCATTTATTGTATATTTATCCACTTTGGTTAAGATTATAAAATATAATGAATGTGCTAAATTCTCTGTAAAAAGTGTCAAACTATAATAACAGTGGTTTAAATATTTTCAATATTGTTACTCTTATAATCAGATATAAATGATATTGCTGAAGAATATAAATGGTCTGTTCCACCTGATTCGTCAATCTTTTTTTCTACTTATAGGAAAAATAAGAGAATGTACTGGTTAATATATGGACATATAATATCATATAATGGGCTGTCTATGTTCTGATTACATTCTACATTTAATAAGTCCCCCTCAAAATATCTGTTTACCTTTAAATGTACCATCTTTAAAATAAGGCTAATAATATCCACCTCATAGGAGTGTTTTGACATTAAATGAGACTATGCTCACAGAATGCCTTGAATAATTTCTAATACAAAATGACATATAATGCATCACATTGATTCCACTTTTCAAAGACAACATACTTTGGTCACAAAACAGTGGAATTGACTGCACATTTTATATGACATCTTTTGTAAGCAACCCCAAATCCCTACAAACCCTTAATTAAGGGTTTTTCTTTTCCCTTTGGCCACTGAGTTTATTTGTTTTTTTTTTACGAGATATAAGATATTATATAACTTTATGAGACACAATTTACATGCCATAAAATATGCCCATTCAAAAATCTAAATTTGAATCAGTTTTGGTCAGCATGTGCATCCACGTAACCACCACCACAGTCAAAATATCAATATCGCCATTTCACCCCAAAAGTTTTCTGTTACCCTTGGAAGTCAATTCCCCTGCAACTGGTCCCCTCCCATCATTGCTCTACTTCCTATCACCATGGAGTAGTTTGTTCACAAATTTCATATAAATTGAATTATGCAGTATGTGCATTTTTGTGTCTGGTTTATTTTGTTCAGGATAATATTTTTAAGATTCATCCATATTGTAAGTTTTTTCATTTTTTTTTCTGCCAAGTGATATTTTATTATATGGATAAACCACAATGTATTTACTCATTCTCCTGTTAATAACATCTGGGCTGCTTCTAGTTTTAAACTATGAATAAAGCTGAGTAAAGTTCAGCTTTTAATCTTATAATGAATAAAGTTTTAGGCTATTATAAAGATCTTTATGTGATCATATGTTTTCTTTTTGCTTTGGGTAAATAACTAGGAGCAGAATTATGGGTCTTGTAGTAATTATACATTAAACTTGATATGAAACTTTCAAACTGTTTTTCAAGTGATTGTATTGTTTTATCCTTTCACCAGCAATGTATGAAAGTTCTATTTGCTTTCATCCTCATCAACACTTGGTATTGTCTGCCCTTTTATTTGGCCATTCTATAATAGGTATAAAAGGGTTTCTCATTGTAGTTTTCATTTCATATTTTCCTATAACTAATGATTCTTTTTTGAGGTGTCTACTGACATTTGTTGTCAGCCCTTTAAACATTGAATTGAAATTTTAAAATTATCTGATTTCTTCTGAATATCTGGGACAATACCTGTGGATTATTTCCCTTGCTGGTGTTTTCACGGTCAAAAGAAGGTGCTGAGTCAAATTTAACTGGTGTTTAAATATCTTAGTTTTATTAAATGTAATGCTACCCAGTGGGACATGCACAGAAAAGCAAGAGAAATATTGAAAACTGGACCCAAAAAGAAGCTGAGGCAGAAAACAAGAAAAAAGCAACAGAATTAGTAGTCAGGAGGATCAGGAGAAAATCAGGCCTTAAAAGTTGCTAAAGGAGAGAATTTCAGAACAAAAACTATGAGCAGTAAATGTAAGGTAATGATCTTTTACGTGGTAGCAAGTGTTTTTGTAGAGTCAAGTATGGAAACTCAAAGAAGCCAAAGAAGATGAACAAATATGAAAATGTCACCTTCATAACCTTCCATCTTGTTTCGAGTTTGATACTTTAATAACACGACAAGGTCTTGCTGACTTCTCATCCTTACTGAGAAAGCAGCCTCTAGTTAATAGAACAAGAGGTGAGGTTCAGGAATTGTGGCCTTTACTCTTTGATACGTTTGTGATGAACACCTTTTAATCTTGCCAAATACTTCATCTTTCTGCATCTCAATTTCCCTAACAATTATATATAAACACCTTGAATAATAGAAGCCGTATACTTAATCTTTCACACAATTAAGAGCAAACAAACAACAAAACAATTAGTGCTAATACCATGAGCCCCAGAAATCCTCACAGACGCTCAAATGCTAAAGATTGTTCAGAGTTGTTCTGTGTAGATGTGTGGTCTAACCAGACAGACTTTATGCGAAATGCTGTCTCGACAAAAATGTAATAACATGTGTGAAGTGAAAGATTCAGTCTTGAAGAATCCCTCTGAACATGCTTCCCTTCAGCACTGCTACATCAGAAAAGCAGACATGGGATCATAGCGGGCTGGCTCCTGGTATCACTGATTTTCTTTCTTCTCCATCTTTCAATCCCATTTCTGTGAGCCTTGCTCAGTCATACATCACAATGACTTAGGAGAGGTGGAAGAGTTATCCTTAGAGCCTAATCACAGGTGCCTTTCAGCTCCCTTAGGGGAGAATATCAACTCTTCTTTCTGAACCTTTCTAGAGAAATAATTATTATACGGTCTCCGTTTCAATGAGCGCATATGGAATGCCCACTATGGACACTGCAAGAGCAGGCAAAACTTGCCTTGGTTTTCTATTACATTATTTTCCTTTTAGGACAAACATGTTAGTATTAATACCATTGATCGGCAGAGAGTAAAGAGAGCGTTAGATCTCTACAACATATCTCCACTGATATTTTCACTTATATTGCTGTGTCTACAGAGAATTTTTGTTGTACTACAGATATTTTCATTACGGACTAGGGAAAAAGGAAAGATCTGCGTTATTATCATTTATAGATAAAGAGACAATAAAAATAGGCATCTTAAAATTTAAGGCAAAAAAATTGATTTTGCAACAAAAAAATAAACTGACATAAAAATGGGCAAAATGCAGTGATAAGATCAACAATCTGAAAAAAATAAACAACATAAAGAAATTAATTTTTGCTACAGATAAGTCTTCAAATTTAATCAACTGCATCTCATAGAAAAGGGATAAAGAGCTATCAGTGCATGGGCAATTTAAAGAGGAAACCCAAAAGGCTAATAAGAAAATGAAGAGATGTTCAAGCTCATTATTAATCAGAAGTGCAAATTAAAACCACACTGAAATTTCAATCTATACTCTATAGACTAGCAAAAGTCATAAAACAATAAAAAGCCAAATGTTGATAGGAATGTGATGATATAGGGTATGCATGGTGGGCACTACTGGTGGGAGATCATCAGCCAGCCTGGAGTAGAGTGCACTGGCAGTATCCAATGGAGTTATGTATTTTCTTGGGTATGTGTCACACCAAAATTCCAACAGATATGTAGGTGGGAAAGCATGAGGATGTTTATTACAGTGTTGTTGATAATGATGGGGAGTGGATGTCTTTCTTTGGGGGAGTGAACACATACAATATGGTGACCATTATGAAGCTCTATGCAGCAGCTAAAAGAGACACACCAAATAGAGTGCTGAAAAATATCTGCAAAGAAGAATGACTATAGTACAATGCCACTTATGTAAATTTTTAAAAACATATGCATTAACCACAAAATACATTTAAAAGAATACATATGTTCAGAAGGATACACATTAAATATGGTAGAATGATTGCCCATAAAAAAGGGGGAATATAAAATGGAAATGGAAATAAGATTAAATAAGCAAACAAAACAAGAGAGTGGCTTTGGAGGAACAGTGATGGCAAGTAAGACCAAAAAGGAAGCCAGGCCAAAGACCAAAATGGAAAACCAAGGGGCAAGGGAAGAAAAACAGAAAGAGAGAAAGAATGCTCCCTTTAGACAATAACCAAAATAATTAAGTATTGCCTTCTTGTTATCTCTGGACTCTTTGTTGTGAAAGTAGCAGACTTTCAGATAAACTGGAAACATTTTTCTACAGGGAAAGAAACCAGTTTTCTTTGAAATATAAGGATAGTGACAGGGAAGGGTTTGGATCATACTCCTAGGATTCATCTTGCCACACTTGTGGCAATCAGCAGACAAGACATAGAAGCTGTTGGAATAGCTGACAAACGTAAAACAGACTTTAAAGTAAGGCCCCGTGTGCTGTTAGCAAACAAAGTTACAATGAGTAAGGCCGCAGAGCTCATAGTAAATCCAATAGTGGAAATACTAGGAAAGGATCGCACCCCCAAAATCTTAATAAAATGCCAATTCCCTAGATATAGTATTACAAATATATTTTGATCACTATAGTGCAATATTCTTACCTTTTTTAAGTATAAAAATTATCTGAAAATCTTTAAGAAAATCGTAATGATTGAACTTTACCTTAGAGAGTATACAAATAAACTTGGGCTTGGATGAGAAATTAAAATATTTCAAAAACTTCTGTTTTCTATAAAGAATAGAAAACATTTATCTTTTATTTGGGAACAGCCTGATGAATGTCAGTTGTCTAACAAACCAAGTTTGAAAGCAGCATGCCAGCTCCTCCATTTCAAGGAGGGTTAACAGCTGCTGTGGGGGGAAATGGGATTCCCTGTTCACATAGTTTTATAAACTATGGGTTAAGCAAAAGCTTGTGTTTCATAAACTACAGGACTTGTCAGAGTCTATGCTATGTTAGTATGCACTGTGAATATTCCAGATGTGTAGGAAACAACATTTCTTGATCTTGTCTCACTACAGACTCCATTCACTGCAAAGCTCTTGGGGAGACTAATGTTCTCTCATACACACTTCCAGAAATGCTCTTCTAGGTCAGGAGTTAGCATATCTGATTTATCATCAAAATCACACAGAGATATCTCCAAGTACAGATAGAGATAGAAATATACAGAGATAGACTGTAGGCTCCATCAAGACTGACTCAGAATTTCTGGTGGAGATGAGGAAGACATTATAGGAAGCCCAGAAATTTGTGTTTTTCATAAACTTTTCAGGTAATTTTGTTAATTGACCAAATTTGGGTATCATGCAAGACTTAACTGAAGCATACAACATTATTATCTGGTATGAAAGTCCCAAAGGTCTCTGTATAGTTTTTCGTTTTGTTTTGTTTTTCTTTTCTTTTCTTTTTTTTTTTTTTTTTTTTTTTGAGATGGAGTTTCACTCTTGTTGCCCAGGCTGGAGTGCAGTGGTGCGATCTCTGCTCACTGCAACCTCCACTTCCCAGGTTCAAGTGATTCTCCTGCCTCAGCCTCCCGAGTAGCTGGGATTACAGGCACCCACCACAACACCCGGCTAATTTTCGTATTTTTAGTAGAGACAAGGTTTCACCACCCTGACCAGGTTGGTCTCAAACTCATGACCTCAGGTGATCCACCTGCCTCGCCTCCCAAAGTGCTGGGATTACAGGCATGAGCCACTGTGCCCGGCCCTTTGTATGGGTTTAAACTTTAAAAACTTCAGAAGTATAATGCTACACACATTTACCAAAAAAACACTTGGAAGGTTAATTAAATTTTTAAAATATTGTCATGTTTCTTATTCCAGTTTAACAACCACTCTCTTGTGCTACATATTGCTATATTCAATATTCAAACTTTGCAGAAACAAAGGCATTGCATTTGTCATTTGAGCTTTAATATATCCAAAGAATGAGGTATTGAATCATATACAGTGGTTGTAATGTGACCCCACAAGAGTTTAATGGAGAAAGATCAGTTTAGTGAGGTGGCCAAGGAAGAGGACTTTCTGTGCCAGAAAGTGGCATGAAAAAAAATTAAATAAAAAACTTACTTTTTATTATTTACTTTATTTACAGATGTTGTTACTTCAACAATCTGCTGTTGTACCTGAAGTAAATAACATTTCATATTTAAGATGAATATTGTGAAGAATAGGAGGGCTCAAGTTGTTTTCCAAATTATCAAATTAAATTTTCATTTGCTGTAACTGTGATGTGCAAATATACCCTTAAGAAAAGTAGCAATCTGCGAATTGATTGATTGTAATTCTTACATCAATGAGATATTCAATGAACAAAAACAACTAATCCTCAGCCATTTCAGGTAAACAGGAAATGGCAATTTTAATTTAACTAACCTTGCAGAGAGAAATATATAGAAAGATACATTTAAGGCCAGTCAAGGTGGCTCACACCTGTAATCCCAGCACTTTGGGAGGCCAAGGTGGATGGATCACCTGAGGTCAGAAGTTTGACACAAGCCTGGCCAACAAGGGGAAACCCCATCTCTACTAAAAATACAAAAATTAGCTGGATGTAGTGGCGCATGCCTGTAATCCCAGCTACTGAAGAGGCTGAGGCAGGAGAATAGCTTGAACCCGGGAGGCAGAGGTTTGGGTGAGCAGAGATCGTGCCTCTGTACTCCAGCCTGGGCAACAAGAGCGAAACTCGAAAGAAAGAATGAAAGAAAGAAAGAGAGAGACAGGGAGGGAGGGAGGGGTGAGGTGGAGGAAGTAAGGAAGGAAGGAAGGAAGGAAGGAAGGAAGGAAGGAAGGAAGGAAGGAAGGAAGGAAGGAAGGGGAAAGGAGGAAAGGAGGGAGGAAGGAGGAGAGAGAGAGAGAAAGAGAGAAAGAGAGGAGGGAGGGAGGAAGGAAGGAATGAAAGAGAGAGAGAGAGAGAGAAAGAAGAAAAGAAAGAAAGAAGAAGAAAGAAAAAAAAGAAAGAAAGAAAGAAGAAAGAAAGAAAGAAAGAAATTCCCTCGAAAGAAGAAGAGGGAAGAAGAAAGGACAGCGATAACAACAATCCAAGAAATGCGGGAAGGAGCATGGTCGAAGGAAGGAAGGAAGGAAGGAAGGAAGGAAGGAAGGAAGGAAGGAAGGAAGGAAGGAAGGAAGGAAGGGAAGGGAGAAGGAAGGAAGGAAATTAACATTTTATTATTATTATTATACTTTAAGTTCTAAAGTACATGTGCACAAAGTGCAGATTTGTTACATATGTATACATGTACCATGTTGGTTTGCTTCACCCATCAACTCGTCATTTACATTAGGTATTTCTACTAACGCTATCCCTCCCACAGACCCCCACTCCACAACAGGCCCCGGTGTGTGATGTTCCCCTTCCTGTGTCCATGTGTTCTCATTGTTAAACTCCCACTTGCGAGTGAGAACATGTGGTGTTTGGTTTTCTGTCCTTGTGATATTTTGCTGAGAATTATGGTTTCCAGCTTCATCCGTGTCCCTGCGAAGGACATGAACTCATCCTTTTTTATGGCTGCATAGTATTCCATGGTGTATATGTGCCACATTTTCTTAATCCAGTATATTATTGATGGACAATTGGGTTGGTTACAAGTCTTTGCTATTGTGAATAGTCCCTCAATAAATATACGTGTGCATGTGTCTTTATAGTAGCATGATTTATAATCCTTTGGGTATATATGCAGTAATGGGATTGCTGGGTCAAATGATATTTCTAGTTCTAGATCCTTGAGAGACCACCACACTGTCTTCCACAATGGTGGAACTAATTTACACTCCCACCAACAGTGTGAAAGTGTTCCTGTTTCTCCACATTCTCTCCAGCATCTGTTGTTTCCTGACTTTTTAATGATCTCCATTCTAATTGGCGTGAGATGGTATCTCATTGTGGGTTTGATTTGTATTTCTCTGATGACCAGTGATGATGAGCATTTTTTCATATGTACAGTGGGTGCATAAATGTCTTCTTTTGAGAAGTGTCTGATCATATCCTTCACCCACTTTTTGATGGGGTTGTTTTTTCTTGTAAATTTGTTTAACTCCCTTATAGATTCTGGATATTAGCCCTTTGTCAGATGGATAGATTGCAAAATTTTCTCCCATTCTGTAGGTTGCCTGTTCACTCTGATGATAGTTTCTTTTGCTATGCAGAAGCTCTTTAATTAGATTCCATTTGTCAATTTTGGCTTTTGTTGCCATTGCTTTCAGTGTTTTAGACATGAAGTCTTTGCCCGTGCCTATGTCCTGAATGGTATTGCCTAGGTTTTCTTCTAGGGTTTTTATGGTTTTAGGTCTTACATTTAAGTCTTTAATTCATCTTGAGTTAATTTTTGTATAAGGTCTATGGAAGGGATCCAGTTTCAGCTTTGCATGTGGCTAGCCAGTTTTCCCAGCACCATTTATTAAATAGGGAATCCTTTCCCCATTTCTCGTTTGTGTCAAGTTTGTCAAAGATCAGATGGTTGCAGATGTGTGGTATTATTTCTGAGGCCTCTGTTCTGTTCCATTGGTCTATACATCTGTTTTGGTCCCAGTATCATGATGTTTTGATTACTGTAGCGTTGTAGAATAGTTTGAAGTCAGGTAGTGTGATGCCTCCAGCTTTGTTTGTTTTTTTTTTTTTTGTTTGTTTGTTTTTTGCTTAGGATTGTCTTGGCTCTGCGGGCTCTTTTTTGGTTCCATATGAAATTTAAAGTAGTGTTTTCCAATTCTGTGAAGAAAGTCATTGGTAGCTTGATGGGGATGGCATTGAATCTAGAAACTACCTTGGGCAGTATGGCCATTTTCATGATATTGATTTTTCCTATCCATGGGCATAGAATGTTCTTCCATTCATTCCATTTGTTTGTGTCCTCTTTTATTTCATTGAGCAGTGGCTTGTAGTTCTCCTTGAAGAGGTCCTTCACTTCCCTTGTAAATTGGATTCCTAGGTATTTTATTCAGAAAGAGATATTTAAATACAACTCTTCAAATAATGGTAATAAAATAAAATGATTTTAATTTCCATAACTAAACTTTAAAATTATGGCTTTTATAAGTTTATAGCCTTTATATTTCATATCTTATTAAACTGTACTTTAATTTTAACTTAAATTATGGGATCCTGTATGAGTCAAATATATAAAACCCATATATCCATGCTAGTATGAAAACATAATTTATAGTCACTTACTACTAATTCATTCAGGGAGATGGCCATTATTCAATAAATGTTTATTGAGTGTCTACTTTATAGCTGGAACTGTTTGAGATAGAGCTTATAGTTAAAGAAGCAGATAAAGTCCCTGTCCTTATGCCACTTATATTCAACTTAGGGAAGTCACATGATAAACAAAGAATTAAAGCATAGATATGTCAGATACTGATGAGTGGAAAGGACAGTAAAACAAGAAAGGAGAATAGACAATTCCCTGGGAGGGTGGGGGAGTTGCTGTTTTGTGTAAGATAATTAAGTCCTCCTTGATAAAGTGACATTTGAACAGAGAAGTGAAGGAAAGAAAGAAGCACACCATGTTATTATCTTTTTTATTTTTTTTCTTTGAGATGGCGTCTCGCTCTGTCACCCAGGCTGGAGTGCAGTGGTGAGATCTTGACTCACCACAACCTCCGCCTCCCGGGTTCAAGCTATTCTCCTGCCTCAGCCTCCTAAGTAGCTGGGATTACAGACACGCACCACCACACCCGGCTAATTTTTGTATTTTTAGTAGAGATGGGGTTTTATCATGTTGGTCAGGCTGGTCTAGAACTCCTGACCTCGCGATCTGCCCGCCTCAGCCTCTCAAAGTGTTGAGATTACAGGCGTGAGCTACCGCACCCAGCCTACCACGTTATTATCTGAGGAAAGACAATTTCAGATGGAGGAAACCATAAGTGCCCGTAGGAAGTATGCTTGACAGGCTGAAAGAACAGTAAGGGGCCAGCATTCCTGGAGCATAATGAGAGATGGAGCCAAGTGGTGGAACCTCTGGAGGGTTTGGAGCAGAAGAGTGGCATGACCTGATTTACACTTCATGAGAGACTGACCAGAACTGTGGCTCATGACTATCATCCCAACACTTTGGGAGGCTGAAGTGGGAGGATCTTTTGAGCCCAGAAAGTAGAGGGTCCAGCGAGCCATGATCGCAGCAGTGCACGCCAGTCTGGGTGACAGAGCAAGACTCTCAAAAAAATAAAATAAAATAGAAAGTAAATAAAAAGAGGGACAACCACAATCATCTTGGTACAGATGGTGGTCATGTGGACCAATGCGATAATGGTATCTGTAGCAAAAAGTGGCCCCACAGGATAAGAGGTGGACTAGATTTGGGTTATGAAAGAAAAAGAAAACCAAAAGATAATTTGAGGCTTGAGCAACTGAATATTTGGAGTTGTCATTTGCTGAAACAGGAAAGACCTCTAGAGGATTAGGGGTGGGAGAGTAGAGATGAGAAATCGGGGGTTCAGTTTAAGTTTCAAATGTTTAAGATACACCTCCAAACTTGATTTCTAGAGTAGACGGTTTGATATTGAGTTTGCATTTCAAGGAGAGGGTATAGTTAAAGAGATATAGTTGAGCTTTGTCAGAGCACAGTTAGTATTAAAAGAGCCTACCCGGGCAGTATGTGTACATAGAAAAGGGAAGAAGTAAGAGGCAACCTAACGTTTGGAGGTTGGGGAGTGAGTGGGAACCCTCAAAGACACTGTGATATATGGAAACTAAGAGACAGAGGAACTCATACTCTCCATGCGTCTGGGTTTAATGACTTCCTCAGATACCTATGAATGTACCAAGATTAATTATAAAATAATGATGTAATTCATATTTATCCGAAATTCAAAGGGATATATAAAAGGTAATTTTACTCTCCTCTCTCTCTAATGGATAAGGATGTAAATGAAAAATAAACAAGCTGACATGGGTGATTAAAAAAAAAATCCAGGCTGGATCACAAACTCAATCTTGATTCCTGTCAGCTCTATCTCCTACACCTTCTGTATATGAAGAACAATCGCATTTAATGTTCATCCTGAAAATTCTGTGATACAAGAGAACTCAATGATTCATCTGAATTATCCAAGCAAATTTACATTCACTATAATTGCAATGTGCTTTATACTTTTAAGAAAAGTAGCAATGCATGAACTGTAGAATTATAACTCCTACATTAACAAAATACTCAATTAACAAAAATGCCCATTCCTCAATCAATAGAGGTAAGTGAGAAATTGAAATTCTCATGTAAATAAATTTGCAGAGTAATATATATAGAAAGATATTAAAGTAAAACAGTTTAACAATGAAAATTAATGGTGATTTTTTTTTATAAAAACCACACTAAATCTTCACAATATAAATGCATGTTTTTTTCTTATGTTATGGTTATAATTGACTTGTAAATAAATGAAATATATCAGACAGAGATTCTTAAAGATTTAAAAAGCATTTCAAAGTCACCGATCCAAAGTGTGTGGATTAGGTATCTACCTACAAGGAGTGACTTGAGGAACATCAAGAAATGTGAAGAATGCAAAGTGTAAAAGAAAGAGGATGAACTTAGACTTTGGTTGGATTGGGTCTTATCGGCTATGCTACCATTGACAGGTAAATTGACCTATCAGAGCACTTTCTTGTAAAGTAAGGTCAGTCTCCCTATCAGAGTTGTTGCAGGATTGTAGGAGAAAATTCATTCATTTATTCATGAATTCTTACTGAGCTTTAACTATGTTTAAAGTTGGTGTTAGACCTTGGTTGTGAGAAAAAAAGATAGGATCATTTGAGAGTGATTCGTATGTGTATCTACAGTTGAGTAGACAAGGAGACCCATGATATTTGAGCTGAAGTAATACATGAGAAAGCTATAGGAACATATTAGGAATGCCAAACATATATATTTTATCTTCTCAATTTCGTCCCCAAATATTTTTCACAAATAGCTACGTGAGATAATTCTTTTAAAAATCACCCTCTAATTTTGACATGAAGACCTGGTTCCAAAAAAGCCTTTTTAAAATTCAGATTAGAAAATACTGTGAAGAAGATGATGGAAGCAACTAATTGTTTGGGAAGACACACTATTATTTTTAAACCTCAAAACAATCGAATAAGGTTAATGCTATTAATAGTCTCATTTTAGAATTGGGAAAACTGAAGCTCAAAGAACGAAATGATATTTCTAAAGTCATATAGCTAAAATGTAGTGAAGTTCAAACTTGAGCATAGAACTAACTCTAAAGACTTTTCTTTGGCAGTTACCACTAGGGATGGATTTGCCACAACTAAACAATGCTTAAGCTTCAGGACCCCTTAACCACATGAGATCCTCCCCATTACCTTAGGAGGTTCTAAGCAATGTGAATAAAGAATGACATAAGGCTGTCTCATTCCTGTAATGTCAGTCTTTGAGAGGCTGAGGTGGGCAGCTTGGGATTGCTTGAGCCCAGGAGCTCAAGACCAGCCTAGGCAACATAAGGAAATCCCATCTCAACAGAAAATCAGCTGGGCCTCATGATGCACACTTGCAGTCCCAGTTACTCTGGAGGCTGAGGTGGGAAGATCACCATGAGGTTGAGGCTGCAGCGAATCGTGATTGTCCTACTGCACTCTAGCCTGGGTAACAGAGAGAGACTCTGTCCAAAAAAAAAGTCAGTCCAAAGAGATTTAAGATTGCTCCCTACACAAGAAAATTTCAAAAGCCTACAAGTTTATCATAATAATAAACATTTACGTAAGTTTACATAAGAGCAATTACAAATAATGAAGTGAAAAAGAAACTTTTCTAAAATATCAGTAGTAGAAAATTTGATTAATTATGCAAGAGGAAAGACAAAATTATCTTTTCATTTTCTCTACAGAGATTATTATAATATTGCCATCATAATGAAGAGGCAACAAAAAATATGCTGACAAATGTATAGGGAAAAGATATTTAAAATGGGTGACAGTCAATTAAAATAATTATATTATTTTTCTAGATTTTGTAATGTTTGCCATATTTGTTAACTTTTGAAAAGTTGTGATTTAAGATTTTTTTCATTTTCAATAAATGTTTTCCTTTGTACCCAATTTTGTATTATTTTTCTAAATGAGAGCCTCTCAAATTGTATAAACTTCCAGTGCCACAAAACCCAGACACGCCTCTGATTACCACCTATCAAATCCCCAGCTTCTTGACAAAGAACAGGTCCTCAATGAAACACAGTAGCAGATGGTCAGGTATGTGGCAAAGGAGGGATGCTCTCACTCTCAGGGTTGGCCCACCTGAGAGGAGCTCGGAAATGCGCAATTCCTATGAGCCAGAGCAGAGCAGGAGAAAAGTCATTACCTTGGGGGGAGCATCTATCAGAGGATACAGGACAATGAGAAAGGAAGTGACTGAAGTGCAAAAAAACCCACCACACTCCATGGACTTTCTTTATGGTCTAGACTGTATTCTACTGTCTTTTGCTGTATGGATCATATTCTTTATTTTCTAAATACCACATCTTTAGCTAGGGAAATATTTCATTTATATACATTTTTCAGAAACTGGCTTATATTACTTTGAGTCCTTAATTGAGGGCAGATCACAGAAAATCCAATAACAAGAAAGAATCCTAGGAATTCTTTAGACTTGGCTTCATTTTACTGCAAAAGAAACTTGACTTACTCAAGGCCACACAGCTCACTGGAGACAAAAGCTCAATCAATCAATCAAATATAACTGAAAGTCTCTTCTGTGTTTAAGGCACTGAGAAAGGGAGAAAAAGTGACTAATATAAAGAATCTGCCTTACATATTTAATATTTAGGATTGAAAAATATCTATAGTCATCAATAATATATATAAACATATACACATATATATTTAGTTCTATGTATTAAATATATGATATACAGTGCATAGTCACTTAAGAGCAACCAAAAATGCTATAAAAACAAAAAATAGGAAAACTCCATTAGATATAAGTATAAATAGCAATATAAGAATATTTTAACATGCATCAGAAAATTCTAGGGTATTGACATATTTAATAATTGTTAACAGTATTAATAGGAAAAATAAATATTTGTATCACTGCCTATACAAACAAAATTTAGATATGATAGAATTGAACAATTATTCTTTGTTTTTATTTTCTATTTTTAAAATTTGTAATGAATGTTATAATTCTTTTTTTAAAAGCAAATAACTTTCAAATAAATGTCAACTGAACTTTATATATAAACTGTGTGTGTATATACAAAATAATGTCTGAGTCCTCAGAATATAAGATTCTAGATAAAATATGAAATTTGAGAAGAAGAAGTCAAAGGCAACAAGATGTTCATTACTTTGAATTACCTCTAACTTTACAGAAATCCAAGTTAGTTTTGTCTTTAGCTGGACTCATGAGAGAAATGTTCCATCAAGATAATCCACCAAAAATCAAACTTCAAAAGTGAAGTTTGAAAAAAAGAGATTTGTCTTTCCTAAAATAAAACACTGAAAGGAACAGATTAAAACATGAAAGAGAGTATGGAGATTTCAAAATTATTTCATTCTGGCCGGGCACGGTGGCCCACACCTGTAACCCCAGCACTTTGGGAGGCTGAGGCAGGCAGATCACGAGGTCAGCAGTTCGAGACAGCCTGGCCAACATGAGAAATCCCATCTCTACTAAAAATACAAAAAATTAGCTGGGCATGGTGGCAGGTTCCTGCAATTCCAGCTACTCAGGAGACTGAGGCAGGAGAATCGCTTTAACCTGGGAGGCAGAGGTTGCAGTGAGCTGAGATCGTGCCATTGCACCCCAGCCTAGGTGACAGAATGATACTTACAAAAAAAAAAAAAAAAAATTACTCCATTCCATATTACCTCCTGTCTCTCACTCTATCCCACCCCACCTCATCCCCCTGGAAAAAAAACCTTAAAAATTAGTGTTTCACAACTGAACCAGAGTACATTAGCTTTCTCTTAATGCCATAGCTGTCTGAAAGTTGGGAGGAAAACGCTCAACAAGATTATGGTTCTTCCTTTTTCATTGTTGTTGTGTTTCTGGCCACTCATTTTTGGGTTTTTGAAAACCAAAGAAAGAATAAGCCACTGGATGGACAGACAGACAATCGCTTGAAGCCAGATTATCAGTAGCTTAAGTAGTAATCCTTTAAGTGTATTGCCAAACATACCGCAAAGAGATCTGAAACAGCTCTTGACTGAAAAAAGCTGAGGTGATGTGGTGACAGCACACCTCAAACTCTTCTTCTGACTGCCTGAGACTTTAAGATGTTACTTTCATCTCCTTAAAAGGTACATAAAGGACAGCGAGGTTTGGAGTCTTCCTTCCTTGTAGCTTGAATTATTAGAAGTTTTTTTATTGTAATAGATAAAATTACCTCCACGATGCAAGCTGTGACAACATAAAAACTACAGTAATCTCCTGAAATTATAAATGAATCCATTTTAGCTGCATTTTCCTTTGCTTTACCAGAAGACAGAAAACTGTGAGACTGTGCATGCTATTCCAGTTAGACATACTGGCCTATGTCATTAAGATTTCAAGGCAAGAAACCTCAACAGAATAATAAATTTCAGTTCAAAATGGGACTGAATATTTTTTAACTTTTAGTTTATGTTTGAGAGCATATGTGCAGGTTTGTTACATGGGTAAATGGAGTGTCACTGAGGCTTGGTATATTAATGATCCCATCACCAAGGCAGTGAGCACAGTACCCAATAGGTAGCCTTTCAAATACCCACCCCTTCCCAACCTCCCACCTCAAGCGGTCCCCACTGTCTATTGTTCCCATATTTGTGTCCATGTGTATTCAATATTTAGCTCCCACTTACAAGTGAGAACACGTGGTTTTTGGTTTTCTGAGAACTGAACTAATAAAAATTACCTTGCAAATGTCAAAACATCAGCAGAGCAGTAAACAAACACCTTTGCCAAAATTCCATTTGGGAAATAGATGTAATGATGATTTTCTTGGTATAAAAATAGAAACAGCCATAGAAAATAGATAATTTAGATTTTTATTTTTTCAGTTTATAAAACTTTTGTTTTTAATTTTTATGGATGCATAATAGTTATACTTATTTTCAGAGTATGTGTGATATTTTGGTAAGAGCGTACAATGTGTAGTAATCCAATTGGGGTAATTCAGGTATCCATCACCTGAACCATTTATCATTTCTTTGTGTTAGGAATATTTCAATTCCACTCTTTTAGTTATTTTTAAATATACAATAAATCATCCTTAATTATAGACACCTATTGTGGCTGTACACTGGTTTTTTAGAAGCATGACAAATCTTATGTATGTTTCTTTTGAAGATAAAGGCAAAAACCACAGAGCCATTTATATACTGTAATCTCTTCTCATCTTCCTTTTATTTCACCTTTTTCTGCAGTTAGGGAGTAAGGGAAGCATTGTAAACATGAAACTGGCAAGCTTTTGGGTTTTTTTATTTTGTTTGTTTGTAAGTTGTTTGTTTTTTGTTTTGCTTGTTTGGGGGTTTTGAATGGGGGGTGGTGGTGTTTGCTTGTTTTGAGAGAGAGTCTCTCTCTGTCACCCAGGCTGGAGTGCAGTGGCATGATCTTGGCTCACTGCAGCCTCAACCTCCCTGGGCTCAGGTGATCCTCCTGCCTCAGTCTCCCAAGTAGCTGGGACTACAGGCATGCACCACCACGCTCAGCCTTTTTGTAATTTTAGTAGAGATGGTGTTTCACCGTGTTGACCAGGCTGGTCTTGGTCTCCTGGCCTCAAGTGATTCACCTGCCTCGGCCTCCCAAAGTGGTGTTTTGTTTGTTTTTTTTGTTTTTTTGTTTTTAAGACAGAGTCTTACTCTGTCAACTAGGCTGGAGTGCAGTGGCACAATCACAGCTTACCGAAACCTCCATTTCTCAGACTCAAGCAATCCTCCCACCTCAGCCTCCCAAGTAGCTGGGATTACAGGTGCGCATCACCATGCCCAGCTTTTTTGTATTTTTTGTAGAGATGGTTTTTTCCATGTTGCTAAGGCTTGTCTTGGACTCCTGGACTCAAGCCATCTGAAGCTGCCTGCCTCAGCTTCCCAAAGTGCTAGGATTACAGGTGTGAACCATTGTGCCCAGCCTGCAAGTATTATTTTTAATTAATATATATTTATTGAAGCAAATTCAGACAACACATATATATACATCAGAAAATAAAGGCCCCATTCTTCCTCTATCCCATTTCCTTAATGTTAATATATATCCTTTGTGTTTTCTATGCATATACAGTATATGTAACTATAGAATGCATATATAATTAAATATTCATTTACCCTAACTTTCAAGTATTTTTCAATGTAATCAAAATACTGTAAGAAAGTCACAGCACCAAAGAGATGAAATATTTTTTGGTCTAAAATGAATAACTGTTCAGTAACTCCGATCCAAGATGAATAGAAGCCAAGTACAATTCTGCATTCTTCCAGGCAATTTTTGTGGAAACAAGATTAGCATAACTTGCCAGGTAAAAACAATCATAGTAAGAACCATGGAAACTACTAAGCCAGACAACCTTTAAAAAAAAAAAAAAAAAGGCAAGGAAGAAAGAGTATACAATATCTCTATTCAGTAAGGACTCAAATAAGCTTAAAAGGTAAAATTTTCAGAAACATTGCCAGAAATACCCATATTTGCAGCTTATACCAAGAGCATTACCAATTCCAGCATACATTCTACTGACTTTTTTTCTTTTGCTTCTGGTTTTAAAAATGTCCTTTAACTTCTTAACACTTTAATTAAGAAAGAGTTCCTTTAATGTCAGTGCTCTTATGTACAATAAAGTGCATCGTTTAATGCTACTAAGTTCTAAAGTATTTGTGATTTTTCTTTCATTTATACCAATAACCTGAGTGTGATGAAAATTAACAATTCCCATATTAGTTGTCTGTGTGTCATTGATACAGCAACTGCAGTCACTGGGTTTCCCAGTGACTGTGAGTGATTTAGATTGGATTTATATTGTGTCAGCATCCAAGTGCTAATTTCTGAAACTGGTCACAGTGTGGTTGGATGTGGTAGGATGATTCACTGAGATCCTAAATCCTTACAGCCAGTGGTATGCTGGTAAATGGTTAACAATCAGTTCTCTGGGATGGGGAGAAGGCCAGCCCTGATTTGCAGCATTTTCCAGTTCCTATGGAATAAATATCCCTACCATTGCCAATTTGAAGATATCAACATGAGGTCGTTGACTTCAGAGTTGGGAAGAGAGGTGCACCTTCAGCTCTTGAGAGCCTCTACAAGTTGCCTCCAGTATATTGCTTCATAGAGATGTTAAAAATGTAACTTAGAAATGCAGTGACATCCAAACCTTTCATTCCCAATAGCAACACTCATGATTACCTGAAAAACCAAAAGAACCCCAGTCAATATCCTCCCTTTCCCTCTTCCCATTACATCTCTCTCTCTCTTTTGGAATACTGAGTCTAATGAGTCTAAGGGCTCAGCTAAACTTTTGATCTTAAGCCACTTCCCTTGAACCTATGAATTAAAGTCTCCTCTTCACTTGGCACATTTGACAATATCATGGTTTTTTAAAAAATAAGGGGAAATAAAGGAAATGTAAAGGCATCTTCCATGCTTGTTTTTTAAGCATAGAGCAGTAGATGTTTATTTCCTATCAGCAGGACTAGAGTCAAGAGGGAGGCTAAGTAACTATAATTACTCCCTAAGGAATATTTTCAACATGCAAAGTTGTGGCATTAGGAACCTCCTCAAAAATTCTTTCCCACCTCTTCATTTTTACAATCACCTCCAATGGCTTCACATAGCAAGTGCACAGAAAAGTGCCTGGCACAGAGAGATGATGGACACATGTCTGTGGAATAAATATGTGAATATTCATCTCCTCTCTCAATCCTCTGTCACTCTTGTGGTACCCTTTTATGGACAGCTCTTAGAAGGAAGTATGTATTAATATAAGATAGCTGTACCACCATAATGTATTCTCAGCTATTTTACTGTATAGGTAATACAAAGATCAGTGATGGAAGGGAATATGGTTGAAATACTTCTGAATTCAGCAGTGGAAGAATTAACTTGCTAAATTGCAGTTACAAGAAAATACTGCATTTCTAAAATTGTCCAAAATTGTTGGTACCTGTGCTGTAGCTATTCCTCCAAACTTCAAAGGCTACATTCACTGGGGAGAGCCTGCTTATACCCCAGGAGGCCAAGTGAACAACTGAACAACTAGAAAATGGTAATAAATGAAAGCACTTGGCTCAGAATTGCATTCAACAAATACTGGTGTGTGTGTGTGTGTGTGTGTGTGTGTGTGTGTGTGTGTGTGTGTGTTAGCTTTCTGCTTTTCCAATGCTTTCCCTGCTGTTTTTCCTTCACTAGCACTACAATCACAAGTGAGCACTGTCATAATCTCTATCAGGAACCTGGCTTCAACCGGGGAGCAGTAGCAACCAGTCCCATATTTTCATGCGTGTAGATAAATGTAGATCTGTCCTTCCTTGAGCTGATGTGAAAAACAAGGATTTTTGAGGAAGACTCAATTCAATAATTTCATGTTTCATTACAAATACACAAAACTATCCCAAGTTGTATCCTTTTATTTTGTAAGCTGCATTACAATAATTATTTCCCACTATTATCTTTGGAAATATACTGATTGAAACTATATTATCACTTTATAGTCTCTGATTGGCTAATCTGACTTTTAATTCAGAGATTTATATGGTACCTAAATACATGTTGCAAGAATGTTTGCTGTCTTAATGAATAAATGAGTGAATGAATTAATGATCTAAGGTCAAAATCACTATTGTGGAATCTAAATGCATATTGATGTCCAATCTAATTGAAAAGCGCTCACTTAGAACACATCTCATTGCTAGCTTGGAAATTGACCACACTTTATATATTTCATTCAACTCTGCATTCTTGTTAGAGACCTGAAAATAAGTTATTTTTCAACTGCCAAGCCAAATCTTTATAAACTTTATGGCTATAGTTGTTATAGTAGAATCAAATATTGTTCTCTCTGATGAGTTTCCCAAGAAAATTTTAAAATTTTGGTATTAAATCTGTTTTTATTACTGTGCCTTCTTAAAAATTCAGTCATTTCCATTTGAATTAAAAATTTCAAACATACTTCTAGAGAAGACAGTTCCTCAATTGTTGGTATGACTACTTTGTTTGCCAAAAACCAAAAGGCCTGCAGAGGTCCTTCCAATCCTGTAGCTACAAACCTAAGCAGGGAAGATCTCATCTTAAGTAAAGGAATCTAACAATTTACATAGAAAGAGAAAAACTACTGCCCTCCTAGATAGTAAGAGCTGTATTTCAAACATTTGCCTTCCTATTGGTCCCAGAAATTAATTTCCCAATATAAGAAGACAAATCCAACTAAAGTCAACTACTTTTCCAGTGTTTGGTCATACACTAACCTGTAACTTACAGTACGTTCAAGATTCCTTCCTTCTTTTGCTTCTTCAGTAGACACAACTGAACAACTGTTATATCCAGTGATTAAAAATTAATGTTTAGAATAGAAAATAAAATTCTACTTATCAATTAAAAATAATGCTTTGTTGTGTTTTAAAAAAATACTAAACAAAGAAACTCATGTTTTTAATAGTGAACACTTATTCAGTATCTACTATTGGCTTTTTTTGTTGTTGTTTTTCTTTTTAACTTTAGATTTAGTACTATTGTTGCTCTAGAAAACTGGTTCGCTAGCAAGGGCTGTCTGCAAAAACCCCCATGTGGCAATAGTAGAACTGAAATCACTTTACCCAACTTGTGTCAGCTATTCCTGATAAGAGTGCCAGCAGGGTGGGGCATGCTTATAGTCAGATTAAGAACAGGTTTAATCCTCTACTTCCCCAATATTAATATAATGCAGCAGTTTCTGTTTCCACAAGGTGCAATTAATAATCATTTCTCATTCAAACAGCTGAGACACAACACTGCCATTAGGCAGTGTTGCTACAACAGCTGAGTCATCCCTTTCAATTTGGTGTCAATTAGGCTAATTAGTGGTTAGCAGCTCAGACTGCCCTTCAATCATTTGGAAATGGCTCTCCAAAAAGTCAGGCACTTGCTCTAAAATTTTCTCACATACTGATGATATATGTCTTGACTGCTAAGACAGAAGCTTTAGGCTGGAAAGATAATATTTGGCCACAACATTTATCTGCCCATTGTCACAAAATAGAGTTTTTCTTGGCCACCCACTAGTTCTATGGCCTCTTGTCAGCCATAGCAGTTGAGGCACAATTTGTTGGCCACTGATATAACTGAATCCTATTATCTTTTCATCTCACCAGCTAGGTGGTCGGGGTGTGCTTTCCCCTAAGGGCATATGTACCTGTTAAAACACTATTTCTTCTGGCTCTGATTCTAAACCCAGGCAGAAGGGATTAGAAACCTGGCTTTTAATTGTGCTTGCCTTTTTCTTTTGCGAACAGCAGTCATTCTGTAATCCCTTTTTGTGATATGAGAATGAACACTGGATTAAAGCATATTTTTGATTCCTCACCAACCATTCTAGCCTGTCAGGCACCTTGTTTAAGCCGGTGGGTGTGCTTATCAGCAGTTCAGCTTTGGCAGGAGGCAAACATTGAGCAATTTCAAAGCAAATCTGGTTCCTACTCCTAGAAAAGATCACTAGGAACAAGTTTGTGGAGACAATTCAAAGAACTATTTAGCGTTGTTCATTTAGTTACCAAATTCCAATCTTTAAAGTTTTGACAGAGGAATGATTTCCTTCATAAGATTTAAATATTCATAATGCCTAAACAAAGAGCCTGCATAAATTATAGAAAAACATAAAGTAGGTTGTTCTGTAAATAAGATCTTCATTTGAAATATATCTTTTCAAAATTAAGGTGGTGTTACTACCACTTTTTAAAATTGTAATGTATGCTGACATGACTCATCATATATGAAAATTTCAATTTAAATAATCCTCCAATATGCCCTATCCTAATAGTTTAGATTTTTAAGAAAAGTTTTCTTGTTCTATTGTGTTATTTATGTTATCAACTTTTTGAGTCTAAGAAATTGAATCTCATGTAATAAGACTACATATCAATATATTTTGGAAATGCAAAAGAAATTTCAAGGAGTTGATATAAAATTAGAGAATCTACTAATTGAATATTAATGACGACCTAGTAAAATATCTAAGTAGTGAATCTCACACCAAATTTTATGTAAATAATATTCAAAATACATCACTGACACAACAAGTTTACATATAGAAGCTTATCTGTCATGCAAGTTAAATATAATCTATACTTTCACATTATAAATAGCATTTTTATTTTATCTACATACCTAAGGTGTTTATAGTCTACATAATTTGTATAAGATATATTTATATATCCTCTGGTGTTCAGTTACATATGAAATTTTTAAATATACATTTGAATTTACATAGTATAACCAAATTAAAAGAATTTTAAACACTCAGATATTTTTAAAGGTGACATCTATTATAGCTATAGAAAAATGTGACCAGTGAGAAGCTGATAAATAAAAAGACCCATTTTGACTAAACAGTGGCTCAGCAAACTAAATCATTTAATGCATTGAAAGATTCTATAATTTCTTAATATTCATTTAATAGCATTTTCTGACAATTTTTATTTTAAATTGATCATTAGAAGACATATGTTTTTTATGTTAGCAATATAAATACTTGAAAATATCCAAATATTTGTGCTTTTTAAGCTGAACTCATATAGATATAGAACTGAATAGCTACAGCAAGATGGGAATATCTTTGTAAATACAGCAAATTATGAATGAGAAACTCATACATTTTTCTTTTATTCTTTGTTTTTAGTTTCTTTTCTTTGTTTTAGTTCCTTTCTTTGTTTCTTTTATTTTTTAGTTTTTCTTTTTATTTGCCTTACCATCAGTAAGGCTCAATCTTAGGTATTTTCCCCTAAATAAAAAATAAAAATGTTGAAGAATTTTTTCTTAATAATTACATAAACACTATATAGCCCACATTACATGGACAAATTTTTAAGATATTTTCTGTGTAGAAGTTAAATTAACTTCTAAAACATGAAAATTGAAAAAGAATAGTGCTCTGCTACTATTTACTTAGCTAACACTTAGAAATTTTAAAGCTTCAACATTTTTCCTTTCACAATATTTCAATAGTAGGCAGTACATGCTCCCAATTAAAACAATGCAAAAATAATATACTATAGCTTGAAAAATATAACCAGTCTCTTTTCTATACTTGAAAGATAATATTTTCTACACAACTCTTTCTCATTGCTCATTAATAAGTTTCACACCATTAACATTGCAATTTTCTTTCATTGACATCAACATGAAAAATTATACATTGAAATATATCTTAACTAGACATATGAGCCAAGTAATTTTCAAAATATAAAACAGTGAAAGCAAACTATGAAATGACATCAGAGTCACAAGGAAGAGGGTAAAATAAAATTACAACTTACAAATCAGACCAGAGATTCCAGAAAGAGTAATGCTTAAGGACATTTATATGTAACAGGGAATAAGGATTTTGTGGATTTTTTTTTTAAGTTTCAACATAGTTCTTTTTAAAACCATCCATTTATTTAATCTGTATGAAAAGGTGTAATATTACTCTCCAACATGGTAGACACTGGCCACATGTGGCTATGAGCATTTCAAGTGTGGCTAGTCCAAATTGAGATGTTCTTTAAGTGTAAAATACACTGAGATTTCAAAAATTTGGGGGAACGGGGGAGTGATAGCATTAGGAGATATACCTATTGTAAATGATGAGTTAATGGGTGCAGCACACCAACGTGGCACATGTATACATATGTAACAAACCTGCATGTTGTGCACATATATCCTAGAACTTAAAGTATAATAAAAAAAGTACTATAAAAAATATCAAATATTTCCTTAGTAACTTTTTATATTGCTTACATGTTGAGGTGATAATATTTTGGATATGTTAATTGAAATAATATATATTAGTAAAATTTATTTCACCTGTTTCTTTTTACTTTTTCATATATTCACCAGAAAATGTAAAAGTATACTTCTTGCATTCTATTTCTAATGAACAGCACTAGTGTAAACTACATATTCATTGCACTATAAATAATTAGTTACTCCAATCAAAATTTTGATGGGACTTATTTTTTCTGAAAAGCCTAAAAGATATCTTAAGCAGGTAAGTTTGTTTATTTTGATCAACCTAACTGACAAAATTAGCTAAAAGAAAAATAAAAGTGAGGTAATATCTTACATTCTTGTTATTGTCCCAAATATATCGGTCGGATATTATTCCAAACAATCGCTAGAATATTACATTCAAAAGCATAAGAGTGATAATGGGCATTAGGCTTATATATACAAAGGATCTTTACAAAACCTAGAGTTTTAACTACCAATTATTTTATATTAATTCCTTAGATATAAGACATTAATCCTATCAACAATCAGTAGCATGATTATTTCATTGGCAAGTATGTCTGGGTATAATGGTATCAAAACAGATACTGAAAACTGAAAAATTTAACTAACCAGCTAGCTGTTTTATACAGTGTTGAATGAACAATCATAGTCAATAAAGTGGGTGTATCCGAAGAGCAGGTTGGAACCACTTTCATATTAAATAACATGACAAAAGAAATGGCAAATAGAACTGAAAAATCTCACAGCTATGTAAGAAATAAAACAAATTATACTGCCTATACTAAGCTTCCATTTAACAGAAAGTCTTTCCTTTCTCATACTCTGTTTCCAGTAGATTTGTCACTTAAAGTTCTGTTCACATGGAATTTGATGAAATCCCCAGCAGACCACAAGATTGGTAAACCTGTTCTAACTGCTCTTACAATATCATGGAACAGAGCTTGAATTACCAATCCACCAGAGAATGCTAATGCAATTATGAGTGTTTACTTACACCATGTGTTTCTCACTGAGCCTCCCCCGCTGTGTCAGGATAAACCAAAGGGAGCTAATGTTTTATAGATGGTAAGACTCTGTTTGTTTTCAGTATGGCTAAGTCTCCCAAAGCACTCAGACACACTAATTAAAGTAAACTGCAGAGGCCCATAATAAAATATATGTGTTTGGAGACTGTGAGATGAACCCTACTGGCTTATTAAAAGTCAAAAGAAAAATATACATTATTTATGACTTCAAAGGGACACATTGTGAGCTCCAGTTTATTTAAAGGATTAACTAAGCAGTGGTTATTGGTGACCATCTGAACAGTTCTTCTTTCACAGTTCATTAGTTCTGTCATATATGTGAGAAGTCATCATTTGGGTTCAAATCAAATATTATTAATCAAATAAATTACAGAAGGTACACCAACATTATCAAATGGAATCTTTGTGAAAATAGCTGCTAATAAATCTGGTACTTACTTTTCAACAGTTGCCTAGTTGCAACAATGTGATTTAGGTTTTCAAAATGTTGTATAAGTATTAAATAATACATTCTTCATTAATTTGGCCCTCCCAGAAATAGCAAGTTGGGGAATATAATTACAAAACAAATTGCTTCATGACTATCTATTTTCACAGAATTTACTCCTTTAATCTAGAAACCTGGAAATTTCACAGGGAGCCCACTTTCCCATTTTCAACATAAGACTACAAGAGAAGAAAAAGTAATAGCTCATGAAAATTGAAGCCTTTCTATCTATATCTTAAATATTTTTTTTGAGACGGAGTCTCTCTCTGTGGTTTATTAATTGGCCTAAATCAAGTCACATAATTAAAAGTGCACTATTTCTACTTTGCTTAAATATGTTTGAACTAAGGATGATCAAAGCAAATCAATATTGCGGCATTTGTTCCCTGGCATTTATTTGAATAACTGCAAACTAGCCATGTTATTGTTTCTATCAGTAAAAACTTTATATCATTTAACTGAATATTAACTTGCATCTGAAGAGTTCTTATAAATAAAACTGCACGTATTTAATGGTACAATCACTGAGAGAGTTTGTTTCTCATGTATTTCTAGGTTACCTTGAGATTTACCTGAGTTTATATGTTAAAAAAAAAAATGTACCCCCAAATAAGAAACTGGATTTAAGATATCCCTTCTGAACTAGCTGGTAAACTGAGGCTTTTTCGAGATAGCAGAAATGCTACTGTAGATCTGATATTGCCTTCTGATGGAATTATTAGAGCTTTAATTTCATTTTTTCTTTATTCTCTCTCTTCTTCCTTCCCTTCTTCCTTCTCTCTTCTCTTTCTCACTCACTCTCTCACTCTCTTTTTCTCTCTCCCTGCCAATCCCGTCTGTATCTCTCTCTGTTTGGCATTTGTTTCCATCTGAAATTTGCCCACAGTCTTTGTCAGCATACCCTTAGGAGAATACAATAAAACCTAGAGTTACAAGATGACATTTTGAACATTACGGGTTACATGCCCAGGAGGTGAATTAAAGTTGCTGTCAGTTATGAAGTAATGATAGAATATTTATTTTTATTTTCTTTATACATTCGTTTTAATACCACTATCTTATACCATCATAAAGCAGAAAAAGACAAACTATATAAAATAAAATAAAATAAACATTACCAAAATAATACTTATTGAACATTTACTTCATTTCTATAATTTGTATAACTTTACCTCAACAATGAGATTTATATAAGTTTAATTTTCTGATTTCATTAATCTATTAGCAGCCAAATGTATAATTTTAATATTTTCCAAGGTATTTATGATGAAAAGAGTATATTACTTCTACTTGATTGTAAGTTGTTTCCCTAAATGCATATTACAATGAGAAAATAATAAAATTTATTGGATGAAGGGCTACTTGTCTTCTTTCTCCCATTTTTCTTTTGTCTACCTCTATTCTTTTTACCTCTTGTCCAGTGGGCTTCTTAAGTCTATTTCTCTGAAATGTTAAATTTAAGAGTTTATTTTTATCTTCAAAATTTTGGAACTATCTCTAATTTCTGGAACTGTAATGGTTTACGCTTTTGTTGTCATTTAATAGATGCTCTATAGACCTTTTCAAAAAGCATCACATGATTATTCTGTAAACAAAATTAAGCACATGAACACAAAACTACCATTAAGGAACACACATCTTTAAAATCCATGCTCCCTTGAGCGATAAAAAGCAATTTGGCACATACTGTGAACATGTATGTGTGAACCCAGTAAACTCCAGACAAGTGCCTTTAATTTTGTTTCTTTGGTCCAAATAGTATGCTCTACTCATAGCTCCATTTTCACTATCTCTACCAGAATCAGGGTGTCCTTATTTCTGCATTCAATTGAAAGTGTTTAACAAATATAATAAAGATTTTCCATTTTCAAATTAAACTTTGGTTTGAAATAAGATAAAGAATAGCTACATTTCTTTGGCATTTGCTGTGAGATAGATCTATTATTACCTTCATTTTATAGATAAGAACAGTAAGATTTAGATAGACACAGCTTTTTTTTAGTGTCATACTGCTGGTAAGCAATGAAGCCTTGATCTTGATACTAGCACAGACCTGTCTGAATCTAGAGTTGAAAGTTCAACTATGATCATGAATTGCCTTTCCAGTAATAGAAAAACAGTTGTCAAGCTACAAGACCAGATTTTAAGGCTTGTAATTAGAGTGATCAATGGATTTTGCACAAAAAAAAAATTAAATTGAAAATATTGCCGGGCGCGGTGGCTCAAGCCTGTAATCCCAGCACTTTGGGAGGCCGAGACGGGCGGATCACGAGGTCAGGAGATCGAGACCATCCTGGCTAACACGGTGAAACCCCGTCTCTACTAAAAAATACAAAAAACTAGCCGTGCGAGATGGCGGGCGCCTGTAGTCCCAGCTACTCGGGAGGCTGAGGCGGGAGAATGGCGTAAACCCGGGAGGCAGAGCTTGCAGTGAGCTGAGATCCGGCCACTGTACTCCAGCCTGGGCGACAGAGCGAGACTCCGTCTCAAAAAAAAAAAAAAAAAAAAAAAAAAAAAAAAAAAAAAAAAAAAGAAAATATTTATGATTGCTCAAAGTATTTCATTAAAGTGTCTCTACCTCCTCTACAATAATAATGTAGATTATCAGTATTATTATCTTAGAAACAAGAGGCTGGACAATGGAATGAAAAAAACTTCCCTGACCACAGCATTCCTTCGAATGTTCATTAAGTTCACATTGTGAGGCCTTATTTTATCTTCTTAAGAGCATTGTTGTTGGAATTTATACAAACTTACTTCCTCTGGATAAAGATCTATGTTTGGATCTACAATTTTCATATTATCAATACGACAATATTGATATAATGTTGTTTTGCCTCCTCCACAAGACTGCATCTTCCAAATAGCATGAATTGTGTCTCATTCATGCTGAAAGCCCACTACACTGCGAGATTCCAGTATGCATTCAACAAATGCTTATTGAACAAACTCATACTACTTTGTAGCATCCATAACCAGTTCCACAGTCCTGTGTATATGGATGGTATTCAGTGAACACATATTGGAAAAGTTATAACCTCTTTATTAAATAAAGATGAACATCTTACTCAAAATATAACAATAAAAGCATTTATTTAATGTAAAACCTAAAATATGGGTGGTCAAAAAAAATCATGGTAAGGTGACTTCCCTAAAATAAGACCCACCAAATCTCTTAGATCCAAAATAAAAATGAGAGATTTTTATCTATATACGATCCCATCTAACTTCTTTCCCACTCAACTTTGAAAACAACAGGAAGTAGAAGAAAATGCCAAGTTATTCTTTGGTCTAGGACAGTCTTAGAAACCATTTTAAATTTATAACTCCTATCTGAAGACTCAAATATTTTTTCTAAGAATATTTATTTAGAAA